>NC_050579.1:271086777-271409277 GCF_011100635.1 Trichosurus vulpecula | reverse complement strand
ATAGGCAACACTAGCCCTAGATCAGACCATTAAGTTTGTGGATTTTGGCATTCAGTTCACCTCCTCCACCCTTTGGGTCCCTTTGGCTCTGTCCTGGACCTCCTGCTCTGTCTCTCCTTTTGTCTCTTGTGGCTTGTCATCTCCCATCTGCTTCCTGTCTCTCCCTCTCCTAGATCCTTCTCCATTAGTAATCATCAAATTCGAGAATCTCACAGTTGGACAGGACTTCAGAATCTATCTCGTCCCATCTAACCTAATGCAGAATGCCCTCAATGGTATTCCTGGGATGAGGTCACTTTGATGGAGTGTTAATAATTAGGAGATCATCCCTTATGTACATTGTAATTTGCTTCTCAGAAGTTTTACCCACTGCTCCTAATGCTGCCTTCTGGGGCCAAGCAGGATGAGTCTAACCTCTGCCCCTGGAAAACCCTTCAAATATTTGATGACAAAGGTCATGTTCTCCTATCAAACTGTCTTTCTCTCCTTCAGTTTTAATACCTCCAGTTCTTTTAACCAGTCCTTATGCGGTGCAGTCTCCAGTCAGCTTATCAATATCCTTCCTAAAATGTGACTCCCTGAACTGAACACAGCATTCCAGATGTGATCAAACCAGGGTAGAGGATAGCCGGGTTATCACCTCCCTAATCCTGGGCTTCTTTTAAGGTGGCCTGAGCTCTCTTTAATTTTTTTTAAATAAGTTTTATTAGCGGCTTTTTTGATTACCTCACTTTCATTCCTATAAGTGTCTCACCACTTACCCCTGCCTTAGAAATATAACTTTCTCTTATAAAAAAGAGAAAGAAAGAGAGAAAAAGAAAGAGTTAAGCAAAAAAGCCAACTGAGGTAGTGGCCCCGTCTGAAATCTACATAATATTTTTTTCTATGTGTCCTCTACCTCTGCCAGAGGAAGGTGGATTTTATTATCTGTCATCTGGGACCATTACTAGTTTTTCAGTTATTCAGTCTGGTTTTCTTTTAGTGATCTTTCCATTGACTTTATTGTAGTAAGTCACACACTTTCAGGGTTTCTATCACATGATTCATTCCCACTGAGTGTGCAGTCCATTAAAATTTGCAAATGAACTACTGCTTCCTCCTTGTGAAGCAGAATTTTTGAACCTAATTGCATTTGTAAGGCTACCTCTATTCCTCTCCTGACACTTAAGCATGTAGGGAGATGGTGTGTCAGTGTGTTAATTATCCAGAAAGGTAGTTTAACGAACTGTGTGCAATATCTGAATTAGCCAACAGATGACATTCTGTTTGGGCTATCAGCCCCTGCCTCATCAGTTACTATATAATACATGATAGAGGGACTAGCAATAGGGCCTTTGGGTGGGAGGGGAGGGAACCTTAGCATTCATAGACTGAGTGCCTTCTGCAGTACCTCTGTTGGCTGCTGAGAAAGTACCCAGCACATAGATACCTAGGTTGCTCCTGCAGTACCCCCATGGCAACCATCTTAGCACCAAAGCAGCTTTGGGTGGGTCAGGTTCCAATTTAGTCTAGGGAATAAATGGAATTTTGCTCAAAATATTAAAATATTAAATCTACTATCTGCAGTTGACTCTGAGCCTCTACTCGCAGGAGTTGTCCATTCTCTCTGATTACTTTCCACTGCCTTCATAGGTTCAGAGAGTTGATTTTCTGTGATCACATGGTTTATTGTACGTAGACTAACATGAAAAGTAAGGTAATTCAAACAGTTTTGTATGGAGAAAGCTGTCATCAGTGATCTACCACTCCTACTCTTTCTTCCAGAGCTCTCTTCTCCAGTCCAAGATCTGTGGGTATAGGCAGAAGTAGTTCTCATAATATGCACTTACATCACATGGAAATAATTTCTTCAAGAAAAGATTCAGAAGAATTTGAATACAGTGAACATCAAACCAAAAACCCTGAAATTTATTCTGTCTTAACAGGAAATAAATGATTACTTGTTAAGAATATCCATTTCTTAATTTTCTGTGTGTAGGGTCAAAGTATCCTTTAAGTAGAACCAGAACCGAAGTCAATAAAACCAAAGAAAGGATGAAGGTGAGAAGCAAACAATTTATAATTATATCTCTAACCTGGCCTATTCAAAGAAACTAAAAAATGGAAAATGGAAAATGTTTTTAATCCAACGGATTGACTCTGTCACCATTTCTCACAGAAATCTGAACAATGTAAACCCCTCTTCATAACAAAGAGTACAAAATGGGTACCAATCCACTTCAGACAACAAATATTTCATCTCTTTAACAAGCAAAGAAATATGTCAGCCAAGGGAAACTTTGGGTTACAGTACAAGGAAGGCGTTTGTGCAACACAGCATGGGGTAGTGGAGTATTACCAAAGCTATGACTTCACAAATAAGCCAAAATACATTGAATGGGAAAATGAGTCTGTATGAAGCTTACCATGAGATCCAACTAAGCCAGCCAGATCAACTTCAAAATATCCCTAGGCAAAACCAGAAGGACAACAAATAGACACAAAATGGAACAGATCTGCCAGCATTTCTAGAATAATTTCTCATTATCCATGAGAGTGAAAGCACTACATTTAGACTCTTACACTGAAAGAAGCTGAAGTTTTAGAGAGAAAGTACAAAGGGCACTTAAGGAGATAAGTGGCTGGGCCAGACTAAGTACACGTGAAAGACATCTGCGCTGCAATGACATAATTTTGTAAGTATTGAGGGAACAATTATCCAAATACCTGGAAGAGAAGACTATACCAAATGGTTGGAAAAGAATCACAGATGGCATCATTACCCAAAAAAGGTGATTAAGAGGACATCAGCACCTACCTCCCCATATGCCTACTTTCTCATCTCTATAAAATCCTTATGAAAATGATCTTTACATGTATCAAGGGTATCTTTGATGAAAATATGTGAAGGGAACAGACAGGCCTTCATAAACAATTTTATACAGCAGACTACCTCTTTACAGTTCCACGATTGTATTAAAGGTATTGGAGTTTATTTTTTATTGTTTGTTAGTTATAATAGTTTTGCTGTTTACTTAGTTTGTTAATTTGTATTTCTTGTTACAAAAACAAGCAAGCAAAAATTGGACTTAATTTTCTCCTCTGTAAAATGAGAGTGTTGGGCTATATGACCTTTAAAGTCTCTTTTAGCTTTGCATCTTGTGGCAGAGAAAAAAGCATCTCTAAAGGGTCTACTCCAAAGAACCTCTAATGCACACACCGTGACCATTCAAGACTCTTTTATACATAAAACCATAGAGATAAGCTTGTTCAGTAACTCTCTGACTGTCATCATTAAGCAATGCATAGGATAGGTTAATGCAATGCCCACTTTCCAAGAGTATTTTCCCCTGTCTAGCACAGAATTTAAATAGAAAAGGGATTGATTACCTGTTGAGGGTGAGGTATGCCAATTTTTAAAAATTTAGATAACATTGTGATTATCAAGCTTCCTCAGTGAGATTCATGGATATTTAAGACATTGGCCTAACAATCCACACAGTAAAAACCAAATGGATGAAAAATTCATATTGCTTAAATGACAACATGCAGTTGGATAGGCACTCCATTGAGTTAATTCATCAGTACTTCATTCCTGAATAGGACTTACAGATGGATAATGCACTGAGAACAAAATTGAATAGGAGGAAAAGAATGAGACTTGAGAAATGATACAGTATTTTCAACAAACCCAAGCTGCTCCCTGACACAAAAACTAACCTATGATTTTAACATCAATATTCTTCTGCCGGTGCTATGTGGTTGTAAACCATAGGCCACAACAATCTCCAAAGAATCAAAATAGGGCCCGGCCCAAAATGTAGTGGTGAAGCACATGACTGCAGCATATTTCAAACAATGACTTGGGTGAATGAGGCACCATAAGGGATATCTTTCAAGTAAGGCAAAATTGGAAAATGAACTTAGCCAATTATTTATCAAGAGCTCAGGATGGCAGATAGATCACCTGAATGTTGAACTGGTATCCACAAAATGTTAAAAGTCCTAGTCCTAGAAGAAAGCCTTCAGCACATTGGATAGCTCTCTTATTGAGGATTTATAGGAGCATGGGCCAAGAAGGCTCAGGATGAAGTTACATGTGGGTTGGGATCAGTACCGATAGAAGGAATACCCACATCAAGGAGCTAATAGTTCTAGTGAAATTATTAAAGAGGAATGTTTCACCTGCTCTCCTTTTGGCAGAAAGCAAGAGAGTTCATAGTGGAAAGAACACTGGCATTGGACTCAGAGAAGAGCCTGAATGCTGCTTCCGTCATTTACTGTCTGTATGACTTTGAGTAAGCCTTGGGGACCTCACTGGGCCCGAGTTCGCTCATCTTTAAAGTGAATAGGGTTGCTCTGGGTGACCAGTTCTATAACCTGTGATTCTGTGTTCAAATAATTGAAGTCCTTCCTTACCACTGTATCTCAGGGTATAGCCGCTGATGCAATGAGCTCTATTGCCAAAAGCATTTGTCCCTAACTAGCACAGAGTTCAAATGGAAAAGGGATTCATTCCCTGTTAATGGTGAGGTATCCCAAGTTATTTTTTATTCAGATAATATTATGATTACCAAGCCTTCCAGAACTCATCATTTAAAGCTTCCTTATGGTTGGGAAGTCTCTAATAAATTTCCACTTCAATGTTACTTCTTTTCCTCCCTCCATTTGGTCCTAAATATTCTCTCCCTTGTTCTCCTTTTCTAATTTATGAGTGTTAATACAGTTTTATATTTTCTGGATATATAATATTGCCCCATTGCCCTCTTTGAACTTTGTTTTCTCTAAAAATGTACACCCTTCTGCGGCAGCATATGGATCATATATAATCCAATTACATGAATTATGTGACAAAATGTTTCATTTATACATATGAGATTATATTTAACCTCTTCATCTTAAGGTTCCTAGTTTACTTTGTTATCTATATTCTACACTTGTCTGTGTTTATGTGTGTATTTGTGTGTGTGTGTGTGTGTGTGTGTGTGTATGTATCTGAAGTCAGGAGCATTACTAGCACTCTTCTCCCCGGACAATCTCTTCATCGAATTCCTGGGACTCAAAACTGACACACTGCTTCCTATGTTATACCCAGTTATGAGATATGAATTAAGACTTGTATATGAGCAATTATCTTCTTCCCCAGCTGCATTTTGCTTTAAGTCCTCCTTATTAGGTATGGTAGTTTCTAGACAACACATTCTTCTCAGGGATGCACTCTATCCCTGGCCAGGAGCTTGCTTTTCCTGTATTTTAAGCCACGGTCCAGAACTCCAAATCCTAATCTGAGGGAGTGTTTTCTTAACCAACTATTCCTTTCTCATATCTTCCTTTCTCTTCCGAATCCTTTGCCTTCAAATGGCAGTAGTGATGTAAGTACCACCAATGCCCCTAAGGTCGTCAGTTGCTTGCTCAGGAGTTCACAATTCCTAGTAATGCTTTCTGGCAGTACCTATGTTCCCACGTGAATTACCTGAACAAATCCCAAAAGACTTGCTGCCATGTCTTGGATCCAGTCCCTGGGAAGCTCCTTCCCAAATGCTGAGTTGACACCTTGTTCCCTCTCACCTGAGAGCCATTCACCAACCAACAAAATTGATCTTTTTTTCCTCTGACCAAGACTAGATGACTTCTCCTGGTAGACCATTGGATCATGGATTTCAAACTGGAAGGGACCTTAAAGGTCATCTGATCCAGCCTTCTTATTTGACTGAGATATACAATGGTTAAGTAACTTACCCCAGTTCTCACAGGTGTTGAGACAGAAGAGGGATTCATACTCAGACCTTTTGACTTCCTTTGACTTTGGAGACTCATCATAATTCTGTGGAGCTATTTATCATTTTAAGGAGGAAGCTGCTTCCTCCTAAGAGGAACCAGATATATAATTTGTGTGTGTATGTGTATATATATATATACACACACACACACACACACATACATATGCACAAATTATTTATTTTATATATTTACATAAGGTATGAAAATATATTTATATATGCTTTATATGTAGGCTTTATACATTTACTTTATACATGATACTCCAAATTATTTACTACATGTATATTTTTATATTTTATATAAATATGCTTTATACACATACACATGCAGACTAGCATTCAATGGTCCTTCTTTACTTCCTCTGGACAAAGATTGGTGTTTCCCTTTGACTCTGTTTATTTTTATTCTTCCCTCAAAGCATTTATTCTTTTCTTTCAAGGAACATTTATTGTCCCTGTTAACTGGTCTAGAAAGACAACTAGCCCTTTCGCTTTCTCCAAACCCAATCCAATAAGTCCTTACTATGTATAAGATGCTATGCTAGGCTTTGGGGACACCAAGATGAAACAAAAGCAGTCCCTACTTTCAAGGAGCTTATTTTCTATTTGGAGGAAGTACCAAGCAAACAGATGCATTTATACATGATAATTTGAAAGAAAGAAACCACTGACTGCTATGGGGATCAGGACGAATTTTCTGTAGTAAATGGCCCATGAACTGAGCTTGGATGTATGTGGGGACTGTAGGGGCAAAGCTGAAAGGGGAGTGAATTCCAGGCATGGGCCACAACCTGTGCAAAGATACAAAGGCAGGAGATAAAACGACAAATTCAGGGTACCTGCCTAGGCCAGTTTTCCTGGAAGGTAGAGTCCATAAAGGGGAGCAATGTACAGAGAATTCTGGAAAGACAGGCTGGATGGAGCCAGAATCTGAAGGGCTTTAAAGGCAAAATGAGTAGTTTATGTTTTATCCTTATGGTGAAAGAGAGCCTCTGAAGATTCTTGAGAAGGGGAGCAGCATGTTCAGACTCATGTTTTATAAAGTATTTTTTTTGTCAGCTGTGTGTAGAGGATAGATGGAAGAGGAAAGAGCCCGAAAACCCTAAGCCAAATTAGAAGGCAGTTGCAATAGTCCAGATGAGTGCTATTGGGAGCCTGAACTAAGGTGGAGACCATGTGATTGAGAAAAAGAGATGAATGAAAGACAGGTTGTAGAAGTAGAATAGACCAGACTTGGCAACTGATTGGAGAAAAAGAAAGAGCCCAAGATCGTGAATCAGACCTGGATTTCAATAACTTGAAGAATGATGGTGACCCCCTCAGAAATAGAGAAGTTTAGAGGAGATGCAGGTTTTAGAGAGGGAGATAATGAGTCCTGTTTTGGACATGTTGAATCAGAGATAGGAAATCCAACTGGAGTTGTCCAATGGGAAGTTGTTGTTAAAGGACTAGAGGTTAAGGCAAACTTGGACTGGACATCTAGATTTAGGGCTCATTTGTATAGAAATGATCATTGAACCCTTGAGAGCTAATAACATCAACAAGAAATAGGGTACAGATTAAGAAGGGTATGGAGCCTGGCACAGAGTCCTGAATCTATTACTTACTTGGCTTTGGTGCAAACACAAGCGTAATGCAATTCCTGCAGGTGATCGAAAATTTCTCCTTGTGAAGGTAGAGCTATGGAGATACATACCCTCAGTTTTCTGCCCCCCATGCTGCTAACTCTCCCAGCCCATTTCCCATGTCTGTTTAATGCGTGGAGACTCTGGCACTGAAGCTTTAAGAAAACCAACCTATTTTCCGGTCTTTTCTCACTATGTACCGGATTCCAATAAGCAATTATTAATCACCTCCTTAAAATAGCAAGGCACTATGTTACATGCTGGGGACACATAGCCTGAAAAAAGTCTTTCAAAACAGTCCCTGCCCTTGAGGAGCTTACAATCTACAGGGAGGAGGGGTTGCGGCAGACAACTTTTAAAAAATATTTTATTGTATTTTAAAAATTCCATTTTTTTCATTCAGTAAAAATCTGACTTCTTATCCTCTCATCCTCCCATTTGAGAATTAAAGAAAAACAGCCCCAATTACAAACATGTGCAGTCATTCAAAACAAATTTCCACACTGGCCATGTGAAAAATCTCTTTCTCTGTCTCTGTCTCTCTCTTTCTCTCTCTGTCTCTCTCTGTCTCTGTCTCTCTTTCTCTGTCTCTCTCTCTCTCTCTCTCTCTCTCTCTCTCTCTCTCTCTCTCTCTCTCTCTCTCTCGCTCTCGCTCTCTCTTCTTTTATTCTGTATTCTAAGTCCTTCACCTCTCCATCAGGAGTTTGGTAGCATGTCTCAATTCCTTTGGAATTGTGGTTAGTCATTACAGTAAGAAGAGTTGCTATTTTTTTCAAAATTGTTTGCCTTTACCCTCTTTCTGACATTTTATAAATTGTTCTCCTGATTCTGATCACTTAACTTGGCATCAGATCATCGAATCTTCCTAGTTTTCTCTGAAATCATTACCCTCATCATTTCTTACAACACAATCGTATTCCATCACATTTATATACCACAACTTGTTCATGCATCCCCTAATATATGGGCACCCCTTCAGATTCCCATTCTTGCTACCTCCAAAGAGCTATATTTTTGTACATATGTAGAGTTTGTTTTACTTAGAATGAATCCTTCCCATAATCCACCATCCCTCTAATTCCCCCTCTCCCCTCTTTCTTTTCTTTCCTGTTTCCTCATTGAATAAAATATATTTCTGTACTCAACTCTGTTTGTGCATGTGAGGGTGTATTCTTCCTTCTTTTAACCAATTAAGATGAACGTGGGGTTGAAGTGTCAGCTACCCCTCCCACCCCCTCCTCCTCGTTTGTGTAAGTGTCTCCTTGTGTGGGCTAATTGCATAAGATAATTTCCCCTAACCTTCCTTTCCTTCCCTACCCTCCACCAATGGATTCCTTTTCCTCTCTCTTTCCATTCTTCTCTTAAGAGCATCAAGACATAACAGAACCACTCTCTAGCCTTATCTAATTAGACTCTGTCTTCGACCCCTGATGAAGACAGAGCTCAGAGGGGACACATATTTGGTTTATTCTTGTTCAGCCAACTATCATTATTTGTTCATGTTTGCCATTTTGTGTTTCTCTTAACCCCTCTGTTTGACTTTCAAAATTTTGACTTTTTCAGCTTTTCATCAGGAATACTTTGAAGCCCTCTTTTCAATTTTTCAATTTCCTCTTGATAGCATTATATTTAGTTTTTTTCTGGGCAAGCTATCTTTGGCTGTAAGCCCATAATCTTTTGCCTTCTGGAATATTATATTCCAAGCTCTCCACTTCTTTATAGTGGTGGCTACTAAATCATGTGTGATCTTAATTGTTACTCTGGCACTTCAATTATTTCTTTCTGGCTGCTTGCCACATTTTTTTCCTTGACCTAGAAGCACAGGGTTTTGGCTATGTGTTCCAAGGAGTTTTCATTTTGGCGTTTCTTTAAGGAAGTGACTGGTGGATTTTCTCTATTCCCACTTTGCCCTCTGGGTCTAAGAGATCTGGGCAGTTGTCTTTTAAGATTTCTTGAAATGTGATGTCTAGGCTCCCACTTTGGTCATGGTGTGTGGACAGTCTAATGATGCTTAATTTTTTTTCTCCTCAATTTTTTTCCAGGCTAGCTGTTTTTGCTATGAGATACCTTATATTTTCTTCTATTTCCCCCAGCCTTTTAACTCTGTTTTAATATTTCTTACTGTCTCATGGTCCTGGAACCTACCAAGCTCCAACTTGCCTGGGCCTCAAAGCCTTCGACCACAGACCATGAATCGTAGATTTGGAGCTGGGAGTGACCTCTGAGGTCATAGAATCCAATTCCTTCATTTTATAGACGATACTGAGCCCCAGAGAGGTTAAGTAATGTGTCCGGGGTCACAAATCTAGCGTCTCAGTTGGAATTTGAACCCAGATCGTTCTGACTCCGAGTCTAATACTTTATCTATAACACCATATGGCCACCTTAAGTTCCCCCTTCTTGGAGGACATAGCACCCAGGATGAACTCCCTGAAGCTCATATGGCTCCTAAAGATGTCTTTTTGTTTTCTATTGTCATCTCAATAACTCAACAATCTATGATTTTTTTTTCAGAATCCTGTCTCTTCCCCGACTCTTGGTCACAGAATCACAGATCTGGGGCTTGAAGGCCCCTTGGAGGCATTTTAGTCCAGTCCCCTCATTTACCACTGAGGCACAGAGAGGGCAAAGATGGTAAGGGGTTGGCAGCGGGATCTGAACCCAAGTTTTCACAACTCCAAGTCCAGTGTCCCATCCACTCTCCACTATGGGGCCTAAGGTCATTGTATTCAAGCTGAGCCAGGCTCCCTTCCCAGAACTTTTCCCATAATTCTCTTAATCTAACCAGACCTGGAACTTTGCTGCACATCGCAATATCATGCCTTCCACCAGTGTTATCCAGGGCAAACATTCCTCTTCCTCGTCTTCCTCCTCCTTTGCAAATTCCTAATTTCCTTCAAAGCTTAGCTCAAGGGTCACCTCCTGTCTGAAGCCCTTCCTGATATCCCTTTCCCAGCTGCTCGTGATGCCCCTCCCCTCCCACCAAAATTAACTTACATACTACCTCTGTATGTTTTCGTATATAGTTCTGTGCATTTGTCAGCTCTGCCTCACTTATATCCAATTTGAGCACAAGTTGAGACATCACCCTCATGATGTCATTGGTCTTCTTTAAGAACGAAGGATGAACAACAACAACAGTATGTGTATGCGTCATTTCCCCCCATAGAAGGTAAGCTCCTTGAGGGCAGGGATTGTTTTCATTTTTGTTTTTTTTTTAATATCTAACATCTAGCACAGAGCTTGGCACATAAGTCGGTACCTAACAGCTGCTAATTAAAGAGTTAATGCATTATTGGACCAACTAGCAATTGGTCCAAACTGCAGTGGAGTTTAGCAAAAGACCTATTAACAGGAAGATAAGATATATATGATAAATTGTCTTTTTCTATTAACAAGAGAAGAAGAAAATTTATCTTACATGCAATGGGCACAAGAAATCAGAATGACCAATAGTAGCTGACCAGGATGAATGGTTGATGGATGACTTTTCCAAGAAAAGTCTTACTGAAATTCCTTGTCAGAAGCCTCCCTCCCATCCCCTAACATGAATCTTTGGCCAAAAGAAATGAGACTGACATCTGAATTATAGGACCTTAGAGTTTGAAAAGACCGCAGAGGTCACTTAGTCGGACACAAATCTGCATAGGATCTCATCCTATGACCTCCCTGATAACTGCTCAGCCGTCTTAGTTAAAGGGTCACGGGGAGGAAGAACCCCCTACTGATGAAGTAGCCAATTTTGCTTTTATTTTTGCATAGCTTGTTGTATAGCCTAAGAGGCAGTCAGGAGGCCAGGAAGACCTGAGTTCAAGTCCCTCTTCTGCCACAAGCTGGCTGTGACCCTGAGCAGACCACTGAACTTCTCTGTTCTTCAGGCAATTTTCTAATACTATAATTTGTAGAAAAGTACATTGGTAGAGTTTCCTCACTCTCTACTTCCCTATACCAATGAAACCAATGATCCTATAAACCCTATACTTATTTCATTATTAGACACATTTTCCTCCCCCCTTTCCAGGTCCCCTACATGGGTTGGCTTCCCTTAATAGAACGTGAGCTATTTGGGAGTAGGGACTTTCTCATGGGCCATGCTTCACCCCCTCTCCCCCAGCACAGTGCCTGGCACATGGTAAGAGCTTAGTAAATTCTCCCAGAAACTTTCATACATTGCTCTTGGTTCTGCCCTCTGAGTCCAAACAGAAAAAAAGGGATTACTTCTTCCACCCTATTTGAAGACAGCCCTTCAAATAATGGAAAACAGCTATCAAATCTTCTCTTTTCCTCCCTCCCAATCTTCTCCTCCCTGGACTCTGGCTGACCCACCTACCTGGCCTGATTTAACTCATTGATAAAGATTATAACAAGTACCACCATTATCTCATCACAAATGGTGAAGGATGTGAAGACCCAACCCTGCCCCCATCCCACCTCATTACTCTCTATCCCCTCCACCATACGATCACTACATATTCAGTAAACATTTATTAAGCACTCACTATATGCATCAGGAAGACCTGAATCCAATCCAGCCTCAGGCACTTCCTAGCTGTGTGACCCTGGGCAAGTCACTTCACCCTGTTTGCCTCAGTTTCCTCATCGGTAAAATGAGCTGGAGAAGGAAATGGTGAATCACTCCCGTATCTTTGCTAGGAAAACCCCCAAATCGGGTCATGAACAGTTGGCACGACTGAAGCAACTGAACAAGAACGTGCCAGGCACGGTGCTAAGCTCTCGGGATACGAAAAGAGACAAAAGACAGTCCCTGCCATCAGGGAGCATACAATTTAATAGAGGAGACACACCAACAAATATATACAAAGCAAGCTATATACAGGATAGATAGGAAATAATTAAAAGAGAGAAAACACTGAAATTAAAAGGGATGACATCCTTCCCCACCTCAAGGAAATGTTGTAAGACCATGTCTCCAGCATACAGGTAAGCAAAAGGAAACCCCAAATTCATTCAAGGAGGCAGCATGGTATGGTGGGGAGAGTGCTAGACTCTTTGGCAAGAAAAGATTTGGGTTTGAATCTTGGCTCCACTATTCAAAGAGGCAGCACGGTATAGTGGAAACACTGGCTCTGGTGTCAGAAGCTCTGAGTTCAAATCCTACCTGTGTGACCTTGAACAAGTACTAAAACCTACCTGGAGTTGCCTGATCTGTAAAATGAGGGTATTGAACTAGATGTCCTCTAATGCTCCTTCTGCCTTTAAATCTAAGATCCTATAATTTACAACCTGTGTGGTCACCGCCACGTCATTTCCCATATAGGGTCCTGTGCTGGTAATCAAAATGGGCTCCTTAGCACTTAGTTCAACAAGTGCCCTTGAAGAGTTTGGCCTTTGTTTCCTTTGATTAATTCAGTATCTTTGATTGAGCCTTACTAGGCGCTAAGCCCCAGGCCCAAACCCCTATTAGGTATAAAACCTTAGTGGGTGTGGATTGGCAACTAAGATGGGGCCCAAGGTGGGGCTAGCTCTAGGGAGGGCCTAGTTTACATGTCTGGGACAGCAGAGGCTTTTAGACCACATGGGTTTAAGTCCGCCTCTTTGTGACGATTCTAGGTCATGTGGGTGAGTCGCATGTGTGACTCACCCCTGACGTTGAAAAAGATATAAAAACCAGGGGTTGGCTGTCTGTTCTTTGGAGCTCTCTTACTCACAGCAGTGGTGGCGCGTGACTCTGGGCCAGCCCTTGTTCTGAGCTCCTGGGCTGAACCTAGATGTTGGTAACTATGAATAGTATTGGATCTGTCTGTTGATGTTTGTAATTTGTTTGTATTTTGTTCTGAAGTTCAGAGTGCTGGCTTTTCCCCCTGAACCAAGTGAATGCTGTCTGTATGCTGGATTAAAGTAAACTTGTCAACCCCTTTAACCTTGCTTTCCTTATTAAAGCAGATCAGAAGAACCTGTGCTTTCCCAGAGTGCCAGCAGCTTTCTGGGTGCTGGCTGTGGGTGTCTTATACCCCCACAGAAGCTGCTAGCCGGATTGTTGAAACAGATCCCCCTCCTCACATGACATAAACCTGAGGCCCTAACGGTCCAAAGTACGTGTCCATCTCTGGCATCCTTTTTGTCTCTTCAGTTGTCAGTCACTGAATTTTTTAAGGTCATGAATGACTCTTCATGACTCCCTTTGGGGGTTTTCTTGCAGAAATACTGGAGCAGTTTGTCATTTCCTTCTCCAGCTCACTTTACAGATGAGGAAACTGAGGCAAACAGGGATAAGTGACTTGCCCAGGGTCACACAGCTAGTAAGTTTCTGAAGCCAAATTTGACTCGGGAAGATGAGTCTTCCTGACTCCAGGCTGGGTGCTCTATCCCCTGCAGCACCACCTAGCTGTCCCTATGTAGACTAGACATGTGTATACAATCTACGACAGAGATAGTAGGAATACGATGTATACTGGAGGGAACACATCAGAGTGGGAAAAGCCCTGGAGGAGGGCACTAAATCACCAAGTGAGGATTCGACTTGAGGTCCTCGGACCCCAAAGCCTTCTCATCAGGCTGTTGCTGATCTCAGTTTCCTTATCCATAAAAGGAGCAGGTTGGATTAGATGATCCCTTCCTATCTCTGTGTCTGTTCTTTGATGCGACTGGCATCAACGGAGCTCAGAGGCTGTCTGGTAGTAGTTTTAAAAAGTGTATTGGTATCTTTTGATTTTCGCCACTTTGATTTCCAAATACATCCCTCCCTTTTCCTTCCCCTGAGAGCCTCCCCTTGTAAGAGAGAAAAAAGAAAGGAAGAAGGGAAAGGAGAGGGGAGCAGTTCTGGAAAACTAGCACGTCAGCCAGACTAGGAAGCATGCGTAATGTATATATATAATGTATATATACAGCCCCCTATTTCTGCAAAGAAGGACATAAGCATTTATATCATGCCTACTGTGTGCCAGGCACCATGCTAAGCACTTGACAAGTATGATCTCATCTGATCCCCACAACAACCTTGGGAGGTAGGGGCTATTATGACATGCATTTTACAGATGAGGAAACTGAGGCCAACAGAAGTTAAGGGACTTGCCCAATGCCGTCCAGTGAGTGAGTTGCTTCAGAGAGGGAGATAGGGAGGGAGGGAGGGAGGGAGAGAAGGGGAGAGAGAGAGACAGAGAGACAGAGAGAGACAGAGATGGAGAGAGAGACAGAGAGAGAAACAGAGAGAGGAGAGAGAGAGAGAAACAGAGAGGAGAGAGAGAGAGAGAGAGAGAGAGAGAGAGAGAGAGAGAGAGAGAGGCCTGGATTTGAACTCAGATCTTCCCAACTCCAGGTGCCAAACTTGATCCACTGTGCCACCTAGGTGTATTTTTTTCTTCTCTCCTTCAGAGCTCAATCATTACAATTATGCAGAATTTGGTTTCAGATTATTTGTTGTTGCTCTTTCCACTTAAGTTATTGTGTCTGTTGTTTTCTTGGTCCTGCTAATTTCACTTTTGCCCATGTCTTCCCATACTTCCCTGAATTTTTCATATTTGTCATTTCATATGGCACAATATTATTCCATTACATGAATGAACCATGGCTTTGTTTTTTGGGTTTTTCAGTCATTCCCCAATCAACGAACATCTGATTTGTCTGGAGACCTTCTTGGCCATGACCCTGTCTAGTGTGGAATCTAGCAGCTAAAACTAGGGGTGGGAGGAGGAGGGATGAGCAGGATAGAATAAGGGAAAGAGACCATGATGCAATTGTAGCCTCCTTCCTCCCCTTCCTCAGATGTCTGCATCTTGTATAGCATCCCCTTGAGGCTCCAGCCAAGCTTATCATAAATACCAGCAGACAGGGGACCGGCTCTGGATAAACAAACGTCAGCTGAGCTAGGACACAGGCTGGTCGTCTTCTGTCCTGTGATCTTTCATGTGTACGTATGTGTGAGGTGGGTGCGAGTCCCTCTTTTACTGTAGAAATCAGTAACTATATAAATAAAAGGAAGCTCTTTTGTAATTAGAAATTCATCTTCATCAGCAACGGGCAAGAAGGAAATAGAACAAAGGGGAATTAAAATCTGAATGAAGAAACATACAAAGGAATGCAAAAGGCATTCGTTAAGCGCTCATTGTGTGCCAAGCCGTGGTACATAATAGGGATACAAATAGAAAAGATAGTCCCTATGCCACAGAACCCGCCCTTAAGATCTGTTGTTGTTGTTTCAGTCGTAACTGACTCTCCGTGCCCCATTTGGGGTTTTCTTGGCAAAGATACTGGAGTGGTTTTGCCATTTCCTTCTCCAACTCATTTTACAGATGAGGAAACTGAGGCAGAGTTAAGTGACTTGCCCAGGGTCACACAGCTTTGAACTCAAGAAGATGAATCTTCCTGACTCTGAGCCCATAAGATGCTTGCGTTCTAATTGGGAGAGACAATACATATAGGACAGTTCAGTTGGAGGGCGCATAGAAACCTCCTGGTTCAAATCCTAGTTCAAATCTCCAAGGACTGAGTTCAAATCCAACCTCATACACTAACTAGCTATGTGACCCTGAGCATGTCACTTAATCTCTGCTGCCTCAGTTTCCTCAACTGTTAAACAGGGATAACACCACCACCACCACCACCTACTTCCCAGCATTCTTGTGAGGATCCAACGATATAAAATTTGTGAAATCATTTGGCACAGTGCCTGGCAGATGGTAGGTACTACATAAATGCATACTGTATTCCCCTCTTCCCCTCAGAGAGAAGATTCTAACCCAGGTCCTCCGGATCCAGAGTCAGCGCTCTTTCTACTTTGCAATGTTGTGGCTCTCTCAATGTGGGGCAGCGCATTTAACCTTCATGGACACACTGTCTCCCAATCTGTAAAGTGAGGACCTTGGACAGAACGATCCCTAAGGGCCCTTGCATCCACCATGCGTCTAATCCGAGGATGGCCTTACGGACCTTACCTACTCAAGGAGTGCTGATTGACGGCTCACTGTCAGCCCGAAGGAAGGGCTGTCTCTATCCTGGGCTTTCCTCCGATCGAGATTTTTATCAGTGACTCAAATTAAGACATAGAAGTCATGTTGAGCAAATTGGGTTGACACGAAGCTGGGAGTGAAAGTCCACATACTGGATGACAGAAGCAAGATCCCAAAGCATCCTGACAAAGCTGGACGAGGGGTGGGGAACCTGCGTTCTCGACAAATTTGTCCTGTGAAGTTTGGATTCGGCTGCACTTGAGGACCTAGAGGGCCACATATGGCTTTGAGGCCACAGGTTCCCCACCCCTGAGCTGGACCAATGGGTTGAAATAAGTGTTTTTAAATTTAATAGCGATTTTGTTTTGCTTTCTTTCTCATGGTTTCTCCCGTTTGTTATAATTCTTCTATGCAACATGGCTAATGTGAAAACGTATTTAATAGGAATGCACATGTAGAGCCTATATTGGATGCATGCCATCTTGGGGAGGGAGGGGGAGAAAATCTAAAACTTATGAAAGTGAATGTTGAAAACTGAAAATGAATAAATTAAATATAAAAAATAAGTTTAATAGGGATAAATGCACTTCCTTTAGAGTGGTATAATTGAAAGACCATAGGACATTAGAACCCAAAGACCCAGGTTCAAATTCTGTCACCTGCTGAGTTGCTTAACTTCTCTAGGCTTCGGTTTCCTTATTTGTAAAATAAGAAGGCTGGACAAATAACCCTTAAGATCCCTTTCAGCTTTCAATCTGCGATGCAATGGCTATGTTTCTTCCTCAGACTGGAAATTCTCTGAGGGCAGGGACAGTGTCCCCCTCCATGTGCTTAGTCCTTCCTTCAGCAGACCAGAAGCTTCTTGAGGGTAGGGACCCTCATTGTCACTGCAAGGTTGTATGAACAGAATATGTCAAACATAGAGGGTAAATAACACTGGATTTTGAATCAATGGTGGTGATTTTTCATTCATTTCAGTTGTGCCTGATTCTTCCTGACTCCGTGTGAGGAATTCTTGGTGAAGTTACTGGAGTGCTTTGCCATTTCCTTCTCCAGCTTATTTTACAGATGAGGAAACTGAGGCAAACAGGGTAAAGTAACTTGCCCAGGGTCACACAGCTAGTAAGTGCCTGAAGCCGGATTTGAACTTGGATCTTTCTGACTCCAGACCCAGTGCTCCATCTATTACATAACCTAGGTTTAAATGCTGGCTCTGCCAATTATTAACTGATTCTGGCTGGGCTAGTCGTTTCTGAGCTTCAGTTTCTTCCTTTATGAGATAAAATGGTTGGACTGGGAAATTTCCAAGGACCCTTCCAGTTTTAAATATATGGCCCCACGAAAGGAGTGATGGTCATATAACACATATGGCTCCCCCTTCTGTTACCCTTCTTACTAAGGAGTTAGGGGCAGGAGATGGAGGAAAATATTTCTTAGAGTCCTCCCAGGTGGAATGTAAGGTCCTGGAGGACAGGGATTGATTTTATTTTTGGCTTTGTATCCCCACAGACTACTATAGTGACTCTGCATGGTAGGCCCTTAATAAAAGATTATCACCCGCCTTATTGAATTAAATGTGTAACCCAGCATACTTTGCTAAGGAAGAGTCTAGACTCTAGATCACGGTCAATAGGCTCTGCCTATTAACTCTTTGCGTGACCTTTGGCCAGTAACGTCCCTCTCTTTAGGTTTCAGTTCCTCTGTCTGGAAATGGGAATGGTATCATCTACTCCACCAAACATGTGGTATGTTGAAGCCACTTTTCCAAAGCTGAATTTGTGAAAAACAAGTGTTAGTTGTCATCATTCTTCACGGGTAAGACGAGTTTTCTTGAAGGAAGGTAAGAACATCGTGACTCCTACCCATGTACACAATCACAGAGAGTGTCCCCTCTCCTTTCCCCCGTATCCCCCAAAGCTCCTTGTGATGGCTTGGCACATATAAATACTTGTTTATGGATGGATTGTTGTCATGACCTGAGACTAGAGTCCTGTCCCTAGTAAAAGGAGGGATGCTTCCCCGACTCCCTTAGGTGCAGTCTCTGAGATGGGTGGAGGCTCAAACTGAGAAGAAAACAATGTTGTGCTAAGCTCTTTTGCCGGACTATTGGCTAGTATACTGCAAAATCCCATGAGCAGCTGGATAAGTCTCCCCCAGAAACATATGTGGCCTTGAGAAATTAATTCACTGAGACCAAAACATCTGAGGAAATAATTCGAGCTATTTCCCGAAGACCCAAAAAGCACAATGTTCACATGTGTGCATTTACACACGCGTGCCCTGATTAATATACACACATACTCTAAATCACAAAACTGGATCCCACTCACAGACTGACACTTGCTGACAAATCCATAAACACTCCCACAGAGGAGCCTCCCTTCCCCTTAATACATGCAAACCCACTCATGCAAATTCAAAGGCACACATACACAGACACACACTCAGTTATACACACATTGTGAAATACTCATCCAGACCCACTCACAGATGCATGTGTGATGCCCTGGTCATCCTGTATGTGGCAGCACCTCATCTTTGGTACGCCCTACACATCCCTATGTTCCCTGCTTTCAAAACTCATGAGTCCAGCCCCTAGAAAGATTTTTCAGCTTTCATTTTTCTTTTTTTTCCCCCATTCAGGCAACCTTCAAATTGCTTGGTTGTTGGGGCTGGCTCCAGGTTACTTAGGGGATGTGGGTGGAGGTAGGTATAGGAAGAGAGATGTGAGACGACACTCTCTTCCTCTAGAGAAGAGGCTGGTAAGGTCCCTGATGGGCCCACAGTATCTTCAAACCAAGGAATGTCCAACCAAGTCCACATTTCCATGGTGCCTTCATTTCTCACAATGGCCTGCTGAGGCATCACCATCTGTGTTGTGAAGGGGTTGGGACAATGTGGGTGAATGTATGTTTTTGTTTGTTGGTGTCTTTCCATCTTTGTTTTCCTTCATGTGCTAGAGACGTGATTATGAGTCACTGGAGAGCATTGTGGAGCTTGCTGACTCTGCCTGATAGCAGATCCTGGCTGCTTCTTCTCCTTCTCCTCCTCCTCCTCCTCTTTCTTCTTCTCCTTCTCCTTCTCCTTCTCCTTCTCCTTCTCCTTCTCCTTCTCCTTCTCCTTCTCCTTCTCCTTCTCCTTCTCCTTCTGCTTCTCCTTCTCCTTCTCCTTCTCCTTCTCCTTCTCCTTCTCCTTCTCCTTCTCCTTCTCCTTCTCCTTCTTCTTCTTCTTCTTCTCTCTTCTTCTTCTTCTTCTTCTTCTTCTTCTTCTTCTTCTTCTTCTTCTTCTTCTTCTTCTTCTTCTTCTTCTTCTTCTTCTTTTTTCCTCACCAATTTCATTGTGGTATTGAACCTGCTGGTGAGAAGGGTGATGGTGGGAGGGGAAGGACTAGGGAGTCAGGATGGAGTGTGGAGGAAGCAGCTTGGCAGCTTCTCTCACCTGAGCTGATACAGGACAAAAAACCCAACAATATTTATCAAGTCCCTACTCTGGATCAGGCCCTCAGCTAGGTGCTGGAGATATAGAAACAGCCAGCCCCTGATCTCAAGAAGCTTACATCCTATATTGAGAGACAATATGTACACATACACACACAAATATTTATTTAATATATATGTATGCATATATGCACTTATATTTACTTTAAGTGCTTCTATATACTAATATATTATATACATACATATATATGTGCATATATACACACACACATACATGCATACACATATCAGCTGGGCTAGGTGGTGCGGTGGATAAGGTTCTGGCCCTGGAATCAGGAAAACTCCTCTTCCTGAGTTCACATCTGGCCTCAGACACTTACTAGCTGTGTGACCCTGGGCAAGTCACTTAATCCTGTTTGTCTGTAAAATGAGCTGGAGAAGGAAATGGCAAACCACTCTAGTATCTTTGCCAAGAAAATCCCAAATGGGGTCACAAAGAGTTGGACGTGAATGAAATGACTGAACAACCACAGGATCACACACACGCACACATATGGATAGGAATATGTATAGGTATGCGTCTGAGTGCATATAACTCCCAGATAACTTTTGGGGGGAAGGCACTACTTGCCACTGGGTTCTGTAGAAGGTAGTGTTGAATAGAGCTTTGAAGGAAACAAGGAATCCTAAGTCCCCGATGAGGAAAGCTACATTTCAGGTATTCAGGATAACCTGGAAAAGGCTCAGAGACAAAAAAACAATCCTGCGTCCTGTGTGAGGAACAGATAAAAAGCACTTCAGTGTCTTTGCCAAGAAAACCCCAAATGGGGTCACCAAGAGTCGGACACCACTGAAAATGACTGAACACCAACACATGCGAGAGGCTCCGCTAGGGGGAAAGTGTCTGCCCTCAAGGGGCATGCATTCTGCTGGGGGATATGACATATAAACCCGAAAGAAAATGCCAAGTACATACGCCATCATATAAATAATCTCAAGGGGCAGAGGGTGCTAAAGTGGGACCACAGCCCAACTATTTTGACCCTGACGCTAACGGCTGTGCTGCCACTACAGAAGATGGCTATGAGAGTATATTTAAGATCACCAAGTTCAGTCCTCTCCTTTTACAAATGAAGAAACCATGGCCAAGAGATAGGCAGCGATTGGCCGATGGTCACACAGCAATTTCATGGCCGATCGGGATCAGAACCGAGGTTTAAGGAAGTAGTAGGTTAGAACCTCCCTCGGGCGTGTAGGGTCCAAGGCTCTGTCACATTCTCCCCCGTGAGGCCTCTCCATGACTGAATTGGCCCTCAGGGTCTTTGGGACGAGGAGTCCTACTAGATTCTTAGAAAGCTAGCAGAATTGTCTCATGGGAACAGCAAACTGATACTATTCGTTTCTGAATTTAAAATAATGACTCCCGTTTCTGGAGCACTTAAAGGTTTAAGGAAGTATTTCCTTTACTACTCTGAAGTACAGAGGTAGGGTGCACTGTTATGCCTATTTTTACAAATTAGGAAACTGAGGCCCCAAGAAATGACTTGCGCTTGCTTGTGGTCAAACAGCTGAGTCAGAGGTGGGATCTGAACCCGGTCCCCCTCACTCCACCCCTATTTCTTTTTCCACCATACTAACATTTTTCTTTTAGTCTTTTTAGGCGTACTTTTAAGGATTGCCGTGCTCCTCGTACCCGGCCCCGTAGGCTATCGATGGTCCGTTGCTAGACCTGAGTAGCCGGGCTAGAAAGGAACTTCTCCAGAATTCCCCCAACTACAAAGAGGAAAATTCTCTACCCAAGAGGGTGGCCCTCAGCTACTAAATATGACGCACTTCTCCCTGGAGGTCTCTGTATCGGTGGTACAGTGGAGCCAGGAAGACCCGAGTTCAAATCTAGCCTCGAGACGCTCTGTGACTACAGGGAAGTCACTCACCTTCTCTGCCTCAATTTCTTCCTCTCCGAAGTGGAGATAATGACAGCGCCTCCCTCCCCGGGCTGTTGTGACGATCAGATGAGGGAATATTTGTAAACCTTATAGTGCCACATGGATTTTAGTAATTATCATCATTAGCGCGCCGCATGTGCCCGTTGACTAGTCCAACACTGGTTTCTCAGCTGGTAAACCAAGGCTTTTTCTCTGTTTCCCTTCTCCTCTGTGGTCACCTGTATCCAATGAAGGAGAATGATTTTGCATGTGACGATGGCTAGAGAGCGTGTATTTGGGCTGGGGGGCTGGGGGTTGGGGGGAGGGACCGGTCCCAGAAGGACCCCTTGGCTCAGAGGCCTTGATCTTCCCGTTCCCCTTCTCCTCTCTTCTCCTAGGACTTCTGCTACCCGCCAGCAGGCACTAAATAATCCTCTACCTATCGACCCAAGGTCGCCGGGGCCAGGGGTGGATCGATGGGTGTGGACAGCTGGGTGGCTGGGTAATGAAGTGCTGTCACCTCCCCCAGATTGAAGCAAAGAAGGGAGGGAGGGAGGAAGCAAGAGATTTAATTCTCTAGCCATTGACGAGGCATTGCACCCAGGAGGAGAGGGAAGAAAAATGAGGCTTGCAGTGCCAGCCTGGCAGAGGGAAGGGGGAGGCTGGAGACAGAGCGGGGTAAGACGGAAAGCACTGAATTTCTTGACTTCATGTTCTGTCTAATCTATCCCTCCCTCATCACCTCATGTGACCAGTCTTACTGGGGGGAAGGGGGAAGGGAGGGGAGCCTTACTCTTCTCTTGTAGGCTCTTAGGGTACAGACAAGGGCCAGAGCTCCAAAGTCGTTTAATCCAGCCCTCTGATTTCACGGCAGCTAGGCAGCACTGCACCTGGAGTCGGGAGGACCCATCTTCCTGAGTTCAAATCTGGCCTCAGATACTTCCTAGCTGTGTGACCCTCGGCAAATCACTTCACCCTGCTTGCCTCAGTTTCCTCATCTGTCAAATGAGCTATAGAAAGACATGTTGAACCACTCCAATATCTCTACCAAGAAAATCCCAAATGGTGTCACAAATAGGACTTAAAAAGGACTGAATGACAACAAAATGGTCTCATTTTACAATTCAGAAAACCAAGGCTCTGATTAAAATGACTTGCCCAAGATCATAGGATTTGAACCTAGGTCCCCTGACTCCCAGTCCGGGACTTCTTTGTAGAAATGGCTGTGTGACATTGAATGAGCTACTAACCTTCTCTGGGTCTCAGTTTCCTTCTCTATGGAAATGAGGGGGTTAACATGAGTCCAAAAGAATGAAGATGAATCATCCCACTCACCTTCTGCCAGAGAGATGATGAACTTAAAATGCAGAAAGAAACATACATTTTAGGACATGAATAATGTGAAAACTTGTTTTGCTATACTATGCAGCTAAGATATTGAGGGCTTTATCTTTCATGGTGTGTGTGTGTGTGTGTGTGTGTGTGTGTGTGTGTGTGTGTGTAGAATCAATTTAGGGGCTTGTGCTTAGCACTGTACCTGGCACATAGTAGGTCTTTAATAAATTTGTAATGAATGAATGAATAATGAAAAAAACCAGATTAATTAAATTTTAAAAAGAAAAAAGAAACAAAGAGGATGCTGGATTAGAGGAGCTCTAAGCTCTCTTCCAGTTCTGACAACATAGGTCAGAGAGGCCCCTTGATAAAGTAGAAAGAGCCCCTAACGTGGAGTCCAGAGACCTGGGTTTGAGGTCCTGCTCTGGACATTTACTAGCTCTGTGACTTTGGGTAAATCACTTCATCCTCTCTGAGACTTAGTTTTGCCCTCTGGAAAATGCAGACAGTAATATTTACATTGGAGGCAGCTCACTGGCTCAGTGGATAGACTGCTGAGCCCGGAGTCAGGAAGACCTGAGTTCAGATATGACCTCTGTATGAACTTGGGTAAGTCATTTAACCTCTGCTTTCCTTAATCCACTGGAGAAGGAAATGGTAAACCACTCTAGTATCCGGTACGGTCCAAGAGTCAGACAAAGAGTCAGACGTGACTGAACTACAACAAAATGTTTACACCATTTGCCTTGCCAAGATGTTGTGAGGAATCTGTCAACTTTAAGTGTTGAATAAACCCGACCTATTGTTATTAAGTTTTATGTAGGTATCTTCATTTTCAGCTGTGGAGGAGCAGTTTTGTACTATGCCATAGCTTAGGATGATTGCCTAAGCAAACACTACTCTCGAAGGCTTATGGGGAAGAGGGCGAGGATGTATAATGGAGGGAAGGCAGTATTTTTAGAGTCTGGGACATAGGAATTCTCCACCTCCAGCACCTAAGAAGGCAGAGAAACTGGACTTGAGACAAGCCACGTCCAATTCCTTTTTTCTCAACTCCTGGGGCCTGGTCTGCCTCCTATTCTTCTTGGGTAATCTGGAATTTTAAGAGCAGTGAGTTCAAGTCCTACCTCAAGTACTTAACTAGCCGTGTGACCTGAGCGAGTCACTTAACCTCTGTTTGCCTCAGTTTCCTCAACTGTAAAATAGGGATAGTGATAACATCTACTTCTCAGGGTTATTTTGCGGGTCAAATAAGATACTGTTTGTGAGTGGTATCTTACCGCTTAACATAATGCCTGTGCGGGGATTATAACTGTCCAGTCTGCGACGAAAACCACTGAGGCAGAGTTCCGAGCCAATGGCACTTTGTTAGAGGGTCCATGGTCTCCTTTAATGAAGCGGACCTCAGATCTTCCTCATGAACTGAGATGCCCCTGGTCCTCAGGACCTTGTTTTTATAGAGTTTGATTCTCAAATATGCAAAAGAGGCATGGTAAAATACAGAAACTCATTGGTGGATAGACTTTGCTTCGAGGGCCAAAAATTATATCTCAGCAGAGGGATCACAGGTTGGGTGAAGCACAGGGCATTTCCTCTGACTAAGTGATCATAAGACGGTCACCTGCTTATGTTGGACAAGAGAGGGTGATCTAGAGGTACAGAAATAAGTTGGGGGACTTTTCAAAGCATCAAGACATCCCACCCATGCTCGGATTTGAACATGGAATTTAAGCACAAAAGAATGGAGATATCTTTGCCAGCATCTTGTGGTTACACACACGAGCTTCCGAACTGACAATCAAGCAGTGAGCGTTGCATTAAATATAGTAGGCCCATCATAAAGGCCGACTATAAGAACCTATCTTATCTAATTGTCCCCATATGATTTATGTAAAATATCAAACTGATTAATACTGATGGGAATAGAATAAGGGTCTGAATGAATCATTTCTCACACCTGACACACAGTGGTTCAACATAAAGCTATTATCATTATTTTTAAAATTTTATTTTTCTAAAACTTAAATACACAGTAAGAAAAGAAGAAACATATTATAAACTTAAAAATTAAAATTAAATACAAAATTGGAAAAGAAAAAATCATGTCATGTGCACAGGAGAATGTAAGAGAGGATTCAAAATGTATAGCAATAAATTTCCATTTCAAGAAAGCCTGTGTAATAAATATTGTGTGTTGTGTTGAGAGCTATCCATCTTTTCTTTGCTTCCTTGTAAATCTTCTTTTGTTCTCTGCTGTGCACTTTTTACTTTGGTCTTTTTCCCTCCTCTTCCCCACCTCCCAGAAGGCTGCAATTAAGTGCAGATTTGTTTATATATAGATATACAGATCCATCTATACATACATGCACATGCATACATATATACATACCTACTGTCATCATCGTCATCGTCATTATTATTATTAAGTCATCAGGAGGTCTGGATTTGGGAAAGAAGGGTGGGACCTTCCTGGAAGGAGAAGGATGGAAGAGATGACCTCAACAGATGAGTCACTCTGACCTCTAATTTAGGTGTCAGTGGTAGCAGAGGTACTTCTACCCATCTCTCAGAAGCAGCCAGGAAAGATGAGGGTGGAAGTTAGATGCTTCTACTTCTGTGGTTTGGGGGTCTCTGTTCTCCGTGCCAATCCTGAGTCACTAGTAGGTAGAAACTACCTTGCAGGGTTCTTGCGACTATCAAATGAGATAATATATATAAAATGCTTTGTAAACCTTAAAGCATCATATAAATGTTAGCCATCACTGTATCTATAAAAAACATAACTGTAGCTATAAAATGGTCATTGTCACACATCGCCTGGTGGATTGAGAGTAGGCTTCAGAGTCAAGAAGAACTCATTTGAAGTCTTGATTTTGACCCCTGCTGGCCCCAGGTAAGGTATTTAACTGCTATTTGTATGAAGAAACCCTCTAAGATTAGAGAAGAGCATGTGCTTATGTGATCTGCATCGGTAGAGGGAATTTCTTTACCAAGAATGCCCTCAATCAATGAAATCAGAAGCCCAGACCAAATATCATATCTACTTCAACTAGCTCCCTCACAGGATGAGAGGTGGGCAGAGCTTGAAGGGGCCCAAGAGGTCAGCTATTCCAGGGATGTCAAACTCAAATAGAAATTGGGGGCCACTAATCCATATGTAAGGATCTCTATGGGTTATATATATATATATATATATATATATATATACACATAATATATATATATATTATATATATTGACTTAATTTTAAAATGTGATATTATTTATGGCTTGTTGTATTTATATTTATTTTGTTAAATATTCCCCAATTATAGTTCGGACACACTTGGGAATGTTGTGGGCTCCAGGGGCCTGGGCCGCATGTTTGACAGCTCAGATTTAGTCCAGCCCTTTCATTTTATAGATGACAAAAGTGGAGGCCTATAATAGAGAAGTGACTTGCTTAATAAATACTTGTCAATTGATGGCTGGCTGCCTGACTGGATGGATGGATGGACGGAGAAATATGGGCTGGATGATAGGACACTTAGATAGATTCAGAACTGGCTGAATGACTGGGCCCAAAGAGTAGTCATTAACAGGAGAGAGTTCTTCAGTGGTGTCAAGGATCTGTCCCAGATAGATTCAGAACTGGTTGAATGACTGGGCCCAAAGGGTAGTCATTAATGGGTTGTCACCTTGGAGAGAGGTCTTTAGTGGTGTCAAGAATCTGTCCAAGATAGATTCAGAACTGGTTGAATGACTGGGCCCAAAGGGTAGTCATTAATGGGTTGTCACCTGGGAGAGAGTTCTTTAGTGGTGTCAAGGATCTGTCCCTTGGCCTTTGGCTCTTCAACATTTTTATCAAAGATTTGTAGAAAAATAGCATGCTTATCAAATTTCCAGATTGACATGAAGCTGGTAGTGAGAGCTAACATGTTGGATGGAAAAGTCAAGATCCAAAAAAGATCTCGAGGATGGAACAAGGAATTGGCTCTGTTTGAATGAAATTCAACAGGGATATACACACATTTCTACAACAGAGAGGCTGGTTTTTGTTGTCATCTTTCTAGCCTCACCAGTTAGCACAGTGTCTGCCACATAGTAGGTGCTTAATAAGTGCTTGTTAGATGAATGAATATAAGTTCTTTTTTTAATAGTTACAATCAATTCATTAAAAGAGATCATTGGTTAGGCATCTGCAAGGGTGACTTCAACTTCTACACCTGGTTCAATGCTGATAGAAGCAATCTGTTTAACAATTTCGGAAGGACTGTGCAAATTAACAAGGCGTTTGTGGATTCTCATTGGAACCGGTCCCAAGTCTTTGAACCTTCACCACAAGGAGTTTTTCTAGTTGTGATTCGAAGCGTCTCGGTGGGCATTCGAACAGGTCCCTTCACTTTCAAGTTCTTTTCTTTGGCTCCTCTAATTAGGTCAGCACACACTTTCTCAAGTGATTTCACGTTGTGGCTTATGAGGGTCATCCGGATCTGGTGAACGGCCACTTCGGGCTCCACGAGGGTCTTGTCGGTGTCTTTGAATGCCATGACCGTGGAGCTGCTTTCTGACCAACTTATTCCTTGGTGAGAGCGAACAGCTATGAGTCAGGAGGAGGAGAGGCAAGGACTGCCGACTCCACGCGGCTGCAGCAGGGATACTTTCCATGAATATAAATTCTGCTAGCCATAGAATCTTAGAGCTGAGAAAGACCCTAAAACAGGATAATCTTCAATTTCTCCATGGGTCATCTTTAAAATATTTTCCAATTTGTAATGCTACATTTTGTCTTGCACACAGTGGGTGCTTAATAAAGGCTTGTTGAATGAATGTATGAATATTACTGGCCATAAAATCTTAGAGCCGGGAAGGACTGTGGAGGAGAAGATGACCCAAAAGGTGTTTTCCAGTTTGTAATTTTATGTTTTATCTTTGAATCACTGGCACTTAGCCAGTGGCAGGTACAAAGTATGTGATTATTATATGCACATTAGATTGGATTGGATTGAGTTTAAAAACTAATCGCCCAAGTATGAGATGGGGGTATGTGACTAGGTAACAGTTCCTTTAGCCTGGGGGCATTTGTGAATAGCAAGTTCAATACGAGTCAGAGTGAGATATGGCAGCCAAAAAAATGCAATGTCATTTTGGGCTTCGGGAACAGAGGCGAAGTATCCCAAGAACGGAGATGCCAATCCCACTGTGCTGGTTTGACCATCTCTGGAATTCTAGAACAGGACGCTGAGCTCCGGGTGCCATCTTGGAAGAGGGACATTGGCAAACTGGAGTATATGCAGAGAAGAGCAACCGGTAAAGTGAGGAGATGCCAAACTATGTGACGGGCAGATTGTTGGGGGAGGTGGGGGAAGGGCAGGAGATGTTCAGCTTGAAGAGGAGAAGACACAATTGCTTATTTGAGAAGCTATCGGGGGGCACAAAGATCTGACTTGTTCTCTTTGGCTCTGGAGAGCAGCAGGACTGATGAATGGGAGTGGCAGAGAGACAGATTTCAGGTCTTTCTAAAGAAAAGCTTCCCAAAAGCCTCTCTTGTCATGTTGTTTCAGTTGTATATGACTCTTTATGACCTCATTTGGGTTTTCTTGGCAGAGATACTGGAGTGGTTTGCTATTTCCTTTTCCAACTCATTTTACAGATGAGGAAACTGAGGCAAACAGGGTTAAGTGACTTGACCAGGGTCACACAGCTATTAAGAGTCCAAGGCTGGATTTGAACTCAGGAAGGTGAGTCTTCCTGATTCCAAGTCCAGTGCTCTGTGCTTTGCTCTTAGCAATTAGAGTTGCCCGGAAGTGAAAGCCTATGGTTGCGTGAGGCTGCCCAAATTAATCCAGACCTTTCCCCAGCATCGTAGCACAATCTCAAAATGACTCTTTTCCATCAACGTACTTCAGGAATTAGTATAATCAGTGTCCCCAAAACCAAAATAGGCTACCTTGAAAGATAGTGAGCTCCCTGTCATTAGAAATATTCCTATTAAACCTGTTAAAGATGATATAGAGGGGATGCCTGCCTTTGGAGAGGAGTGGGATTAAGTGTTCTCCAAATCATCTCTTCCAACGCTAAGACTCTAAGATGTAATTCACTTAATATTTATCAAGTGCCTACTATGTGCAAGGCACTATGTGAAGAGTACAGAGAGAAATAAGATATGATACTCATCCTCGAGGAACTTACGATCCAGTTGGGAGACAAGACTTAAATTCATGAACATTTAAAAGTACAAGACAAAAATGTAAGAGATGTCACAAGGCAGTGTGTGAGAAGAATTCAGTTAGTAGTACAAGAAATACATGCTTTAATTGGATCTGGGCAAGAAGGAGAGATACGTTCTCGTCTGTATCGTCAATCCTACCACTTGTAAAAGTAATAGTTGAGCTGAAGCTTGAAGGATGAATAGGATGGCCATATGGGGAGGGGGGAGAGAGCATTTCAGTTGGAAGGCACTGGTTCAGAGAGAGGACTGAGCAAGGGATGATTGGGAGGACCCTGACATCAGGAAGATGGTGCCATGACTTGTAAGTGAATTGAATTTAAGTGGGTGAGGGCTGTGCAAAGCCACCAGCCTCACTTTCTCCTTCGGAGCCATCTGAGTCCAAGGGTCAGATACAGATCAGGATGATTGGAGATGGTCCCATTCTTGGGGGACAGTGAAGAGTTGAAGTTTAGCTGGAGTGGGACTGCTCCCCTAAGAGCTCTGACCAACACAGTGACTAGTCACAATTCCAGCCATCAGGATGCAGGCTTCAGGACCCATCTATTTGATGGCTGGCATTGTGATCAGTCACTGTGTTGGTCAGAGCTCTTAGGGAGAGTAATGGAATCTAAGACTAGGAAGGTGGGACCATAGGACCTGAAGCTGACAAGGACATTAGACACCAACTAATCCAGATGATCCAGCCATTTTACTGAGGAGGAAACATCAGAAAAGTTAAAAGACTTACATAAGGTAACAAAGAGTGGAAGTAGCAGGTTCAGGATCCAAATCCAGGTCTGGGGCTCTGAATTATTGGAAAATGATTGTGGGGGCCTTGATGATCAGGATTAAGAATTTGGACTTTATCCTGCAAGCTTTGGTGAACAACTAAAGATTTTTGTTCAGGGTCATGATGGGACCAGACTTGTACATGAAGGTTACCCCAGGAGTGGTGTGGCTAATGGAGGGAGACCAGAATGTGTGAAGTGCTAAGGGCCCAGTGTCATGGTATGAGGAACAGAAAATAGGACACAGCTTCTAGGATGAGAAGCTGATCAGACGGGGGTCAGGAGGGAAGGAGAGGAAAGAGAAATCAAAGATGACTGACGTTTCTGAGCTTTCAGATCTCAATTCTGTGATCTCATCAGCCTGACTGACTGAAAGGCAGAATGGCCCTTCTGTATGGAGGTCAGGAAAAAGAAGAGATATTAGGACAAAGGGGATAGGCTCAGAGGATGTATGGTGTAATGGAAAAACCCAGAAACCTTGATGCCAAAGACACACAGTTGGATGTGGGCTCCAGTACTGACTGTGTGACAACGGGGCAAATTGCTTAACCTTTCTGAGCCTCAGTTTCCTCTTCTGTAAAATAAGGATAATGAGACAATACCTGCCTCACAAGGTGAAAGTGAAGAAAGTGCTTCAGAATCCTTAAAACAATCGAAAAGTGAGTTATTATTTTGGACATTTTGAATCTGAGATGCTGGCTGAACATTTCGGTGGAAACAATATGTTAATAGCACATTTCTCTAGGACTTCCCTTGCAATACCCTCGTAAGGTAGGGAGTACTAATACTGTTACCCCCAATTTACAGGTGAAGAAACTAAGGCTCAGAGAGGTGGACAGAGCACATGCTCACGTGTTTGTTTAGTCAGTGTCGGAATGTGGATTCAAACTCAGTTCATCTTGGCTCCAGGTCTAGAACCCCCCTTCTGTAGTTAACAAGCATTTATTTTTTCTTCCTCTCACTTCCCCACCTTCAAACTGGGGGGAAAACTTTGCAATAAACATGTACAGTCAAGCAAAAGAAATTCTAAATTAACCATATCCTTGTGTACTCCAAGCCCATCACCTCTGTCAGGAGGTGGGTGGCATGCTTCATGATCTGTCTATTTGATGACTGGAATTGTGATCAGTCACTGTGTTGGTCAGAGCTCATAAGTCATTCATGTTGTTATGGTATAAATTGTTCTCTTGGTTCTGTTCCCTTCATTCTGCATCAGTTCATACAAGTTGTCTCAGGCTTCTCTGATACCATCTTTCATTATCTCTTATGGTACAATAATACAGGTTGTCCCAAAAGTCCTAGTGCAGGTTTAAGCTAGCAAGGCTTAAACTATTGGAGTTGTTCTTGTTGTTGGTCCCTCTTTCTTGAAGAGGACCAATGATATCAGGAGGGCCATGTCTTGGATTGCGGCGGAGCTGTCCAGAGTCATCAGCCTCCCTCTCTCCTCCAGAGTTCAAACAGTTCAAATATCATTGTCCTCACTTTACACCTGAGAGGAAACTGAGGTTTGGATGAATGACGTGCAGGTTTGAGTTATGAAGACCTAAAAACTGAGCTAGTACTAAACTAAATCCAAATGAATGCTCCAGAGACGCCCAGTATCCTGTTACATTCCATGTACTGCCTGCACTTTGGATCACAACTGTCAGAGTAAAAATTAAAGACTAAGTCAATCTCATGTTTTACAGAGGGGGAAACCAAGTTCCAGAGAAAGGACGTGATACTGGAGACATGGGACAGAAAGTTGGGAGACAAGTTGGGTCTCGAGATGTGGACTTGAGAGGCAGGCAGATGATGTGATAGGATGTACCTAAGGGCTGAGACCTGGAATTTGGAGAGTGGTCTTATTTCTATGGGTGCTTCCCTAACCTAGGCCCCAGTGGGGAAGCAGTTTCCACCATCGGAGTGGCAGCCCCTTTAGGGCAGAGACCGCTTTCCCCACCTAACTGGCTATTCTAGGAGAGGGAAGAGGCATCTCTGAGATCACATTTATGAGAGAATTCTTATTTCTGTCAGGGGTAGGGAAAGAAGCATGATATATATATATCTCTTAGAAAGTAAGGCCCAATAAACACTCTCTCCACAGGTCACTAAGGAAGGGTCTTTCAAGGGTGGGATTCTCATGAACTAACCCGTTGGCCAGTTTCCAAGGCTGCAGACCATGACTTGCTCCATCACACTCTTCTCTCCTTCCAGGGTTCCCCTGATGCTTTTCCAATCCAAATCTTAAGCCAATGCAGGAAGGAAAACCCTGTCTCCACACCCTGATGCTTCACTTCCTTTTTTATTAATTATGTAATTATGTTAATTAATATAATGGCTGACATGTAAATAGAGATTTACATAGCACTTCCACATATACTAACCAGTAGGAGCCTCAATAACCTTGAATACTGGTTTTGGAGGCAAATGACCTAGCTTGGAATCCAGACTGTCAAGGGGCAACGGCGAGCACGAGAGGGTAATGACTTGGCCAAGATAAGGCAGGAATTGAACCCAGGTCCTCTGATAAAACACTGCCATCTGTCATTCAAGAAACACGACCCACCCATCGGAACACCGCCCCCAGCAAACGCAGACATCAATTCATCTCTTCCCATCCAGGTCCCAATCCTCTCCGCCTCCAGCTTAATCTCCCTTCCTGCAACAATTAAAATTTAAAGCCCCATCAAAGTGTTCGCTTGCACACCCGGGTTCTCCCCAGATTGAATTATTTACTAGACTGAATGACACCTGCACGCGCGCTTGGATGCGCCTCTAGCCTCAGCGAGACAGAAAATTAATAAATACTGATGTGTGCCCCCTGCCCAGCTCCTCCCAGTCCATCCGGACCAGATCGCCTTCCAGGCTGCTCAGAGGTGGAACTCTGGGCCTATCTCATTCACCGGCTAGCATTGTCCTAGGTGCGAGAAGCACTCGACCCGCCGGTTGAGGGGGGGCAGTGGAGTAGTGGGTCGAGGCGCGTTCAGGCTCCCTCCATCTTCTGCTAGACAGAGAAAAGGATGATGTCGTTGGCATTCCCCACCCGCCTCCACTGAAGTAGGGGCTGATGGAAAGAGGGACCCCTGGTGGGCCATGTCACCAGTAGCTCCTACTTTGACGGACCATTTAGGGTTTAGCATTTAGAGAAGAATCGAGGATAATAGTTCCTAAGTCTAGAGAGCGTTATAATTGAGAGAATCAGTGTGGAAACTGAGGCTCAGAGAGATGGAATGACTTGTGGTTCCACTAAGAGTGAATGGTACAGCTGGAGTTCTAAGCTAAGGCCCCAAGCCTCTTATTCAAGAAAGAGTCCCCAGACTCTTTCTACCTAAGCCATCAGTCTCCTACAGAAGCTTTTAAGTGACTGGTTCCATGGGTGGGAGTGAAACCAACAGTGCCTTGGAGATTGGGAGGGGTGACTACTGCCTGATGGGGGCTTGTACCCAGGACAGGAACCTCATGGCAGGGGCAGGGCCAGTCCTTCCTCATGTGCCAGGGCACTGAGGTGAAGGTGCCCTTGGGGAGTGGCTCTGGAGGGCTCTGCTGGGGTCTCACCTCATGAGGAGGTTTGAGGTTTGCTTCATTCATCAGAAATTAGACAATCTCTTTTTCACTCCAGTTGCTCTGCGTTCAGATGCCACATCAGTCAATCCATCCACACGGAGCTCCCAGGGAGGAGCTCCTCTAAATCCCTTTTCCAGATCTGCATCATGGTGTGGAGGTGAGCCTGGGTTCTAGGGCATCTCCTACTAAGCTGGAAAAGATTTCAAGGACCTTGATGGCGATAGACTCTGGTCCAAGACTGATCTGGCCAAGTACAGAGAAGCTGGCTGCCAAAGGGCTGGCTGTGGGATGAATGGATTTTTCCAGGGGCTACAGCTCATGAAGGTATAGAAGCAGGGGCGTGGCCAGAGCCAGCTCAGACAGGCTTTAGAGAGACGGCTGTTAAATTTTTATGTGAGCATTCACAAGGTGGAAATTAGCAAAAGCTGCAAATCACAGTTTGATTTATTGTTTTGTTGATTGTCTGGAGTCTAGACTTAGAAAAAATGTTAATAATGAAGATTAAACCCAAAAGTATTGTGCACACATTTTTTGGGGGGGGGGGAAGCTGATTGTTAAACATTTACTAGCATGCCATTGGATAGAGGGATTGTGATGTGCTTCGGTGGAAGTCAGGTGGTTGGCATAGGAGATGAGAGCATAGGACTTGGAGCTGGGAAGACCTCAGCTAGAATCCTGCCTCAGAGACTGTATTTATGTGGTGTATGACCTTGGGTAAGTCTCTTAACCTTGCTCAGCTTCAGTCCCAGCTCCATCTGTGAAATGGCCATGCTGTCTAACTCACACTGTTGTTGTGAGGGTTAAATGAGTTAATACACTTGATACAATTTGTGAATCTTGACGTGCCGTATAAATGCTAGCTGTTACTGTTACCCACAGTGAAGAAACCAGGATTCTTAAAGTGTTGAAGTCAGTTCCTACTGTGTGACCAGCCAAGTGGGGGAATAGAATAAACACAATACATCAAATTTCTGTAGGACTTTGTAGTTCCCAAAGAAAGTCTGGCTTTCCTCACCCTATCACTACTACTACGCTAGCAGGGCAAGCAGCGTTAACCCTCGTTTATAGATGAGGAAAGCAAAGCACAAAGAAACACGCCGATTTGCCCAGGGTCACCCAGCTAATGAATGCCAAAGCTAGGACCCAGAGTTTCTGATCTGAATCCTGAAGTCTTTCCATTACACCCCATACCTTTAGGAGGCAGAAGTCTCAGCCAGAAGGAACCTTAGAAAAGAACAGGTACTGAAGCCTGGAAAGTTTAAGTGACAGTCGAGTTGGAGAGATACAGCGAACAAAACAAACCTACAAACAAAACCGCACAAGACTGTATGTGATGAGTTGTGTGGTACAAAGTATTGTTGGAGGGAAGAGCTGGGAGACATGAGGAAGGGCTGGAGTAGTCAGGGGGAGCTTCATGAGAGAGGAGTCACTGGCCAGGCTTTGAAGGATGGGTAAACAGCATGTGGAAGAGTATACAATAGGGGATAAACAACGTGCCTCTGAATATATGTGATGATTAGAGATCTCAAAGCCCCACAAGACAACATATTGTAGTGAAGGTTAGAGGTTTAAAATAAGATCAAAACAAAATCTGTTCATTTATTTATTCAACAAACATTTATTAAGTGTTGAATACACACACACACACACACATATATAATTTACAAAAAACTTACATATATTTATATACTTAGACCTTTGTCAAGTCTATGACAGATACACAACACAGTTCTTGCCCTCATGAGTGCAATATTACAAAAACTTTTCTGTTTGGAGGGTCTCTCTAAGCATTTGAGGTAGGCACCCTTCCTCCTTCCCTTTTCTAGAAACTTCCGGCCCCTCTGACCATACAGCTTGGGGCTCATTCCCTGCTTATGACATCAGAGATGAGAAACACCAAGCACTAAGTTATATAGTGATCCCTTCCACATCATGGCAGGGTTATGGTTAGGGATACGATATCCTCACGATCTGGAAAATCCATGTAAATTCTTTTGGCTCTCCCTTTGTACCAAAGAAGAAGTCTGAATCATTATGGTATTAAAAGATAAAATATGTTGCTGTTATGCAATACTATACATATATTTTATGCATTTCTGAGTTTCTAAACTTTTTCTGTGTCGTCTGCTGGCCTTTGTGTGTCATCCGTGGTTTCTGCAAAACTCCAAATTCCCATTTACTTTCTTATGCCAACCTACGGTATATGGACACTGCGATCGGGAAAGTCACGATGTGGAAGAGATCCCTGTGTTCCATTCCTTCCTTAGAAACTAGCGGCCTTCACATTCTTCATCTAGTTGCCCTGGTGTGGAAGAGTCCTTTGACATCAAGCATCCCACCAATCAACCAGGAAGAGTGATGGGAACTTGGTGGCATCTGGGTGCTTGGTGTCTCTGCCCAGCGGAGCCTCTTGCTCCCTTTTCTCCTCTTGCTGTATCCTGAAGCCTAGCACCCCTAAGGTCGCTGTGACTTACCTGGTTGTACACCGATTGCTCTTGCTCTCACTGGCTGGGGCCTTGGATGGCGTAATGGAGGCGCACTATGGAATAATGCTGGACTTAGAGCCAGGAAGACTTGGGTTCAAATTCCACCTGAAACACAAGCTGTGTGACCCTGGACAAATCATTTCATTTTTGAGACTTTCGTTTTCCTTCTCTGTAAAGCTAGGGAGCTGGCTCAGACGGCCTTTAGGGTCTCTTTCCTGATCTGAACCATATGTGCCACACTAAATACCCTATTATTTTATGTGTTAATGGCCTGTCAGATTCTTTTGGTGGAGCATCCTTCATGCTCCCAAACTTCTGTAACAGATTGGGATTCAGTCTAGTTGGAAAGACAACAGGAATCCCACATGGTGACACTGAAGAAAAACCATTTAAATAGCATTTCAGAAAGAAAAGTGCACGATTAAGGGCCAAATAGATCATACAGACAACAACTGCTGTAGGAACTTCTCTGAGGGAGGAAGCACTTGGGGCTGAAATCAGCAGGAAAGACTTCATGGAAGTGAGATTTGAGCTGAAGGTTCTATAGGACTTGGACAGGTAAAGAGCAGGAGGGATGGGGCAGGTGGGATGGAGGCAGGGATTATAAGGCTGTTTGAGGAGATAGTGAGTGAACCAGCTTGGCTAAAATGAAGGAATAGAGAAACATGGTGACAGATTGGGAAAAATAAATTGGGGCCAGATTGTAGAGGGCCTTCAATGCCAAATCAAAAGTTTGGACTTCATCCTGTAGAGAGTAGGGAGCCACTGAAGTTTTTTGCTTGTTTATTCATTCATTCATTCATTCATTCATTCATTCATTCATTCATTCGTTTGTTTATTTCTACATTTATTGGAAATGGAGAGGAATGTGATCAGATATGCACATTATGAAGATTTCTTTCGCTAAGAAATGAAGGAGGAATTGGGATGGGGAGACAACGGAGGCAGCTAGACCAATCAAAAGGATATTGTAACAGCCACTTAGCATTGCTAAAGGCCATGGAAGTCTGAAACAGGTTACTGGTGTTACTGAAAGGGCAGTGAAAAACCCCTGAGACGATGTGAAGATAGGATTCAGTGACTGATTGGATGTAGGGATGGGAGTGAGGAGGAGGGAAAAGTCAGACATGACTCTGAGGTTTCAAGCCTGAATGATTGGGAGAATAGCAGTGCCATCAACAGAGACAGAGAAGTTTGCATGAAATAATTGAAAATGAATGTTGTAAAATTACACAGAATAAGTTTGATTCCAAAGAAGTCATATGAAAGGGAACTTCCTCCCCTCCCCCAAATCTTTTGGGGAGGGAATCCACAGATATGGAACATTGTATATATAATGTCAGCTTTTCCCAGGTACTGAGGTTCCCCCACCCCAGGTTCGAGCAGTTAGGATTGTGATGCTGGGCCTGGAATCAGGAAGATTCACCTACCTGGGTTCAAATCAGGCCTAAGACACTTACTAGACCCTGGTAAGTCACTTAACCCTGTTTGTCTCAGTTTCTTCATTTGTAAAATGAGCTGAAGAAGGAAATGGTAAACCACTTCAGTATCTTTCCCAAGAAAACCACCAATATGGTCATGAAGAGTCAGACATGACTGAACAACAACTGATAGGTTTCGCCAAATTTCCCCCTACCCCAACCAAATTCTTTGTTGTAAGGGACTGCTCTTTGAAGAGGGAGGGGGGGGAGATATAAGGGGAAATGTAGGTGATATAAAAAAGATATCCATAAAATATATTAATATTTTTTTTTAAAAATGAATGGAGAAATTTGGAAGAGAAGCAGGTTTTGGCAGGGAGGTGATGAGTTCACTTTCGGAGGCAGACTCTCTGGGTTGGAAGGTCACTCAGAACCCATCTAGTATCTCAATACAACCTCCCCGACAAATGGCCATTGCACCACTGCTTGAAGACCTCTCTCCAGTGGACCTTCTGAGGTGGTCCTTTCTGCTTTAGTATTACTTCTCAGGAATTTTCTTGTGACTTTGAGCCTAAATCTGCCTCTACAACTCCTCCCCGTGGCTCCTCATTCTACCCCTTGGAATTCAAATATAATGAGTTGACTCTTTCTTCCTCATGACAGTCCTTCAAACACTTGAAGACAATTTAATTCCTCTTAAGATTTTTCTTCTGCAGGCTAAATATCCCTCACACTTTCACCTGATCCTCATAAGGACTGATCTCCAGTCCACTCATCATGGCAGTCGTCCTTCTCTAGACCCTCTCCTGCTGATCAATGTCTATTCAAAAATATTATACCCAGAACTGAGCATAATACACTACATTTGCTCAGACCGAGGTAGAGTATGGCAGAACTATCCTCTCTCTCATGCAGGACATCCTGCCTTTCTAAGATGGTGCTTCCTTTTTTTTGGCTGCCATTTTATACCCCCAAAGTCTTTTGTGTTCTGAAAGTCTGAGTGCAGTTTTAAGCTTAAATAGACCACAAAATTATTAAGTCATTAAAGCTTAAACCTCAGTAAGACTTTTGGGACATCTTGCATTTTGAGCTTTTAGTCTTCTAAAACCAAAGGGGTGCTGGAACCAGATTAAACCGGCTCTCACAAGCATTGGTAAATTTTTAGCATTTACATCTCAGAAATTGGCAAACAATACAAATCAGATCTTGTTTTATTGAGTTTTAAACTTAAGAAAGTGACAAGAAAATCTTACCATGCAGATTAAATTTAAAAGTGTGCCTCGATGAATTTCTCCCTCCCTTCCCTGTCCCCATCAGTCAGAGGATCATAGATACTGTAAAAGGAGGCCAAAGACTAAACCTTGGGGAACACTCACATCCATTTAAGGGGTAGAAAGAGGAAGGGGAGTAATCAAAAGAGGGAGAGGAGTGATTAAACAAGTAGGAGGAGAACCAGGCTGCTGCAAGGGAAGAGGTAGAAGTGTGCTGTCTGGTATTCACTGGAAGGTCAAATACTGATGCTGACGTTTAAATACTTTGGCCACATAGTGAGAAGACTGGGACTCACTGGAAAAGACCCTGATGTCGGGAAAGATCGAAGGCAAAAGGAAAAGGGAACAGCAGAGGACGAGATGGATAGTGTCATGTAAACGATGAACATGAACTTGGACAGGCTAAGAGAGATGGTGGAGGATAGAAGTTCCTGGTGTCCTATGGTCCATGGGGTCTCAGTCAGGCACAACCCAATGACTGAACTACAACGAAAGGCCTCCTATTTTAACTATAGTATTCTCTCACTAATTAATTGTAGTCTCAGTTGTTTCTAAACTAAAAAGTGTTACCAACCCATCTAAATTTTGTTGCCTATGGGTGGGTAAGCCTTGATTGCCCCCACCCTAGTTACAACTTGGCTAAAACATGTTGTTCAGTTGTGTCTGACTCTTTGTGACCCTGTTTGGGATTTTCTTGGCAAAGACACTGGAGGGGTTTGCCATTTCCTTCTCCAGCTCATTTTACAGATGAGGAAACTGAGGCAAGCAGGGTTGAGTGACTTGCCCAAGGTCACACAGCTAGTAAGTATCTGAGACCAGATTTGAACTCAGGTGTTCCTGACCCCAGGCCTAGTGCTCTATCCACTGCACCACCTAGCTGGTTAAAACTTACTTGCAGTCCAATGTCCCATTCTTTCAGAGCTCTGTTGTCTACTGAATAATTGCAAACTAACATCGTGAACTTATTCATAATGTTTCTCTCACCCCAGGCAACAGGGCAGCTAGATGGCGCAGTGTGTAGAATATTAGCCCTTGAGTCAGGATCTGAGTTTGGATCTGGCCTCAGACACTTACTAGTTGTGTGACCCTGGGCAAGTCACTCAACCCTGTTTGCCTCAATTTCCTTATCTGTAAAATGAGCCAAAGAAAGAAATGGCAAGCCAGTCCAGTATCTTTGCCAAGGAAAACCCCGAATGGAGTCACAAAGAGTCAGACACAACTAATTGACAAACAACACCTCAGGTAACAGAATGTGATAGCTCTCATTCCTGTAGCTCATTAAGAGTCACGAAGCAGTTTTCTAATGACAACCCTGTCACATAGGAAAACCAAGTCTCAGGGAGGCAAGTTGATTCACCTGAGGTCACAGCTGGTAAATGCCAGAACCAGAGCTTGACCCCAAGGTCTTTGGATTCTAAAACCAACGCTTTTACAGCCATATCACCCCGACTTTCAGTTAATGCTTAATTTCATAGAATTCTTTTTTGGAAAACGCCTTAACCCAGAGTCTAACTACAGTGATGATCTAGTGGGGAAGGTTTTTTGTTTTTAAATATGGATAGGAAAAAAATAAAATAAAAAAATTAAATATGGATAGGTGTCTTGTGCCTTTGGGCTGAGTCAGCTTTGGCCCCTTCCTTCCACCCCTCTGTAGATCCCTGTGCTCTGCACAGTGGGGAGAGACAGAAGGACATGGAGAATTTCCTGTCTAATAGCATACAGGCCACAGGATACAGACCTAGTGAAAGGCCTTCTTGTTGTTCCGTCATTGTTCAGTCATTTCCAACTCTTCATGGCCCCATTTAGGATTTTCTTGGCAAAGATACTGGAGCGGTTTGCCATTTCCTTCTCCAGCTCATTTTACATATGAGGAAACTGAGGCAAACAGGGTTAAGTGACTTGCCCAGGGTTACATAGCTAGTAAGAGTCTGGGGCTGAATTTGAACTCAGGTCCCTTTGACTCCAGACCCATCACTCTATCCACTGCGCCACCTAGCTTTTGTAAATCACCTTAAAAACTTTTAGAAAGCAAACAAGTATCGCCTGAGTTCTTAAAAGGAACACAGAGTAAATGAATTATCAAAGGCTGGTGAGGATAGTCAAGGGTAATCCTTCCTGAAAGACCCAGAGTTGTTTGCTCAGTTTAGCAGTAGAGGAGATATATGGATTGATGGAAGGAAGAGAGGGGGGAATTCCATGTAGAGGGGTGATAAAGACTTAGCAGAGACAAAGAATTGTGTGCTGGGCATAGAGACAAGATTGATTGAAGAGTCCATGTTGGGGAGACAGGAGAAAAGAAGTGGATGAGATGGGTTGGGAGTGGGGAGGTATACCAGGTAAGGAGAGGAACCAAGGACCCTGGGAGGAGAAATTTAGATTTGATGTGAAGGGAGAGTAACAGGGTATAATCCCCCATCACCTCATATCTGAACTGTTGCAATTGACAATTGGTTGATTTCCCTGCCACAAGTCTCTCCCCACTTCAGTGCATCCTACATTCAGTTGTCAAAGTGATCTTCCAGGTCTGACCAACTCACCTCCCTATTCAGTAAACTCCAATTCCCTATTACCTCCAGGATTAAATCTCAAATCCTCTGTTTGACTTTGAAGGCTTTTCAAACCTGGGCCTTCTCACCTTCATCCCAACTCCTACATTTCTAGTTTTATATTTCATTCTCCTGCCTGTGCTCTACGATCCGGTGACGTTGGCCTCCTTGGTGTTCCTCCAGTAAGACGCTCCGCCCATCTCCCTTCTCAGGGCATTTTCACTGGCTTTCCCTCATGCCTAGAACTCCTTCTCTCCATATATCCACCTCATGGCTTCCTTCAAGTCTCAGCTAAAGTCTCATCTTCTGCAAGAAGTCCTCTCTAGTCCTCCTTCACTTAGTGCCTTCCTGCTGAGATCATCTTCAATTTATCTTGTTTGTACATAGTTCTTTGCATGTTATCTCCCCCCCCATAAGTCTTTGAACTCCCTGAGAGCAGAGACTGATTTTTTTTTGCCTTTCTTTGTATCCCCAATGCTTAGCAAAATGTCTGGCACACAGTAGGCACTTAATAAATGCTTGCTGGCTTGGCTTGGTTCTTGATCAGGGTTGAGATTGCCTTAGCCCACCAATAAGTATCGGAATGATCATTTGTCCATTATGAAATCCCAAATGAATATTTATTGCCAACAGCTCACTGCCAGGGTGTGTTAGGAAACTCCTCTCCACCTAAGTCCTCCCCAGGACCACTTCTTCCCTGGGAGATGATTATCTCATCCCTCAAAAAAAACACCTATTGTCAAATTATGGAATATAATGCTCAGAGTGAAGGGAACTCCCTAGACTCTTCCTTTTCTTCCCCTAACCTCCCCCTTGACTCTCCCCACTACCACCCTCCTTCCTTTCTTTCTCGTTCCTTTTCTCCCTATCCTCATCACTTTTTCTCCCCACTCTAAGGTTTCTCTTCTTCCCTTCTCTTCTTCTCATCTTCTCTTCTCTCCCCTCCTTATCCTCTCTTTCTTTCCCACATTCTCCCTCCTCATTCTCTCTTCTTCCCTTCCTCATCCCACACTCCTCCTCCTCCTCCTCCTCCTCCTCTTCTTCTTCTTCTTCTTCTTCTTCTTCTTCTTCTTCTTCTTCTTCTTCTTCTTCTTCTTCTTCTTCTTCTTCCTTTTCTTCTCCAAGTCTCCCCCCTTTACTCTTCTTCATTCTCTCTCCATCTTTCACACAACTGGGTCCCCTCCTCTCTTTCTCAGTCCTTTTCTTCCCTCCCCTCCACTCAACCTTAATTCTCTTTTCCCTAGAGCCATCAGTAGGAATTTTGGCACCCAGAGCAAGCACCAAGGCCAAGGAAAGCATCCCAAGAAGAATTCTCATTTAAAGTGTTTGAACATGACCCCAGAGGGTGCCAGAGACATTAGGAAACCATGAGGCCAATGATGGGGAGACTCCTCCCCCTAGGGATCAGACCACTTGGTAGCTTCCCATTTAAAGTAATTATTCTCAATAACTATGTACTGAGGTTAGTTGTTTCTTCACATTTGTCATCCCAGATTACTTTGGGGTTTGGAGAGTCAGGGTGAGTGGGAATCCTTGGGGCAAACAGCTTTTAAGGATGGGGCTGAACAGTGCTTAAAGCCATCCTCTTCTCCCCCACTCAAAAAAACCAGGACCCAAACCCAACTCCTAGACTATAACACGAGAGCTGGAGGGGACAGCAGAAATCATTTAGTACAACTCTGATTTTTTCAGAAACTTAAAGGGGCAGTGATTTGCCATATGTCACACAGTAAGTGTTTGAAGGCTTTTACCGAAATTGAGGCTGCGCTGAGATGGATGGAGTCAAATGACTCCCAAATCTCAGGCTCGCAGTTGGAGTTGGAAGAGTCTTAGAGACCATCTTGTCCAACTCCATCATCTTACAGAGGGAAGATACAGACCCAGAGCTGGTGTAAGAGCAAAGCCAGCTTGTTAAAAGCTGGCAGGGTAGGCAGCTGAGCAGGGCGGTAGGGCCATTTGGTCCTTCTAGTAAGACCCTGACCAAAAGCTCACCTCCTCTGCACACACGTTCACTCATACAAAAACACACTCAAAGCTCAGCAAAAAAGTATGCCTGGGAGAGGGAGGAGGTAAATAGAGTCATTCTGAGGCGAGCTTGGCCTTCCACTAGAGCCTGAGAAGCTACATCCTTCTCCCTGTGTGCCACTTAGAGTGACCTCATTCTCCTTTCTGTGGTGAACCATGCTTCCAAGACTGGGAGGTAGTGGAGGGTGGGGTGGATTTTTCTCTCCTTTGGATAGCCCATGTAGGGCCTTGGCATTCTTGGAATATCCGCCCACACCCCTTCTCCTACAGCAGTCTTCCTGCTCAATCTCTCAGGCTTCTGAGTTCAAGAAATTTTTCAAAGCAAAGGAAGGAAGGGCTTTGGGCTTCTGGGTAATAGGGAAGCAGGGGATGTAGTAAGGACAAAAGTGCTGTCCCCCTTTCCCTCTTCACTCCACACCAAGGGCCTAGATCCTCCCAGATCAGTCCCTGACTGCCCCCACTCCCCAGATAGCTAGACATGCTGCCTGGGGACCCTTGAACCACTCCTCTCAGCACTGAAGGTATAGGCTTGTTTGGATGGGAGTACCAGGACCCCTTCCCTATCCCTAGGCTGGCCTAGAGCTTGGGTCCAGCATATGTTTAAGGAATCCTGCAAGACAATCAAATTGGAGACTGCTTTTACCTCAATTCTTATTATCTTGTCACCGGCAAGATCACTGCCTTAATGCCAGGATCCACTCTCCTCCTCCAACCAGGCCCTCGTTATCACCAGGCCTTGCTCCTGACTTCTTTAGAGAAATACTTTTGCCACCCAAGGGGCAATTTTCCCAGCATGGGACAAAACCTTAGCTGCCCCACCCTAGTTATGGCTTTTCTGCTCAGCCACGGTCCAATTCTTTGTGACCCTTCCCGGCCCAGTGCTCTATTCACTGAGCCAGACAGCCAGCTGCCCCTAGTTATGGCTTTTCCTTCCCTAAGACTCCCCCTCCCATTTCTCTTTTTCCCCTTCCTCCATTTCTCTCTCTCTTCCCTACCATTTCCACCCTACCCTCTTTCTCACTTCCCCACGTCCTCCTCATCCCTCCCACATTCCACACTTTCTCTCCTCAATCTTCCCTCTTGCCACTTTCTCCAACCTCTCTCTCAACCCTCCCCCTCTTCCCTCCCCAGTCTTTCATTCTCTCTTCCCCCTCCCCCATCCTTTCTCCCCATCCTCTACCTTTCCCTCATCCTTTCCCCCATCTCACTTCTTCCCAATCCTTTCTCTCCCTCTCACTTCTTCCACCCCATCCTCCCTCCCCTCCCCTTCCTTCTCTTCTCTCCCTCCGCCATCCCCTCTTTCCTCCCCCATCGTCTCTCTGCCCCTTCCATCCTCTCCTCTCTCCCACCCTTCCCCCTTCCCAACCTTCTTTCCTGCAGGCCTCCTCCCCCCACGCCCCCTCGGGGCTCCCCGCATCCTTCCCCCGCCCCACCCACCCGCATCTTCACTCCAGTCCCCAAGCCCAGCCCTGGCTGCGCAGTAGCAGTGTGCCTCAGTGGGCTCCCCCTCCCTCCCGCTCCCTCCCGCTCCCTCCTTCAGTAACCTTCCTGGGAGCACACACACCATTTGGGCAATTATGCAGGGTGTTAAAGAGAGGATTAAGCGGAGAGGGAGGGATGTGCGCCCGGGGAAGGGGGCCCGGCAAGTTACAGTGCCCACGCCGGCGCTGAAATTCAGCAAATTGCGTGTTGGATTTAAAGACAGCCATTTACAATGCACTCCAGCGCCCCGGCGAATTATCTGAAGAGAAATCAGCCTTGTTTTCCCCTTTCCTCACAATGCAAGAAATGAAAAGGTTTCCAAATTGCCTCTGAAGACGGGGCTTGGCCTCCCTGCGGTTCTCGCTCGCAGATGCCGGCAGCTTTCCCAAGCAATCCCCAGCTGATTGGCCGGGCCTGCAGGTGCCCAAGCCAATTTCCACTCCATCACCTCCCCTCTCATAAGGGCATCACAGAAAAGGAGGAAATGGAAGGGGTGGGGAGGAGTCCCCAGAATGTGATCCAGGGAGGGGGAGGAGGGGAAGGTTGGAGAAGGCTGGGGGGAGTGTCAGTGCAGGAAGGTTTCTCATCTAGGTCAACGCTCCAGAGAGACAGTTATTTGCCCAAGGTCACACGGCCAATTTTTGACAGAGCCAAATCTGAGTCCCCGGTTTCCTGGTTTCCAGGCCAGGCAGCTTTCCAGTAAAGCATCCCAGGTAGGAAGATTAGGTGCTAGGGAGCTGTGGAGACTTGTTAGAGGTTGGAGAAAAAGAGGAGAGTGGTCGGGGAGAGGGAAGACCGTTGGAGTGGAAAGGAAGGAGGGCGGTGGGGCGTGGGGAGAAAATGAAAGGTTGAGACTTGCTAGGAGGGTGGCAGAAGTGAACCACAGAGTGCAGTCTGGGAACTAGATTCCTTCTAAAGGAAATGGGACTAGGCTGGCTCAGAACGCCCAGACCCTTGACGTTCGTAGCTAAGCGATCAAGTAAATGGAGCATGGGATTTAGGACTTATGGAGAACTCGAGTTCAAATCCTGCTTCAAACACTACCGACAACCCTGTAGAGGCACTTCACATCTATCTGCCTCAATTTCCTCATCTGTAAACTGGGGGTGCCAACAGCACCTGTCTCTGCTTCCCGAAGTTCTGGACCCCACTGGCCACATCCCTCATATACCCCACCCCACCCCAGGATCCATAGCTCCCGATGACCGTCTTCGAGTCTCCATTTCCCCATCACTAAAATGAAAGGCATAGACTCGATGGCTCCAAATTCTGCGGTTCTTGGATCCTTGCTGTTCAGAGCCACTCTCCCAAGAGCTCCAGAGAAACCTCCTTAGTATTTGGCTGGAAATCCCTGGATGACAGAAAGGCGGTGCTTTGTGGACTGGAAGGATCTGAATTGTCTGAAGCTTCATCTATTGCAGGAAGTTAGGAAGACTAGAGTTGGAATCTGGCTTCAGACACAAGCTGTATGACTTTGGGCAAGTCACTTAACCTCCGTTTACCTCAGTTTCCTCATTCATAAAACAGAGATAATACCAGCACTTTACCTGCAAGGGTTGTTGTGAGGATAAAAGCATATATTTTATATAAATGCTAGTTATTATTAAATTCTGTCTCATGATCAGACTGGGGGACTTCCTGAGAGCAGGGTGTGTGTCTCTCCCACCAGATCTGGGGCTTTGCAGAGGGAGACCGTAGAGTATGCTGTGGAAAGAATTATATTTTGCGTCAGAAAACCTGGTTCCAGTCCACTAAGTCATTGTGTGTCCAGAGTCAATCACTTCCCCTCCCTGAGCACCAGTCTCCTCCTTTGCTAAATAAAGGAATCCTAAGGGTGTCTCCAAGCTTCCCGTTGGCTCTGACATCCTGGGATGTTGTCATAATTCGAATTGTCTTTTTGAAATGTCTGCTTCATGCTTGGTTGTTTTTTTTTCTGCCTCTCTTCTTAACACATGCTCAAGTCCATTGGTTTACTATTTTCCCTCACAAATGTCAGTGAGAAGTGGTGCTAAAGAGCTTAGGGCTGCCCCCCTCCTCAACTCACAAGGAAAACAGAAGTTCCTGGATTTTCTTCCTTGTTCCCATTGGACTAGCTCCTTATAGGCTCCCTCACTGTGCTCTGGAGTACTGGGATTTCTGTCTACTTCCCAGGAAACATGTGCTTAGCTTTAAAAGACTTGGTGCTTTGAGATAACCTAGCAAATCTAGGGTAGTCCCCTACCAGCAAGGCTGCTTGGGGAAGGGGAGGTGTCAGAGATGACTGCCCACTGAATCAGAAAGCAGCATCCTTTTAAAGTAGGCTCTAAAAGGAATAACCCCTCCTTCTCCATGACTTTCTCTTCTTCTCTCTAGAATGTATAGTACATGACTCCCTCTCTTCAACTTCTTACGGGGGGTAGGGGAAGAGGTGTAGCTTTCCCAATCCTGGTAGCATGGTGGCTTTGAGCACATAAAATAGGCACATGTCCAGCTTACACAAGCCTGAGCTTGGGCCTTGGGCTCCTGGCCTTCTCTTCTGTTTCATGTTCCTTTCCTGAGCATAGGTGACCAACTATAGATCCTGGCATGGATGTCTCCAGCTTTGGGGGCGTTGTTATGAGTTCAAGAAGTCCTCAGTCAGAGCCTCACCTGCAGCCACTACGGCAATTCTTGGAGGGGATGAGCCTAGCCCCTAGCCTGGCTTTCCAGGAGATATGGCCTTTGCAGGAGTTGTTTAGACAGTGCAGAGCCAAGGTGAAGGTGAAGTACTGATCTAGCAGTGTCAGAAAATGAGTCGTGTTTTAAGTTTCAATTTACCTGGAGGGTATAACAATAGTTATGTCACTGAATGGTGTCCCTGGCCCTAGAACCGGGTCTCCTGACTTAGCACAAAGCTCTCCAGTCACTGAATAGCTTCAGGCAGATGACCCGGCTTATTCCAGGTTTAGGTTATATCAAAGGGTCCCGGGAAAGGTGCGCTATGGCAGTAGGCTCCTGAATGAAGGTGGTAGTCTAGGGCTGGGCCAAAGAGAGAGACAATTGAGCCAGAAGCCATCAGAGCATCGTTAAGCAGTGATAATGGGCCAGACTACTATAAGGAGGAAGGGTGCCCTGTCCGCTCAGTGTGTTGGGTCAATGTCCCAGTTATGGCTCTGGTAATGGGAACTGTTCTCATTAGTTTGTATTTGTTCATTTGGCTCCCCAGTGGAAGACAAGGTAGTTAGCTATCTGGCTCTCCAAGTGAGTAATTGTTAATATGGATGGAGCAGTACAAGTCCAACTTCATGACGATTGCTGTAGGGGAGAATGATTGGAGACAGAGGACAGATGAGAAAGAGAAGGATGCCTGAAGACGGTGGCAATGATAGGTACAGAGTTACAGGCAATTAGGGTTCAGTTATCGAGCATCTCTGAGCTCAGAGACCAAAGCCAGCTCAGAGGTCAAGAAAGTCTAGGAGGCACAGGGCCTCAGGTAGCAGTCACACAATTATAAATTCAGAGCTGGAAGGGACCTTAGAGGCTCTCGGGTCCATCCCACTCATTTTATAGATGAAAAAAACTAAGGCCTAGAAAAACCTGACTCGCCTAAGCTTTCACAGGTAGTTTAGTAAAGAGGGTAAGATGAAAAAAAATCCTGAAACCAAAGGCAGGGTCACTGAACTAGCTCTGAGAGGAAAAGCTGGTGCTATGGATAATTGACTGAGTCAGTGAGGCCTAAGATGGGAGGAAGGAAGGAAGACAGGACAAAAAGTCAACATTTACTAAGCACTTACTGTCTGCTAGACACTGTGCTATTTGCTGTTCAGTCATTTCAGCTGTGTCCAAATCTTTGTGATTCATTTGGTTTTTTTTTTTTTTGGGCAAAGATACTGGAGTGGTTTGCCGTGTCCTTCTCCAGCTCATTTTACAGATGAGGCAACTGAGGCAAACAGGGTTAAGTGACTTGCCCAGGGTCACACAGCTAGTGTCTGAGGCCAGATTTGAACTCAGGAAGAGGAGACTCTCCATCCACTGAACCACCTAGGTGGCCAAATTGTAGCTCTCCAAAAGTGGAATGGCTCTTCTTTAGAGGTAGTGGCTCTTACCCCCCAGGTCTTCAGACTTGTCAGGCATGAAATAGCAAGGAGTTCTTTGCTGGTATGGGTTGGATTCCATGGCTGCTGAGGCCCCTTCCAGTTCCCAAATTCAGTGACTCTGTGATTCCCTCTTCAGTTATATTTCTAAGTCAGAACTTTAGACAAGGAAATTACCCTGGAGTGTCCCAGGGCAGCTTCCCCTCGTGGAGGGAGATGTTTGAAACCTCCTAGGGATAGTCAGTGATTGGATGTTGGGCTCCCTTCTTATGCTATTTATTTCTACAAAAATGTAGCCTTTGGGCCCTACCCTTATATGTATTTTGTGGGTCAGAATCTTTTCCAAACCATAGCTCACAGTCCCCCACTAATGTGTTTGACTTTCATCTGTCAGTCATAGAACGCATTCAGTTTATAGAAACCATTTAGATTAACTAGTAATGTAAATAAAGTGATAATATAACACCCCCCAAGTCTTGAGTTCACTTCATATATGTGTATATGTATATGTATATATATATATATATGTATATATATGTGTATATGTCTGCGTCTGTGCCTATGTCTGTGTCTGCGTCTGTGCCTATGTCTGTGTCTGCGTCTGTGCCTATGTCTGTGTCTGGGTATATAAACACGTATGCATATATATGTGTATATGTGTGTATACATGTGTGTATATGTATATAAATATGTGTGTATATATGTATGTATATACACACACCATACTCAAGGAACATCCTCTTGGAGGATCATACCTCCAACACTGCAAAGATGCCATTCTTTCCAACTGATATCATTGTGCTGCTGTCTTCTGGACCTGCTCCCCCTCAAGCATCATTCTCCATTGAGGTGTTCTCTCTACTGGGGCAGCTAGGTGGTGCAGTGGATAGTGCTGGTTCTGGAGTCAGGAAGACGTCTTCCTGAGTTCAAATCCAGACTCAGACACTAGCTGTGTGACCTTGGACAAGCCACTTCACCCTGTTTGCCTCAGTTTTCCTATCTGTAAAATGAGCTGGAGAAGGAAATGGCAAACCATGTCACCATCTTTGTCAAGAAATACCCAAATGGGGTCACAAAAAATCAGATGTGACTGAGCAACAACAACGAAAGGTCCTTTTTACTAGGTGATAATTACTATAATTAGACCTCTAGAGGATCATGGATCCTTAAGACCTTTGGACTCATCTAGTCCATCCTCCTCTCCATTTCATTTTGTTCTGTACCCGTCCTGTACTGACTAGCTTCTTCATGCTTCCTCTCCTTGGGAGATTGTGGGTAGATAAAAGAGAGGAAGAAATACGACTCCTGCCCTCATCACCTCTCATCTAGATTATTGCCTTTGGTCTCCTTGCCTCACATCTCTCACCCCTCCATCCTATGACTCCTGCCAAAGTAATTTTGTAAGAACCGAACTTTGAATGGGAGGATACACATACATACACACTCATACACATGTGTGTATATATGTATATATACATATAAACACATATAAACATGTATGCGTGCAAAATACATATGCATAGGTATCTACATCCATATCTATACATCTACATATATCTATCTATATCTATCTACATCCATATCTATACATCTACATCTGCATCTACACCTACATCTCTATCATCCCTTCCAGCTCTTAAGTCTGTGAGTTATGAGCTACGCACACCTCTGTGAAGGTTGTCACAGGAAGCTGGCCAACAATATGGTGCAAGATGAATAGTGAAAGAGGCCAGAGGCTTGGAGATTCCTGATCAGCCACATACCTGTGTATCATGAATACTGTTTAAGAAGAGAGTCGAAAGGCCGCCACATACAGAAGCAGATTTATGTGTCTTTAGTTTTTTTTAATACGGGAACATCTCGAAGATCTCGCAGGTTTGGTTCTAGACAACTGCAATAAAGGAAATAGTGAAATAAATTGAGTTGTGAGTTTTTTGGTTTTCCGGTGCATGTAAAAGCTATGTTTACACTATACCGTAGTCTATTAAGTGTACAACGGTATTATGTCTTAAAATATACATACCTCAATTAAAAATACTTCATTGCTAAAAAAAATGCACTTTTAGTTTCCTTCCAGAACTTTTCCTTTGCACTCACAACGGGGCTGTTTGGCACAAGAAGTCTAGCTTTCCACCGATCTAGGACACGCCTTTCGACATGTCTTCCTCACTAAGCTTTCGATTTAAAGTGAGAGACATTTGACTCTTCCTTTCACTTGCACACTCAGAGGCCATTGTAGAGTTATTAATCGGCCTGGTTTTAATATTGTTGTGCCTCAGGGAATAGGGAGGCCTGAGGAGAGGGAGAGAGACTGGAACGGCAGGTCACTGGAGCAGTCAGAACACACACAACATTTATTAAGTTTGCTGTCTTACGTGGATGCAGTTTGTGGCACCCCCAAACAGTAACGTCAAAGATCCCTGATCGCAGATCACCATAACAAATGTACAAACAATGAAAAGTTTGAAACATTGTGAGAATTACCAAAACGTGTCACGGAGACACGATGTGAGCAATGCTGTTGGAAAAATGGTGCCGATGGACATGCTTGACACAGGCTGCCACAAACCTTCACTTTGTAAAAAAAAATGCAGTGCAATAAAGCAAAGTGAAACAAAATGAGGTATGCCTATGGTTCTATGATACCATCATTGTGGGTATTCTCTCTATCAGTGCAGCTCCTAGGCCATCTAGGGCAGTTTATGTTCTTCCACTGATTGTGAAGGATCTCACCATTTATGAAGACTTCTTGTTGCCATGTGGCTCCCTTACTCAATAAACTCCTATTGCTTTTAGGATAGAATATTAAGTTCCTCTGTTTGGCTTTTAAGGCCTATCACAAGCCGGCCCCAAACTACATTTCCACTAGTTATTACCCTTCCCTCACTCTTTGGCACAGTCAAATTGGCTTTCTTGCTGTTGCTCACAAGTCCTGCGTCTGCCTTTGCATAAGAAGCCCACCTTGCCCCCTTGTCTGGAGTATTTCTTCCTCAGCTCTGTCTGCGAATATTTTATTTCAAGACTCGGCTCAAGCGCCCCCTTATATGAGAAGCTTGTCCTGATCTCCCAAGTCTGAGCCCCTCCATGGGATGTTGTAGGGAGATAAAAGGGAAGAAGAGGAATAATTCTGGCCCTCAGGGAGTTTCTTGTCTCCTTGATTGAGCCGATGGGAATCCCCTCAATTTCTAATTCTTTGCCATCACAAAAAGAACGGCTGTAAATATTTTTGTATATGTGGATCCTTTTCCTTTTTCTTTGATCTCTTTGGGATACAGACCTAACAGTGGACTAATAGTTGGACTAGATAGCCTCTAAGGTCTCTCCCATTCTCCCCCCACCTCTACTTCCTATACGTCCATCCTATATGGTCCTTTCTGTCCATCAGGTATCTCTCTTTTGCTCCAGTCCCACGTCTTTGACTCCTTGTCTGTCCTCTCTGCCTCGATGATCCATAGGCATCTCAAACTCAACATGTCCAAAACAGCCCATTATCTTTCTCCCTAAATAGATCATTCCCACTAACTTCCTTATTTCTGTCGTGGGCTCCACCATGCTCCCAGTCACCAAGGTTTGCAACCTCCAAGTCATTGGATCTCTCTTCTCCCTCATTACCCCATATCTTCACTTGGCATAGTTGACAAGTATCATTGATTCTGTCCCCACCTCATGTCTCAAATCTATCTTCTTTGCTGGTTTGGAAGCTGCCCTAATTTAACCTCGTTTCACTTGAGCTCCTGGCTCACCAGTTTCCTTTCCTCTCCAACTACGCTAATACCTGGAAACTTCAGCTTCCATCTTGAAGCTTCTCCAGACTCCTTAAATCCTATGCCATAATCCTTTACCCCATGTCGCACAATTTTATAGCCCTTTGGGTGTAGCTCCAGATTTTTCCCCAGAACGGTCGAATCAGTTCGTCGCTTTATCAACAATTCATTAATGTACCTATTTTCTATCATTCCTGCCAGCATTTGTCATCTCTGATAGGTGTGAGGTAAAACACCTCAGAGTTGTTTTAATTTGCCTTTCTCTAATAAATCAAGATGACGCCTGCTAGCTCTCCTTCCCTAACCTACTCTGTCTTTATTTGGTACCCATCCTGCATACATTTATATATGGATATGTTTCTCTGACGGAAAATGAGAGGAGTCTTTGAGAGGAAGGAAATGGGCATTTACTAAACACCAGCACTTTACAAACGTTATAGCATCCGGTCTTCATGACTACCCTGGCGGGGGGCACAGTTATTTATCTCCATTTTACAGTTGGGGTAATTGAGGCTACAGAGGTTATACAACCTGCCCAGGTCACACAACTGGGAACTCGAACTCAGGTCTTCCCAGCACGCTATCCACTGTGCAACTTAGTGGCTCCTAGAGGAAGGATTGTTTGACTTTTATCTTGGTGTCCCCAATACCTGGTGCATTGCCTGGCACATAGGGCACATAGAGGCAATGAGATAAAGTATGAAACCTGGAGTCAGGACGACCTGAGTTCAAATCCAGCCTCAGACACTTTCTAGCTGTGTGATCCTGGGCAAGTCCCTTAACTGTGCCTCAGTTTCTCTGTATATAAAACGGGGATAATAATAGCACAGGGTTGTTGTGAGGATCAGATGAGTTAATATATAGAAAGCTCTTTGCAAGCTTTCAAGTATAATTATCAATAAATACTTGATTGATTGACTGCGCTGGACATTTTCCGCATGTTGGATATCCTCTATGATAGTAAAAAAGACTCTCGATGAGTGCATACTTCCAGCTTTACATGCCACTTCAAATTAAACCAGAGAGTCATTGAACAGAATTACATCTGTGGTTGCATTTGTCAAGCAATCATGTCTAGGGGGAGGTAGGTGGCTCAGTGAGTAGAGCACCAGCCCTGGAATCAGGAGGACCTGAGTTCAAATCTGACCTACTAACTGCGTGACCCTGGGCAAGTCATTTAACCCCAATTGTCCTGCCTTCTCCCCTCCCAAAAAAAAGACATCATGTCTGACCTTCACATAAGTAAGAGAGACTCTGTTTTCTTCCACTGGAACTAATGCTTTTATGATCCACAAATGATAAACCCAGAAGGATTTTGTGCCCTTCAGTTATCCCTATATTGACACAGATGTGGTTTGCCTTAGGGGATCATTGCAAAAGCCGCATGGACAATCTCTTCTCTCCAAGAAGTATGCTGATCAGTAATTTCCTCTTCTCTGGGGAGTAGATTGTTCTGCCAGTAGGCTAGCCACTATACCAAGTCCTTAAACAGATGTTATCTCGGTTGGTCCCCACAATAATCCTGGGAGCTAGGTGCTATTAAGAGCTTCATTTACAGTTGAGGGAACTGAGGCACAGAAGGATTAGATGATTTGTCCTGGGTGACATAGCTGGGAAGTGTTGGCCAAATCCCAACCAGTTCTGTGATTCCATGATTTTAGAGGCAGCCCCAGTCATTGAAATCCATCTAAGGGTGGCCAAAAGGCAGTAAGTCCCAAAGCAGCCAACTTGCCTAAGGCAGCCCCAGTCACTGAGACTTACTCAGGACTTTTCTTTTGTCCCTTTACCAAGGTAGCAATTGCTCTGTAAGGAGAGGTATGGGCAATCAGGAGGACCCAAGTTCAAATCCAGCCTCAGACACTTACTAACTGCGTGAACCTGGGCAAGCTACTTAATCCTGTTTGCCTCAGTTCCTCATCTATAAAATGAGCTGCCGAAGGAAATAGCAAACCAGTCCAGGATCTTCGCCAAGAAAACCCCAAATGGGGTTACAGAAAGTCAGTTACTGAAACAACTCAACAAGATGGACAGTTTTCAAACCAAGGATCACCTCTCAGTAAACTCATCGAAATGAGCAGAGAACTTTCCTGATTGATTCCTTGAAGTAAATGTCATCTGTGATCTTTTCCCCTTCTTCCCCTCTTGGAGATAGCTTGTAACATGACACCTCAATGCTTTCAAGATGTCGCCCTCCAGCATGGGTTTCATCAGTACGCCTGGTCCAGGTCATCCCAACTTTATCTTCCCGAATGCCATTTCTGCCAATCAGGGACTGAGGTGTTGGGGTCCAAATGGTTGTCATTAGAAAAACATTCATGAATTTGATGGATTTATTCCATTCTGCATCTCCTTGTTGTCTTCCTGCCAGATTCATCTATGAAGAATCTTAAGAGGGTATTGCGTCTTTGGATCTCATGCCAACTTTTCTGTAAACTTGTTTTCTTTTAAAATTTACTTATTTATTTTAAACATTCTTTCCTTTTTTAAATTTTAATTTCCAGATTCTCTCCCTCCCTCCCAACCATCCCCCGCCCACTGAGAAGACAAATGATATGATTTCAATTATACACGTGCAATAGCGCAAAACATTTCCATATTTGTCATATCACAAAAAAGCAAAGAAAAAATGAAAGTGAGGAAAGTGTACATAAATTTGCAGTCAGAGTTCATCCATTCTCTGTCTGGCAGTGGACAACATGCTTTCATCATTGGTCCTCTGGAATTGTCTTAGATCACTGTATAGGTCAGAGTTGCCCAATCCTTCATAGCTGATCAGTAACATTGCCGTTACTGGGCGTAATGATCTCTCAGCTCTTCTCATTTCAATTTGTATCAGTTCATATAAGTCTTGTCATGGTTTTCTGAACCACAACCCACCCACCCACCGTATGCCACCACTTGGTCATTCATTCCCTAAATGATGGGCATCCACTCAATTTCCAATTCTTTGCCACCACACAAAGAACCACTATAAATATCTTTATATATGTAGGTCCTTTTTCTTTTTCTTTGGAGTCTTTTTTGGTGTATAGACTTAGTAGTGGTATTGCTAGGTCAAAGGGCATACACGGTTTTATAGCCCTTTGGGCATAGTTCCAGATTGTTCTCCATAATGGTTAGACCAGTTCACTATCCCAGCAATAATTCATTAATGTACTTATTTTTCATTATTCCTGCCAGCATTTGTCGTTTCTGATAGGTGTGAGGCAAAACAATCTCGGAGTTATTTCAATTTGCTTTCTTTAAACAATAGTGATTTAGAGCATTTTATATGACTGTAGAGAGCTTTGATTTCTTCTTCTGAAATTTGCCTCTTCATATCCTTTGACAATTTTTCAATTGAGGAATGGCTCTCATTTTTATAAATTTGACTCAGTTCTCACATATTTGAGAAACTAGGCCTTTGTCAGAGAAACTTGCTGTAATTTTTTTTATATTACTTCATACCATAGTACCTTTTAGCAAAATGTAGTTTCCCTGATTAACTCATTCAATTGGGTTTAATTTTGCTTTTGCTTTGTTGGAGATTATGATTGCCACCCCTGCCCTCTTCACTTCAGTACAATAGACTGTGCTCCAGCCCTTCATTTCAACTGTGTGCGTGTTTCTGTCCCAAGTGTGTCTCTTGTACACAGCATATTGTTGGATTCTGGTTTCCAGTCCATTCTGCCATTCCCTTCCATTCTGTGGGTTAGCTCATTCCATTCACATTAACATTTGTGATCACTAACTGTACATTTGTTTCCATCCAATTTTTCTCTGTTTATCCTTCTCTTTCTCTTTTTAATCCTGTCCCTTATCCAAAGTCTATCTTGCTTCTGGCCACTGACTTCCCCAATTTGCCCTCCCCCTTATCATTTATCTCTTACCAGCTTCCCCTCCTATCTCCCTATTAGGTAAGATAGATTTCTATTCCCACTGTATATGTGTGTGTATATATATACATACATACATACATACATATATATATATATGTACATACATGCACACAGACACTTCCCTCTTTGAACCAATTTTGATGAAAACTTAAACTTCAAGTATTGCCCACCACCTCCACACCCCATTTTCCTTTCCATTATAAAAGTTACCCCTTCTATGCCTCCTTTATGTGAGAAAATTTGCCTGATTCTACCTCTCACTTCCCCCTTCTTCCAATGCATCCGTCTTTCTCATCCCTACACTCTTTTATTTTTTTTGAGGTCATCTCAACATAATCAACTCATATCCATGCCCTCTATCTATTCAGACTCTTTCTAACTGCCCTAATAATGATAAAGTTCTAAGATTTCCATGTATCATCTTCCTATATAGGACTGGAAACAGTTTAACTCCACTGAGACCCTCATGACTGCCCTTTCATTTTTTTTTTACCTTTTCATGCTTCTCTTGAGTCTTCTGTTTGAATGTCAAATTTTCTATTCAGCTCTGGTCTTTTCATCAGGAATGCTTGGAAGTCCTCAATTTCATTAAATATCCATTTTCCCCTGAAGATTTATACTCAATTTTGCTGGGTAGGTTATTCTTGGTTGTAATCCTAGTTCCTTTGCCCTCTGAAACATCCTATTTCAAGTCCTCTGCTCTTTTAACATGGAAGCTGCTAGATCTTGTGTGATTCTGACTGTGGCTCTATGATATTTAAATTGTTTCTTTCTGGCTGCTTTCAATATTTTCTCCTTGACTTGAGAGCACTGGAATTTGGCTATGATACTCCTGAGTGTTTTCATTCTGGAATCTCTTTTAGGAGGTGATTGGTGCATTCTTTCAATTTCTATTTTGCCCTCTGGCTCCAGGATATCAGGGAATTTTCCTCTGTAATTTCTTGAAATATAATCTGCAGGCTCTCTTTTTGATCATGGCTTTCCTGTAGTCCGATAATTCTTAAATGATCTCTCCTTGATCTGTTTTCCAGGTCAGTTATTTTTTTATGACATATTTCACATTTTCTTCTATTTTTTCCCCATTCTTTTGGCTTTGTTTTATTGTTGCTTGAAGTCGTATGGAGTCATTAGCTTCCACTTGCCTAATTCTAATTTTTAAAGAATTATTTTCTTCAATGAGCTTTTGAATTTTTTTCATTTGGCCAATTCTGTTTTTAAGATGATATTTTCTTCAGTATTTTTGGTGCTTCTTTTACCAAGCTGTTAATTTTCTTTTTAAAATAGTATTTTATTTTTTTCTAATTATATGTAAAGACAATTTTTAACATTCATTTTTACAAAATTTTGAGTTTCAAATTTTTCTCCCTCCCTCCTCTTCCCTCTTCCTAAAACAGTAAGCAATTTGCTATAAATTATATATGTGCAATACATAAAACATATTTCCATATTGGTCATGTCGTGAAGCAAAAAACCAGCTAATATGGAAATATGTTTTATGTGATCCATGAAAAAAATATAATGAAAATAGAATGCCTCAATCTGCATTCAGAGTCCACCAGTTCTTTCTTTGGAATTGCATTAGATCATTGTATTGCTGAGAAGGGCTAAGACTATCATAGTTGGTTATTGTACAATGTTCCCATTACTGTGTACAATATTCTCTTGGTTCTGTTCATTTCACTGTGCATCAGTTCATGTATTTCCAGATTTTTTTGAAAGCATTCTGCTCCTCTTTTCTTATTGCATATTAATATTCCAGTAAATTCATATGCTACAACTTGGTCAGCCATTCCCCAATTGATGGGCATCCCTTCAATTTCCAATTTTTTACCACCATAAAAAGAGCTGCTCCAATCCAATTTTTTTAAAGTAGTATTTTCTTCAGTGGTCTTTTGGACCTCCTTTTCCATTTGGCTAATTCTGCCTTTCAAGGCATTCTTCTCCTCATTGGCTTTTTGGAGCTCTTTTGCCATTTGAGTTAATCTATTTTTTAAGGTGTTGTTTTCTTCAGTGTATTTTTCAGTATTTTTTTGGGTCTCCTTTAGCAAGTCATTGACTTGTTTTTCATGGTTTTCTCTCATCCTTCTCATTTCTCTTCCCAATTTTTCCTCTACTTCTCTAACTTGCTTTTCCAAATCCTTTTTGAGTTCTTCTATGGCCTGGGGCCAGTTCATGTTTTTCTTGGAGGCTTTTGTTGTAGGCTCTATGACTTTGTTGTCTTCTTTAGGCTGTATGTTTTGGTCTTCTTTGTCACCAAAGAAAGAATCCAAAGTCTGAGACTGAATCTGGGCGCGTTTTCGCTGCCTGGCCATATTCCCAACCAACTAACTTGACCCTTGAGTTTTTCAGTGGGGTATGACTGCTTGTAGACTAACGAGTTCTATGTTCCACATTTGGGGGGGAGGTGCCAGCTCTGTCACACCAGCACTGCTCCTTCCCCAAGAACCCCCAACCCGAACTGGGCTTAGATCTTCAGCAGGCTGTGCACTCCTGCTCTGATCCACCACTTAATTCCTCCCACCAGGTGGGCCTGGGGCCAGAAGCAGCAGCAGCTGTAGCTGCCCCACCTCCTCTGCCCCCGGGGCTGGAAGCTGAACCGCAAACTCCTTCCATTCCTGCAGCTTTTCCCTCTAACCTTCTCCGCAGTCTTTGGTGTTTGTGGGTTGAGGAGTCTGGTAACTGCCGCAGCTCACTGATTCAGGGCGCTGGGGCCCCCTCTGCCCGGCTTCTGGTCTGGATGGTCCATGCCGCTCAGGCTGGGTTCTGCTCCACTCCATTCCCAGCTCCCAGCTCCCAGCTCCGTGTGGGATAGACCTCACCCAGAGACCATCCAGGCTGTCCTGGGCTGGAGCCCTGTTTCCTTCTGCTGTTTTGTGGGTTCTGCAGTTCTAGAATTGGTTCAGAGCCATTTTTTATAGGTTTTTGGAGGGACTCGGTATGGAGCTCACGCTAGTCCCTGCTTTCCAGCTGCCATCTTGGCTCCTCCCATAAAAAGAGCTGCTATAAATATTTTTGCATGTGTAAGTCCTTTCCCCTTTTTTATAATCTTGTTGAGATGCAGATCTAGAGTGATATTGCAGGATCAAAGAGTATGCACGGTTTGGTTGCCCTTTGGGTAGAGTTCCAAATTACTCTCCAGAATGGTTGGATTAGTTCGTAACTCTACCAACAGTGCATTAGTGTCCCAATTTCTCCACATCCTCTCCAACATTTATTGTTTTCCTTGTCATATTAGTCAATCTGATAGGTATGACGTGATACCTCAGAGTTGTGTTACTTTGCATTTCTCCAGTTAAAAGTGATTTAGAGCATTTCTTCATATGACTATAGATAGCTTACATTTCTTCATCTGAAGACTGCCCATTCATATCTTTTGTCCGTTTATCAATTGGGAAATGGTTTACATTCTTATAATTTTGACTCAATTCTCTATGAGAAATGAGGCGTTTATCAGAGACACCTCCTGTGAAAATTGTTTCCCTGCTTTCTGCTTTCCTTCTAATCTTTGTTGCATTAGTTTTGTTTGTGCAGAATCTTTTTAATTCAATATAGCCAAAATTATCTTACATTTTGTAATGCTCTCTATCTCTTGTTTAGTCATAAATCCTTCCCTTCTCCATACATGTGACAAGTAAACTATTCCTTACTCTCCTAATTTGCTTATGGCATTACACCTCTTTTCATAATTTTCTTGCATCCTTTCATTTCTTTTCCCAATTTTTTCCTCTACCACTCTTCTTTCTTTCTTTACATTTTCCAGCAATTCTTCCTGGCCTTGGGTCCAATTAACATTTTTTCTTTGAGGCTTTGTTTGTAGCTGTTTTCACATTGTTGGCTTCCTTCACGTTTATGTTTTGGTCTTTCCTGCCACAGTAGTAGCTTTTTATGGTCAAGGTGTTTTGTTTGTTTGTTTGGTTTCATTTGCTTATTTTCCCAAGCTATTTCTTCATGTTGAACTTTATGTTAAAGTTTGGTTCTGCTTACAAGAGACACTGTCCCAAGCTTCAGACTTTTTCATGCTTCTATCTTCAGAGCTAGTTATAGGAGTCTACAAGTTTTCAGTGCTTCCAAGGTGGTGTGATCCAGGGAGAGGTGTGGTCATGTTCTCCTAATCCAGGGCTGTCCAACCTTAGGTTATCTTAGGGCCGCATTAACATAAAATAATTATTTGAGGGCCACACCCAGAATAAAAATAGAAATTAATAGAAAGTGGGGTAACACACGTCATCAATATAACAGGTGAAGGTATGAGGTAGGAAAGCAAACACAAAACAACAAAGCAACAATACAACAGTATAAAGGTAGGTGCATACTGACTAGTCTGTGTCTGACAGATGGAACACACCCCACAGATTGATTGAAAATTCCATGCAATATGTTCCGTCCATAATCCTGCTTAAAAACACCAAAGGAAATTAACATTAATGAGATTATTTATTAGTAATGGAATCAAAAAATCTAATACACATTCCATGCAAATTACGATTTTATTCTTTTGCTCATGAAAATTAAAACCCACAGGCGGGCTGCATAAAATCACACTGTGGGCTGCATGCGGCCTGTGGGCCATATGTTGGACAGCCCTGTCCTAGTCTGTGCTCTGGTCTTTACCCAGGAAGGGCCCTTGTTTCCCTGCAGTCACAAGTACTAGTGTTCCTCTTGGCCCTGGATCTGGGACCAGGGTACCTGCTCCATTGTGACCCATCACAAGTACCCCTCCCTCTCCTGGAACTATGACCCAGAACTGCTTATGAGCCAATTGTCAATCAGTGCTAGCTGCACCCAGTGCCAGCAAAGGATCATTTGTCCAGCCCCCTTACTGTCTGTGGGCTGAGAATTCCTGAAGCTGCTGCTGCTACTGTTGTGGCTGTCTCCAAGGTGCTCCTGCCATGCTCTGGGTCTCCATCTACCCAGGTATTGCAGACCCCTCCTGCAGACCTCCTAAATTGTCTTATGCTTGAAAAATGTCTCCCTCTGATCTTCTGTTAGCTCTGCTACTCCAAGATTTGATTTGAGGCATTATTTTAAAGTTGTTTGGAGGGGACTATTGAGAGAGTTCAGCTGAGTCCATCTTGTCTTGGCCTCCATCCTCAAGCCTAATCTGTAAATTTACTTTCAAATTATATTGTTTTTTACTGTTTTATAATAGGATGTGATTTATAATCAGCTGACCTCCTCCTCCATAGTGTTTTACAAATCTTTCCCTGATTGGTAAGGAGATCAAGAGATTGAAGCCTAAAGTGGTTTCTGACTTCTTTTGACCTTTTGTTTTTGGTGAAATGTTTGTAATAAATGGTGAGAATTGAGGGCAATATCTCTGTCTCTTCCAATTTACCATCTTTTGTCATTCACGGCCTCTTTGAAGAGATCATTTCAAAATTGCTGCAGTTGTTTTCAGCATATTCTTCTCATCATTAGCCTAATTTGATGTAAACTTTGACCTTTGTTCTAATCCAGTGGTTCTTAAAATGTGGCCCAGAGACTCTTGGTGGTCCCTGAGACCCTTTCAAGGGGCACATGAAGTAAAAACCATTTTCATAATAATACTTTAATTAATAATAATTAATAATACTTTAAACATAAACATAATACTTTAAACAATAATATTTTAAAGTTAAACATAATGAATTCATTTCTAATATAATATATTTCTAATAGATATTATTTTATATATAAATATAACACATACGTGTTATGTATATGTGTATCTCTCTATATAATGGATTATAGTTATAGATAAAATCCATACAAACAAAAGCCTTTTGAGAGGGATCCTCAATGATTTTTAATAGTGTAAAGAGATTTTCAGACTAAAAATTTGAAATCCACTGTTCTAACCAGTCAATGGTCTGACTGCATATAAATAGGTAATTCTGAATGAATAAATGAAAAAGCATTTACTAAGCACTTATGTGCCAAGGGCTATGATGATTTGGGGATACGATAACAAAAGCGAAAGTAGTCTTTATTCCCAAGGGGAATACATTCTAATAGCATATATATAGGTATGTGTATACACACATATATATGCATGTGCATATATGTATATGTGTGTATATATGTATATAAAAATACACATTCATACACATACAGGGATGCACGATTACTTAGAGAAGACAGCTAGGGAACAGTAAAACCTGGCTAGGGCCCACATGAACTATGAATCCCATATTAGCAACAAATCTTTTCCTCTCTCTTAAGATGTATTCTATTTAACAGTGGTGGATCAGTGGAATGGGTTAAGTACACAAAACACAGTAGCCAATGACTATAGTAATCTACCATTTGATAAACCCGGAGACTCTAGCTTCTGGGCTAAGAACTCACTATTTGACAAAAGTTGCTGGGAAAACTAGAAAATAGTATGGCAGAAAGTAGGCATAGATCAACTTCTTATACCATAAACCAAGATAAGGTCAAAATGGGTACATAATTTAGATATAAAGGGCATAAGCAAATTAGGAGAGCAAGGAATAGTTTACCTGTCAGATCTTTGGAGAATGGAAGAATCTGTGCCCAAACAAGAGATAGAGAACATTATGAAATGCAAAATGGATAATTTTGATTACATTAAATTAAAAATTTTTGCACAAAGCCAATGCAACCAAGATTAGAAGGGAAACAGAAAACAGAGAGACAATCTTTGCAGCCAGTGTCTCTGATAAAGGCCTCATTTCTAAAATATATAGAGAACTTTTTGCGATGGCTAAGAATTGAAAATTAAGGGGATGCCAAATTAGGGAATAGCTGAACAAGTTGTGGTATACGAATATAATGGAATACTATTATTCCATAAGAAATGATGAGCAGGAGGATTTCAAAAAAAACATGGAAAGAGTTACATGAACTGATGTTGAGTGAAGTTGGTGGAGCTAGGAGAACATTGTGCACAGTAACAGCAACATTGTGTTGTGTATTGTTGTGATAAACTTAGCTGTTATCAGCAGCGCAACGATCTAAGACAATTCCAAAAGACTCACAATAGAAAATACCATCCACATCTGAAGAAAGAACTATGGAGTCTGAATGCAGATTGTAGTATACTATTTTCTCTTTTTTCCTTTCTTATGGTTTTTCCCTTTTTTCTGATTCTTCTTTCACAACATGACTGATATTGAAATATGTGTAATATAATTGTACATGTATAGCCTATATCAGATTGCATGCCATCTTGGGGGGGGGAGGAGAGGATGGAGGAAGATTTAGAACTCAAAATCTTATAAAAATGAATGTTGAAAACTAAAAATTAAGAAAAAGATGCACTCTATTTTGTATTCTGTGATGCTAGATACTTCCCATATCCATTGCCTTCCATCTCTCTTCTGGAAGAAACTATTCATTATATGGAGGAGTAACTTCCAAGTAGTAGGAAGCCTTTGTTTTCTCTCATTTCTCAAACATGATCCATGTTTTCTAATATACTTTTCTCAGCCCTCCCTGTGCCTACTTCACCACTGGATATGTGGATTTGGGAGACGTCTGCATACAGATAATGGCAGCTGGTAAGTCACCAAGAGGTGATTAGTTTAATATGTATATTGTAACCAGAATGGCCTTTGTTTTCTTTGAGTGACTCAATTTATCTCAGTGAGCTTTACTAGGTGCTAAGCCCCGGGCCCAAACCCCATTAGGTGTCAACATAATCCATGTGGATGTGAACATCCCAGGGTCCTAAGGGGAGGGGCCAACTCAAGAACCAATCACCAGAGCCTGAGCTCTGGTGATTCAGATGATGTTTGATGTCTGAAGCCCTATAAGAAGGGAGGACAGAGCCATTTGTGTGGGGCTCTGGAGATGGTGTTGATGAGGAGACTCCGGGCAGCTGTAGCCAAGGAGCCCTCCAGCTTGTAAACCCGGATGCTGAAACTTTGATGAACTCTGGTAACCATGTATTGGGATTTGAATCAGACAAAGTCTGTTGATGTTTGTAATTTGTTTGTATTTTGTTTTGAAGTTCAGGGTGCTGGCTTTTTCCTCTGAACTAACTTGAATGATACTTGAATGCTGAATTAAAAGTAAGCTCGTCAACCCCTTCACCTTGCTTTCCTTAATTAAGCAGATCGAAAGAACCTGTGCTGTTGGCAGCTTTCTGGGTGCTGGCTGTGGGTGAATCGTACACCCCCACAGAAGCTGCTAGCCAGGTTGTTGAAACATATATATGTATATATATGGTTATATAACTATATATGTGTATATGTGTGTATATGTTATATGCACACACATATATATATATATATTTAGTTATATGACTCTAACTACGGTTATAGTTATAACTACCTATAGTAAGTTACGGTTATAGTTAGTTATAGTTAGAGGCGAGCAAAGAGACTCTGAACAGCATCTTTGGGGGACACCCAAGATTAAGGGCTAGGGAAATGGATGATGATCCAGTAAAGGAGACTGAAAAGGAACAGTCAGAGAGATAAGAGGGGAATGAAGAAATGGCTGTGTCATGGAAGCCAAAGAAAGAGAAAATATCAAGGAAGGCAGAATGATCAACTGTGTAAAATTCTGCCAGAAAGTAAAGGAGAATGAGGAATGAGGAAAAGCCATTGGACTGAACCATTTAAAGGTCACTGGTAGACTTGAAGAGAGCAGATTGAGTCCAGTGCTGGGGCTGTATATTAATGAGAGGCAAAGAAGTAAATGTGGATGACTACAGTTTTGGCAGTGAAAGGGAAAAGAGCAATCGGATGATAGTTTAAAGGGAAGGTGAATGAAGATTTTAAAGATAGAAGAGGACTAGGTGTATTTTTAATCAATAGAAAAAGAGCTAGCAGACAGGGAGAGATTAAAGATGAATCTGGGGAGTGAGGATGATGAATGGGACAAGTTCTTGGAGTTTATGATAGGGGATGGAATCAAGGACACAAGTAAAGGCTTGGCAAGAGGGAGGATCAGCTTTTTTTTTCCAGAGGCTGGTTAAAAAGGGGGAGAGGGCATGCGAAGAGATAGAGGGGGAATAAGTTATGAAGAAGGGGAGATAAGTTGGCACATCGTGGGTGGCCTTAATTTTCTCAGCATAATCCCCTGAATCATCATTCTCTCATCGTTGCCATGGGAATGTGAGATGCAGGAAGGCCTACATTCGTTGAACAGAATTTCAGAATTTCTCGGGCTTCAGAGGTCTTGCCCCGAGAATGTCAAGGCAGGGAATGAGAGCAGTAAAGTAAGAGAAGGCTTGCTAAGGGTCTGAGGGGAGAGAAGGTCCAGAACATCTGCCACAGAGAGCATGACAGTCAATCAGCAGAATGAAAATAATGTCATATAACAGCGAAGACTAGTTGCCTTAAATCTGTAGTGGATCCAGTCAGCACAGTGTGTAACTTCTTCCACTGTTGTTCTGCCTGGTAAATGTTTAATAACCAGCTCTCCTGAACAAAAAAAAACATGCAAACACATTTTCTTTTAGTTTTTAGTTTTTTAGTTTTATTGAAAAGGCATAGCAAGAACGTTAGTTACAAAATCAAGTACAAAATAGAAAAAGATTCCCCCTATAAAACTTGGGGTGCCCCTCCACCTATAAATGCACACAGATCCTTGGGAACAGGGGGCTAAAATGTAGGGTACAATGTTAACGAGGCACAAGTATAGAGAACATGTGTGATAACTCTTGGTACTTGAAGTATCTCTTTACGGAATCTTTATGAACTTCCTCTTAGGTATGCCTCTTTCTCCACATCCATGGGTCTTTGGTGTGTCTCTTTTCTTTCAACTGGAGACATTATTTCCTTCTGGTCCTGTCTATGGTTGGTGGTGGGAGAAGGGAGAAACTCAACCCTTACCTACTTCAACCCCCAAGAGTAACTCCCTCTCAAGCTCTTGGCTCCAACAATCAAACTGGAATCCTCCCCTGCTCAACTGGCCTCAGTCTTGGATAGTCTGCTGTTACTATACCTAGGAACAGGGATTTACACGGTTCTTTTAGCCAGTCACAAGATGTTTCCTGTGTTGTATTGTTGGCCTTTGTACAACTTGGCTTAAGCTCTATAATAATTTCTAATCGACTTTGTGGTGGGATTGTAGGGAAATTCCTTCACTAGTCACTTAATCCTTTGGGATTTCAGGAATTGTGGTATCTGGGCCTTCAGTGATGACATCAATTGAAGTGAGGATGAACATCTCCCTCTTATACATGACCTTTTTATGCTTCTCTTGAGTCTTGTATTTGAAAGTCAGTTTTTCTATTCGGCTCTGGTCTTTTCATCAAAAGTGAAAGTCCTCTATTTCATTGAATAGCCATTTTTCCCTGAGGGATTATACTCAGTTTTGCTGGGTAGGTGATTCTTGGTTATAATCCTAGCTCCTTTGCCCTCCAGAATATCGTATTCCAAGTCCTTTGATCCTTTGTAGAAGCTGTTAAATCTTGTGTTATCCTGACTGTGGCTCCATGATACTTGAATTGTTTCTTTCTGGCTGCTTACCTTATCTTCTCCTTGACCTGGGAGCTCTGGAATTTGGCTATAATATTCCTGGGAGTTTTCATTTTGGGAACTCTTTCAGGAAGTGATTAGTGGATTTTTCCATTTCTATTTTGCCCTCTGGTTCTAGAATATCAGGGCAGTTCTCCTTAATAATTTCTTGAAAGATGATGTCTAGGATCTTTTTTTGACTACACCTTTCAGGTAATCTAATAATTTTTAAATTATCCCTCCTGGATCTATTTTCCAGGTCAGTTGTTTTTCCAATGAGATATTTCACTTTGTCTTCCATTTTTTTCATTCTTTTGGTTTTGTTTTATTGTTTTTCGATTTCTCATAAAGCCATTAGCTTCCATTTGCTCAATTCTAATTTTTAAGGAATATTTTTTTTTCAGTGAGCTTTTCTACTCCTTTTTCCATCTGGCCGATTCAACTTTTTAAGGAGTTTTTTAAATCAGTGAATTTTTGTGCCTCTTTTTCCATTTGGCCAATTCTGCTTTTTAAAGCATTCTTCTTGGGGCAGGTAGGTGGCGCAATGAGTAAAACACCAGCCCTAGAGTCAGGAGGACCTGAGTTCAAATCTGGCCTCAGACACTTGATGTGCTTGCTAGCTGTGTGACCTTGGGCAAGTCACTTAACCCCAACTGCCTTCCCTTATCTCCTCCAAAAATAAATGAATAAAGCATTCTTCTCCTCATTGACTTTTTATACCTCATTTTACCATTTGGCCTAATCTGCTTTTTAAGGTGTTATTTTCTTCAGTATTTTTTGTATCTCATTTACCAAGCTGTTGACTCTTTTTTCATGATTTTCTTGCATCACTCCCATTTCTCTTCCCAATTTTTCCTCTACCTCTCTTAGTTTATTTTCAAAATCCTTTTTGAGCTCTTCCATGGCCTGAGACCAATCCATATTTTTCTTGGAGGCTTTGGAGGTTAGAGCTTTGACTTTGTTATTTTCTTCTGAGTGTGTGTTTTGACTTCCTTGTCACCATAGTAACTTTCTCTGGTCAGAATTGTTTTTTTTTCTGTTGTTTGCTCATTTTCCTGCCTATTTCTTGACTTTTAGCTCTTTGTCAAAGTAGGGCTGTGCTTCCAGGGTGGAGGGTTCACTGTTCCAAGCTTCAAAGGTTTTGTGCAGCTGTTTTCAGAGATACTTCTAGGGACTTGTAAGTTTTTAGTTCTTCCAAGGTGATATAATCTAAGCAGAGGTGTGTTTACTACTCTCCTGACCTATTATACTCTGGTTTGTGAGTGACCACAAGCACTATTTTCTGCTCTGGAACTGTGAGAAGGGTTCCACCTCCACTGTCGCCACAAGCTCTGCTATGATAGTGATCCTCCTTGCCCTGGGACTGTAACCCAGGACTGTGACCCGGATCCAAGTATGGACAAAGCAACAGAGTCCTTCCTCAGTGCCAGCAAAGAGACCCCTGTAATCTCCTTCTAATCATTTGTTCAAACCCCTTACTATCTGGGGGGTGAGAGCTCCAGAAGCAGCCACTGCCATGGTCACTGCCGATTCAAGGCTCCCAAGGCCTGCTCCTGTTTTGTTGGGGCTGGGTCTGAGCTGGTGGGTCTGCCCTGGACTGTGCTCCACTCTCACTCAGGTGCGACAGACCTTTCCTACTGACTTTCTAAGTTGTCTTTGGCTGGAAAATTTTTTCACACTATTCTTCTACTGCTTCAGAAATTGCTCTATGGCATTATTTAAAGGAGAGGTTTGGGGAGAGCTCAGGTGAGTCAATGCCTTTTCTGTGGCATCTCAACTCTACCCCTGCACAACACACTCTTAACTTTAATTTGTATTATTTTCTCTACCACGTTCTTAAGTCTAGAGCAGTGTGAAGGCTCTGAAGGTGGGGAAGGAAGACCAGAGCAGGGGTGATGAGAACAAGGAAAGGTCTCATAGAATATGAAGAATGGGTTGAAGAAGAGTGTGGCAGCCAGAGGGAGAGCCCAAGGGACACGTGACAGGCTACAGCTTATGACCATCAGTGGTATGAGCATGAGGAGCATAAGGGAGAGCATTCAGGAAACTAGAGATCAGAAAGGAGGTGGGAAGGTTATGGAACAAAAAATGAGAGATAACAGGGTGTTCAGGGGTGTCCCTGAAATATTAAAAGACCTAGGGGAAATCCCCCACCCCACGGAGTAGATAAAACTCATGTGGAAGATTTAGGGTAGGATATGAGCAATAAGGAAGAGAAACGTGCACGGGCTGCAATCTGAATGGACATAGGACATTGAAGTCCCTAAGAAATCAATCTCTTCTCCCTCTCCATATCCCCTCACCCCATGCTTTCTAGTAGAAATACTATTACAGAACAAGAAAAATCTTGCTTCTTACTTCCCTGAATTTCCAAGACCCATTCAAACTCTTTTTCTTTAGTCCGTCAATTCAAGCCAGTTGTATAGTGATGTTTCTGGGTCCTTCTCTGAGGCCTCCTCCCTCTCAGCAAACGGACCTTCCATTTTAGCCCCTGGCTTCTTGAAGGGGCCCTGAGCCTTTTCTTTCTCCCCACCCCTAACATTTCAAAATAATCACACAAAGCTCTTATGGCTGTTGTTCACTTGTTTCAATTGTGTCCAACTCTCTGATTCCATTTGGGGTTTTCTTGGCAGAGGTGCTAGAGTGACTTGCCATTTTTTTTCTCCAGCTCATTTTACAGATCAGGAAACTGAGGCAAATGAGGTGAAATGAGGTGCCCAGGATCACACAACTAGGAACTGTCTGAGGCCAGATTTGAACTCAGGAAGATGAGTCTTCTTAACTCCAGGCACTGTACCTCCTAGCTGCTTCATCACATAAAACAAAGTCAAAAAGATAGCTTCACAGGTGAGAATGACTAAGGTCTTTTCAGGCTAGTTTGGCTGAATCAAAAGGGCCATCTGGAGAATCAACGAGAGAGAAGGTTAGAAAGGGAGGTTGGGGCGATGATTGTAAAGCCTGTGAAGGCTCCTGCTGAGTCTTAGCCTTCACCAAAGCTTCATCATTTTCCCAGGACACTAAGCCCTCTTGTTGACTCAGGGAACTTTGTCTTCGGGCTCAAGGTTTTTAACCCTTGCTATTTCCTAAGCCTTCATTTGGACCTGGACACCAGGTCAAATCACCAAAGCCCCAGGCCTTCTAGGTTCCATGGGGCCAGCGGGGCTTCCTAGCTTCAGTATCCCTCATGAGCAGGCTCCCTTCCTTTGCTGCTGCCAGGACCGCTGTCTCTTGCTGCCAAGCCCAGCCCTTCTTTCCCTTCTCTGGTCTCCACATACTGCAGAAGAGGAGTTGGCATTCTAGGGTTTATTTACAGATGAAGAGAGAATATTTTCATTTAGGACAATCCACGAGGGCAAGGCAATTAGAAGTGCATGAAGAAAGAAAATGCAGACTGAGTGGCACCTTAGCTTTCTAACCTAATCCTTAGCCAAAGTTGCCCAGGCCCATCCTGACTCCCTCTACGACAGCATATTTATCCTAGCTGCCCGTCCATATATAGTTATTGAGCTCCGACTCCACTCTTCCAGAGCTTGGCCAATGACATCCCCCCAGGGTTCGAGGAAGCCTTTATCTAACGCTGTGGCTCGAGCCTCGGTTCAGGAGTGGTCCCCATCCTATTAGTTATCAGTTATTAATGCCCAGTTCCATTTGATGAATTAACAGCAATTAGCTTTTGTTGTTGTCGTTTAGTTAATTGGTCACGTCCAACTGTTTGTGACCTCACTTGGAGTTTTCTTGGCAAAGATACTGGCGTGATTTGCCATTTCCTGCTCCAACTCCCTTTACAGATGAGGAAACTGAGGCAAACAGGGTTAAGTGACTTGCCTCGGGTCACTCAGGTCCTTCTGACTCTGGGCCCTACACTGAGTCACCTCGCTACCCCAATTAGCTTTTACAAAGGGATATTTTCATTGAAGCTATAGCCAGGAGAGACGTACTAACAGAGAAGTGCTCCCCAGGGCCTTCAGGGCATACTCTTCCTTATACCACCTAGGTCCAGAGAGACTGCTCAGACTGAACTCAGTTTGTGCATAACATTGGCGCCACAAAGTTCACACCCAAATTCTAGTAGCCACTGCTTGGTCCTAAAGGTCACCCCTCAATCATCAGAGCCTCAACGTTGAATGGCCTGGTTGTAAAACTCAACATAGACTCTACTCCCAGACTTCTTGATGGCAACCTCTTCTGACCTTTGGAAACTCACCAAAGTCATAACAACTTCCAATCCCTCTCATTTAGAACAGGAAAGGACAAATGATAAGGCAAAGAACTAAGGCTTGTGTTCATAGGCCACATGTCAGCCTCATATGGGGAAGTCTGGAGACCTTTCCCTTTAAAGGAAGGACACTCACACACGTACGAATCACACAGCTGCTAAGTGCCTGAGGCTGGATTTGAACTCAGGTCTTCCTGATTTCAGGACTAGTTTTTCTCTCCAACGCATCACTGAACTATCAACATGTTCTCCGTCACTCCGTCACAATCAACAAAGCAATAAATTGGGCCTTGATTTGTAGCATTTGCTGATTTCTGAGGTGTAAATGCTGTCTGAAAATTTAACAATCAGCTCTCCTGAGCCCCAGTGAGCTGGCCCCAGCACACCCTTGGTGGGTGGTGGAGGTAGGAGTGTATCAATATGTTAGAAATACTTTTGCCATGTGCCCTGAGCCTGCTCGAAGCTCCCAATGGCTCACCATTGCCTGAAGAATAAAGTCCAAATAGGAATGTCTCAGAGGAAGCACAGGACCCAGGGACTCAGCAGGGGCCTTTGGAAGCTGAAAAAGCCATGGTGGCAGAAGAAATCCTGCAGGTGAAAGAGCCGAAGCTCAGCTAGGGAAATTCGACGTCCTAGTGAAATCCCATCCTTGGGACAGGAAGTGGATTGTTGGGCTTGGGCACAGAACAACCAAAGCCTGAGTCCAGTTGTCAGATTTATCTCCAGTCAAGCCTCTGGAAGAGGGAAGGAGAAAGATTCCCCTGCAGAGAGGGGAGAAGCAAAGAAGGAAGAGACAGGGCCAAACCACATGCCGCCCTACCGGGTTCTGGCACAGCCCCCTCACCTGGGCATTCAAGGCCCTTGTTAAGGAGAAGTATCTGTTGTGATCCTTGGTAATGAGCTGTGCGACAAGTTGAACTATTCTGAATTTTGAGGTCTCTTATCTTGGGGCACAAGGGGAAAGTGATGACAGGAAGGGAGATTTAGCTAAGGGATCGTGTGAAAATAGGAATGGAGCCCCAAGCTTGGCGCATCAACAGGAAACTTCCTGCTTGGCCAAAGTGAGCTGAGCATCATAGAGCGTGTAAAATAGAAGCTTCTCTACTGGGAATTTAAACTCAATACAGAGAGCTGGGGGCGGCGGAGATCCCTAAGTCATCTGAAGGGGGTACACTCTCGAAGGGAAGGCATTCTATCACTGTGTGTGCAGAAGGGGACCAGCCAAGGAGCCCAAACCTGATGAGAACGTGCAGAAACTTCAGTTTATTCAGTCCCCATGAGGACTATATAAATGGTAGCTATTTTAATAGGAGTAGTCGTAGTAGTAGTGGTAGTGGTGGTAGTAGTAGTCATAGTAGTCATAGAAGATTTTGGGGAGGGGGAAGAGCCGGTTGTGAAACATCTACCGGCATAGTGATGCCAGACACCCGCCCCTTATAACGGAGAATTAAAAAGGAGGAAAAAGAGCTTAACAACACTGAACAACGCATCAGCCAAGTCCAACATCACAGGCAGCATTCTGTAGCCGCAGTCCCCCGCCTCTGTAAAGATGGAGAGGCAGAGTCTCCCGCTTCTTCTTGGGGCCAAGCTCAGTCATCACAGGTACACAGCATTCAGTTTCTGTTTTGTTATTTGTCCTCTCCACTCGCTCGAGGAAGGTGTTTGAAGGGAGGGAGGGGTAAGAATGAACAGAGAAGAAGGTGTGGGAGAGAGGGCGTGCTAGGTTAGGAACGACGGTGGTGGTGAGGGCAGAGAGGTGGGGATGGGTGCGAGCGATATTTCAGAGACCTAACTGTGATGACTTACAGAATGTCTGGATGTAGGGGTGAGGGAGAGGGAAGAGTCATGAGCGACTAGAATTTTCAGCCTTGGAGTCTGGGAGAATGTCGGTACCATGGACAAAAATAGAAGGCAGCTGGAGCGGGGAGGGATGGTGACTTTGATTTTGAGAACTTTGAGTCAGAGATCCTTCTCTGACGCCTCTTCTTGGCATGGAGGTGGCCCTGGCTTCTCTCAGGCTAGGCCGGCCAAATCCAGGCTCTGCTAGGTTCCACCAAGCTGGAAAGGCGGCCAAGTACAGGCCCAGTGATGACTGTGCCTGTGCTGCTTGAGGTCCAGCCCAGCTAAGTCCGGAAAGGGTCACCCTCCCCTCTCCCAGCAGGCTGACCCTTTTAGTCAAGACAACCTATGAAACAAAGCGAAAGACAAAATGGCCCAAGCAGCCCCTTCCCAGTTACTACAGCGATGAGTGTGACAACAGAAAAGGAGGCCAAGAATGCTCAGAATAACACCATTTTAGACTAGCTATAAACGTTAACTGTTGACATGCTAAATCCAACATCTTGGTCCAATGACTAATGAGTTGGTATGGTGGTAGGGGAAGTGAACGAAATCAATATTGACATTCTCACTATAAATCAAAGCAGGAGGCAGAAAGAAGCCTCTGCTAAGTGGTAGGATGTCTCACAGGTTCTCCTTGGAGAGGCCAATCAAAGTGCTGGCAACCAGAGTTTCAGCTCACAGCCAAAGGCGGTGAGAAATACCATCGCACAGGATCCATGGTCATCTTGCTTTGTAATGCTCCTGATGGGCACACGCATCCTACATGTCTTCTTAGTCTTTGATAGATTGATTCATACTTCACTGGATTGCCATCCATATTCTGACCCCTAACTCTGAGGTGGGACCTCAAGTCAGTCAATGAGAGAGAGAGAGAGACAGAGAGAAAGAGACAGAGAGAGAGAGAGAGAGAGAGAGAGACAGAGAGAAAGAGACAGAGAGAGAGAGAGAGAGACAGAGTGAGAGAGAGAGAGAGAGAGAGAGAGGAGACAGAGACACAGAAAGAGAGAGAGAGACAGAGGGAAAAGGAGACAGAGAGAGAGAGACAGAGAGACAGAGAGAGAGAGAGACAGAGAGGGAGAGACAGAGACAGAGAGAGACAGAAAGAGAGAGAGAGCGAGACATACAGACAGACAGACAGAGAAGAAAGGGGAGAGAGAGACAGAGAGAGAGAGAGAGAGGAGAGAGGAAAGAGAGAGGAGAGAGGAGAGAGAGGAGGGAGAGAGAGAAATAGAGAGAGAGCAAAAGAGACAGAGACGGAGACAGAGGGAGAGAGAGACAGGGAGAAAAGAGAGAGAGGAAAGAGAGAGAGAAGGAGAGAGACAGAGAGAGGGGAAAGAGAGAGAGGAGAGACAGACAGAGAAGAAAGGGGAGAGAGAGACAGAGAGAAAGAGAGAGAGAGAGAGAGAGAGAGAGAGAGAGAGAGAGAGACAGAGAGAGAGAGAGAGAGAAAGAGAGAGAAGAAAGGGGAGAGAGACAAAGAGAGAAAGAGACAGAGAGAGACAGAGAGACAAGAGAGAGTGACAGAGACAGAGAGATAGACAAAGAGAGAGAGAAGAAAGGGGAGAGAGAGACAGAGGCAGAGAAACAGAGACAGAGAGACAGGGAGAGACAGAGAGAGAGAAAGAAGAAAGGAGGGGGAGATAGATAGATAGATAGATAGATAGATAGATAGATAGATAGATAGAGAGAGAGAGAGAGAGCACCTGCCCTTGAGTAGCTTACAATCTACAAGACAGAAAAAGGAAGCTTAAAAGGGAGAGGGGGCAGAAGAGAGGGAAGGAGAAGGTATCTGCCCTATGGGCACAGATGGTGGAGAAATCAGTCAGAGAAGTCCCAAACCAGTATAGCCAGGTGGGAAAGGAGCTGTCTGAGCTGAGACCCCCTCTTCTTGGAGTCCTCTCTTGGTGATCTCATCTGCTCCAGGGGGTTCAGTGCACACAGATGGCTCCCACATCTCTGTCCAGCACTCATCACTAAAACAGAACTCATTCTTTTCTCCCCGCTCTTCTCGACTTTCCTCTTTCTGTGGATGGCAGCACAGTCTTTCTAGGCAGCCACGTTTGTAACCTCAGAGACATTCTTACCTCCTCCTTCCTCACAGCGCCACCATGTCCACTCATGTGATGAGTCTTACTGCTTCTGCCTCTCCATCATCTCTCGCATCCACCCGCTTTTGGCCACTACCCTAGTTCAGGCCTCCATCATTTCTTGCTTGGACTGTCATGATAGCTGTTACGATTACAGTTAAGCAGCATAGTCAATAGAGCTCTGGCCTGGAGTCAGGAAGACCTGAGTTCAAATCCAGCCTCACCTACTTACTAGCTGTATGACTCTGGGCAAGTCCCTTAAACTCTGTATGCCTCAGTTTCCTCCACTGTAAAATGGGGATTGTAATAGCACCAACCTTCCATAATTATTGAGAGGATCAGGGGAGGTCATATTTGTAAAGTGTTTAGCATGGTGCCTGGCACATAGTAGGTGCTTAATGTTTATTCCTTTCCCTTTCTTTCCCTTCTCTTTGACTCCTTCGTGCCCCTCCTCAACACAGTTGCCGAATCGGTTTGTCGTGGCTGTTGTTCAGTCAGGTCTGACTCTTCCTGACCCCATTTGGGGATTTCTTGGCAAAGACACTGGAGGGGTTTGCCTTTCCTTCTCCAGCTCATTTTACAGATGAGGAAACTGAGGCAAACAGGGCGAAGTGACTTGCCCAGAGTCACGCAGCTAGTAAGTGTCTGAGGCTGGATTTGAACTCAGGAACAAGAGTCTTTCTGACTCTAGGCTTAGTGCTCTGTGCATCACGAAGCCACCTAGCTCTATGTAGCCCTCTACATAAGTTATTCTTTTGCTCGAGAAGTTTCAGTGGCTCCCTACTGCCTCTAGGATAAAATAGAAGCTCCTCTATTGGCAATTTAAAGCCCTTCCCAGTCTGACTCTTTCTAAACTGATTTCACATCACTGTCCCCATGAATTTCACGTTATGGACACCCCGGACCACTCCCTGTTTGATGCCCATGACATTCTCTCTCTAGCCTCTGTGACTTTGTACTGGCCATGCCTGGAATGATCTCCCTCCTCACCTTTGACTCTTGCAAACCCCATCACTGTTCAAGGCTCAGCTCAAGGGCCACCTCCTCTGAGAAGCCTTCCCCGATCCCCTCCAAAGGTGCTAGTGCTCACACACACACACACACACACACACACACACACACACACATGTACATATACATTATATACATGCATCCACACATATACGTCACATTTCTATATAGCACTTTAAGGCTTACAACGCTCATCACAAATATCACCTCACTTAACCCTCACAACAACCCTGGGAGGTAGGTGCTGCTGCTACGTCCATATTACAGATGAGGAAACTGAGGCAGAGAGAGGTTAAGTAACTTTCCCAGGGCCACCCAGCTAATAAATGTCTGAGACTGGATTAGAACTCACGTCTTCCAGTGCTCTGTCCACTGTGCCACCTGGCCTCCTCTATATTTTGTATTTTCTACCTTCTTTTCTCCCAGAAAAACGTAAGCTCTTTGGGGGAAGGGGCAATTTCTTCTTTGTCTTTGTATTCCGAGGGCGTAGCACGGTGGCTGATATCTAGCAGTCTCTTGACAAATGCTTGTTGAGTTGGGTGGAAACAAAGATTCCCATGAAAATACTTGCCAATCGTATGTGAACATCTGCCACAAAGAATGGAGAAAGAAGCAGAGACGGAACGTCTTCAAAGGACCTGGCGAAGGCCTCTGATCGAGGTTACTATATACCTGCCGTACACCATGGGGTTTAAAGGAAGAGTTAGAGTGTAGAAGGACTGCAAAGAAACGTTGGCAAAATGTGTTTTAGGGCAAGGAGGTGAAAGGGGCCAGAGACTTGGGGATTTCCCAGAATCCTCACTCCCGTAGAGTTTGAAGAAGAGAGTCAGAGGGCACGGGCCGTAGCGAACACCAGACTTCTCCCCTTCAGTGTGTCTGCGCCTCTTTGGATCACCCACAACTTAGATATTTTGATTCTGTGGCAATTGTGTTTTTGGTATGATTCATAGCCGTTTGGCATCGCCAGAACAACACTGGCATCAAAAAACCCCACAAAATAAAACAAAACATGGGGTTTTGTTTCAGGGAAAAGCCTGATATCATCATAAATGACATCCGAGTAGTTCCCCAAATGCAGCTCAGCCTCCCCTCCCCACTAAAGTCAGTTCTGGGCGCAGCGTATTATCTATTTGCAATGTCTGTATATGTACATATGTGTGTGTAAATGTGTATATATGTATATGTATGTATATGTACACACACACACACACACACTTACACCTACTATGAGAGCTTTCTATCCAAGTGCACATTACAATCTGGAAATCAATCAATTAACAAACATTTAAAAGTACCTACTATATGCTAGGAGCTCTGCTAGGCAGTGAGGATACCCAGAAAAAACTGAAACCATCCCTGTCCTCATACATAGATAGACATATAAAAGTATAGATTATATGTATATATATATATATATATATATATATATATATATACATGTGTGTGTGTGTGTGTGTGTGTATTTTGTTGTTTAGTCGTTTCAGTTGTGTCTGACTCTTTGTGATTCCGTTTGGGGCTTTCTTGGAAAAGATACTGGATTGGCTTGCCATTTTCTTCTCCAGTTCATTTTACAGATGAGGAAACTGAGGCAAACAGGGTGAAGTGACTTGCCTAGGGTCACGCAGCTGCTAAGTGTCTGAGGTTGGATTTGAACTCAGGAACATGAGTCTTCCTGACTCTAAGCCTGGCATTCTATTCCTTGTGCCACCTGGGGGGGCAAGGAGAGAGAGAGAGTCAGACTTGGACTGGTTTACCCTTCCTGAGGCTGCCTGATGCCCCTTTCCCCTACTGGAGGTTCACCGTAGTGGTGTTGAACTTGGTACAAAATTCAGGGCTTTTCCCCAGTATAGTTCAGAGCTCCCAGAGCTTAAGCAATACACCCGGACTCAGCCTCTTCAGTTCCAATGCCTGCAGGATATGCTACCATGCAGCAAGACCTTATGTTACATGGGGGAAACAGTATGTATATAAGTAGGTATATTAAAATAAACAAATAAACAAACTGCTTACAAAGCAGGTATAAACTGTGTGGTGCTAGAGCCAGCTCTCAAGAGCTACTGTGTTTGAACATTTTCACCTTGTAAATTGGCAAACATGATGAATAAAGGCTTGATTAATTGTTTTGTTGGCTGTCTAGACTTAAGAAAGTGATAGAAAAAGTGTTAACAATGAAGATAAGACTTAAAAGTGTGTCAGTATTTTTTAGGAGGATAAGTTGTTGAACATTTACTGGCACACCTCTGAGTATAAGGATCATAGTAGGATCATAAATCCCCTGTTAAAAGGACCTCACAGACCATCTTCCATCCCTTTCATGTTACAGATGAGGAAACTGGGGCAGAGGAAGAGTAAGTGACTTGTCTGAAGTCACATAGGTAATAAATGTCAAACACAATGGATGATATCTTGACAGGTAGGATACTGATATGTATTACATGTCTATATTCAGCCAGACCATTGACTACTTAAATGAAAGGCCAAAATCAACCCCCAAATAGAAGCGTAAATAAACATTAACAGACATCACATGCAATTATGGCGGCTTCAGTTTGACCTTTTAAATAGGTCAGGTTATTGACTCTGAAAAGAAAAAGAAATAGACAACGGTAGAGATAATGAACCTGATTACCACCATTTCTTTCAGAAGGTTAACCAATATAAAGCAGTCGCCACAATGAGGGAGCCAAAAGAACCAAGAAATCATTTCAACCAATAAATACTCTATCTCCTTGCCAATTGGAGAGACATGGGAGCCAATGGCCACATCAGTTTAACACATTATGTTGGGAAGAGGGTGGTGGAAATGACAAAGTAGTGTACAAAAAAAATGATAGAGGGAAAATCCAGTTTACAGAAACTCAATGAGTCTGTAAAACTCAAGTAAGACAAATTCTCCCCAAATCATTTATAGATGGAACTGGAAGGAGGACAATGCATAGATATAAAATCAATGTGGTAACTTATCTGAAACTTTTTTGTATTTCAATAACAGTCTATTTCTAAAGCTATGATGGAGGAAACATCACGTTTGGACTCCAGCACCTAGTTCACTCTGTATTATATGAAAAAGGGGAAATGGTGCTCACGATGAAGAATGCTTAGACCTAAAGAACATTGGGACCTGATCAAATACACCCAGAAGAAATGTATTTGGGAGGCAACAGAATTTTAAGGGTACCCGAAGGATCCATTTTCAAGATATCTTAAAAAGAGGAAGATTTCCAAAAGGATGGGAAAAAATATTACAGATAGATTTTTTTAGCCAAAGAAGTTGACCAAGAAGAAAGTAGTAGCTACTACTCAAAGGCACCCACCTATAACATTTTTATAAGAATGATCTACACCGGTACTGAGGGTTTATATGATGAAAATATGGGAAGTAAACACACAGGCTTTAACAGATTTTTTATAGCAGACTACATTTTCACAGTCACACAACTGACTGAAAGGTGTAGACAATAAAAATCCCACACTCTTTTTATTGGTTGTTGATTACAAAGGGAAAAAAGAAGCATTTTGCTTGGTAGAGCAAAATGTAGCCTTAAAAGCTCTCCTTCAACAAGGCATAGCCCAAACATATGTCAACATCATTCACAACACTTAACAGATGCAACCACAGAACTAACTTTGTTCGAGATTATCTGATTTTCAATTTCAAATGAGGTATAAAACAAGGAAACACATGCTCATCAGAGACCATTATTAGAGATGTTCTGCCTAAAATCTAAAGCAGAAAGGGATTCCCTATAGATGACAAGACCCTTATGATGCTTCTGGTGGCAGATGACATTGTGCTGATTTCATACATCCCTCAGAAAACTGAAAGACCTGTTCAATGAGATCCACAGTTACTCAAAAGAGATTGGCTTAAGCCATCCATACAGGGACAATATTCAGATTATGAATCAGTTGGATGGGCATCCATTTGAGTTTCTCCCTAAGTGAACATCACTTGGTACAGATAGACTATAAGCTGAACTCAGAACTGAAAAGAGGAGGGGGAGTAGATTGGATTCCATTTGGGAAATCATGTAGTACTTTCAATGATCTATACTTCTCCTGCCACGAAACTCAATTTAGCCCTAATAGTATCTCATGATGCTGGCTTCACACTATGGAAGACCATGATCTCCAAAAAATTAAAATGGTGGGTGACCAATAGACAATGGAGTGAAGCATAGTAGTAAAATAGAATCAATGATTACTTGCATTAAAGAAATGGCGTAAAGGATGGCATCCAGGAAATGTATAATTGAAGAGGAGATGGGCTGATTGTGGAGGGAAAGCAATGGCAACAGATAGAGTCTGAGTGCTAGATTACCCTGGGAGCCATGAAATGTTAGAAGATACTCAGTCACCGTGGAGAGATTCTCTATAAAGGATTTATGTGAGGAGATGGAGAAGAATAGCTCAGGATAAGAAAGTGTAGAATGGTTAGAGTCCATGTTGGGTTAGGAATAACCACATCCATGATTTCATGGAGCCATCAAAACCTTGGCTAGGAATAGTGGGGCATGCCTGGAATCTCCACAATTGGGTCTGGTGGATCTCTTGAGCACTGGAGTTCTGAGCTGCAGTAGGACTAAGAGATTGGAAGTCTGCACTAAGTTCAGCATAGAGGTGATAACTGAATTCATGGGAGCTCACAAGATCACTGAAAGTATAAAGAAGGAGAAGACCCAGGACAGAGCCTTGGGGAACTCCCACATTTAATGGCTGGTAGATGGATGATGATTCAGTGAAGGAGGCTGAGAAAGAGTAGCCAGGCCGTTTGTAGGAGAAACAGGGGAGAAGGCAACATGGGAACCAAGGAAAGGAGAGCATGTAGGAGGAGGACAGTGGTCAACAGTGTTGAAGCTTTAGAGCAGTAGAGTAGCATAAAGTCAGTAGGACTGAAAAAAAGATAATTGGGCTTTAGCCCAATTAAGAGATCACTGGTACCCTTGGAAAGAAGATTTCAGACCAATAATGGGGTCAGAAGCCACACTGCAAAGGGTCCAGGAGGAAGCAAAATGTGAGGAAATGAAGGCAATGGGTATAGAGGATTTTTTCCTGGAGTTTGGCCACGGAAAAGAGATAGAGAAAAATAGTTTTTAGATATGATGGGGATGGGTTCCCAATGTCACAAATGAAGAAACCAAGGCTCAGAGAAGTTGTGAAATATACACATAGAAATAGAGCTAGTATGTGTCTGAACTGGGACTTGAACCCAGGCTTAACCTCACAGATAATATTGCCCTTGGTCAGACCTCCATGATCCAGGGCCTGGCCTGTTTCAGAGAACAGCTCTCTGGGCACATAACTGGCACAATCAGTGTTTGTTGAATTGAACAGGCAGTTGTAAGGTTCTAGGGCTCAGGACAAAAATTTGGGACACTAGAGATATAGATTTGGGAATCATCTGATTAGAAAATGCTCATTGAGGCTGTGGGAATGATTGTGCCTGCCCAGGAAGAAAGTGTAGAGACAGCAGAGGCCTAAAGAGAGAGCCTAGGGGAATATCTTCAATTAGAAGGCTATAGTTAAACTAGTTAAGGAGTTAGAGAAGGAGCTTCCTGATTGGTGGCTGCCTCATTCATCCATTATATCTAGGCCTAAACTCTAACCAGGAGGCATTTGTACCTCCTCTCCCCTCCCCCATCCCACTTTGCTTTCCAATTCTGGAACCATGATCATATAAGCTCTGTCATTGTGTCTGGAAAAGATGCATCAATCTACTCTTCCATGGTTCCATTCCCCATCCCTATAACTTTTAAAACCAAAATATTCCTCATTGGACAAATTCCCCTATAGGTGTGTTGTCTCTGATTAGAATGCAAGTTCTCTGAGGGCAAGAATAGTCTTCACCTTTATATTTGTATCCCCAGCTTTAGTACAGCTCTTGACACATAGTAACTGTTTAATAAATGCCTTTTCATTCATTCATTGATTCATTCATTGATTCACTCATAGAAATAGGAAAACTAGGAGTGTACCATGTTGTGGATGCCAAGGGAAGAGGGACCATCTGTAAGGAGCTGGGTGATTGGCAATGTGAAATCCTACAGAAAGGTCAAGGAGGATGAGGACTGAGAAAGGATTATTGGATTTAATGATCGGAAGACATTGCTTTTGTTTAATCGTTTTCCGCCGTGTCCCACTCTTTGTGAGCCCTTTCTGGGGTGTTCGTAGAGTGGTTAACCATTTCCTTCTCCAGCTCTTTTGACAGATGGGGAAACTGAGACAGAGTGAGGTGACTTGCCCAGGGTTATACAGCTAGTGAAGGTCTGAAGCTGGATTTGAACTTGGGCCTTCTTGACTCCACAGCTGGCACTCTGTCTACTGCACCACCTCCTGTCCCCAGAAGACACTAGTCACGTACAAACACAGGCATACGGGTTGGACAAGCATACAGCGCCTCCTGCTCACAGTAAAAATGAGAATAGATGATATGCATACAGTGGGAGGGCTTTGTTTGTGACAGTCTTTGGAATATGACAGGGCCCCAGCAAAGCAGAGGGGTGTTGCTGCCAGTTATGGGTCTGTGAAGGCTTTTAAAAATGTTGTTTTAAATATTATCCTTGCAGAGAGAAATATAGCCAGCACTCTGAATACCGTGCTAATTCATTAACGAGGTGCTTCATTCAGATTCCATGCTATAATTGTTGTTGCATAGCGGGCAAATACTAATTGAATATTAAGAACACATTTGTTGAGAGCTAGCAATGTGGGGAGAGAGCCTTGCCCTTTGTCATCCAGCTCTTTGGGCTCATTATGGGGACTAAATCATTGAGGAGGATGGTAAGGAGCAGGGAGCTGCAGTGTACTGCTGGAAGAAGCTCTGAAATAAAGAGTCACAGGAACCCTCCTGGAGTTTTGGTGTCTTTGTACCTAGGTCCAAATCCTGACTCTACCACCTTGTATCTGTGTGACCTTGGGTAAGTAGCTTAACTTTCCTGGGCTTCACTGTTGCTCATCTGTAAACTAAAGGGGGTTGGTCCATTTGAGCTCTAGATCTATGATTCTAGGGGAGGCGGGGGGAGGAGGGAAGAGAGTTCCTTCACTCAGAAAGAGCTGGCCACCCACCATAGGATCGCTTTGAATGATAGGATAAGACTACCCTAATAGGAGACCTTCCCCCCTTGGTCATGGAGTAATAATAGATAAATTACTAAATGATAATGACAATTATGAAAAAAGAAAGAAGAAGGGAGAAGTCATCATCTCTAGATATCTACGTAAGGCACTCATGCATAAGTGCCAGCTACTATGACTATTATGATTGGTGCTTTAGACCTCTACTGGTCTCCAATGCTCTAGAACAATGCTCTAGAACATGGGGAACCATGCTTTAAGATTCTCTCAGTGAGTATTCCCTATTAGTTAAGAGAGGCTGGGTTTTTTCACAGCTTCCTGATTTCCCCTTCATTAGCAGGTAAAATTTGGCTTTTAACTAAGACTCAAATTATTACACATTTACATTTACAAATATATTAGGAATGTGATCAGCTCTTGGGACAACATCCTTCCTATCTACCACTCTGCTACTCCCTGAGTACTCTACTCGGGCCCTGGGAAAGACCTTAGCTTAAAAAGACCAAGGCCTCCAACTGTATCTGGAGCCATCTCCAGTCATCCTGATCTATATCTTGCCGCTGGACCTAGACGGCTCCAGAGGAGACAGCAAGGTTGGTGACTTTGCATAGCCCTGCCTTACTTAAATTCAATTCACTTACAAGTTATGGCATCTCCTTCCCACGTCATGGTCCTCTTTGAGAATGAAGGACCAACAACAACAACTCAGGTCCCAGACTCAAGACATTCTCATTGGCTCATTTGCCCCCACCCATCTAGAAACTCACTACTTACTTTTCAGTCTAGCATGTTGGTAGCAAATTCATGCCATAGTAAGGGACAGAAACAATCTACTTACAGCAAGCACTGTGATATCAGGAGCACTCATAGTATCTGTTGGCCCCAAGTATATCACCTCATCTTCTCCCAGCTCCCTAAGGAGGGCCCCAGTCCAATCCCTCCCTGCCTGCTCCTCAGGCCAATTCTGATTCATTGAAATTGGGGAAATTAGGCAAAAGCTTCTGTCTCCCAACACAGAGGGAGAAGGAGGTATCTCAGTCAATCATGGAACTCTGCCAGGACAGGGATTCTTCCTATCACTCAGACAGATGTGGGACTGTTAGCCTCTCCACATGCTGGCTCCCCTAACTGCACTGATTTCTCATCTCCAGGGAATAGAAATGATCCCTTCTCCTAGTCACCTCAATGCCTCATGGGTATGGGAATGATTACTGTCCCTTCCTTGGGCTGGAGTCTGGGAAGGAGACTGAAGCTCCAATCAATACAAGGATGATCCTGTTAATCCTAGCACCTACTAATACCTAAACCAGGAAGAGTCAAAACAGAGAAAGAAAGTTATAGACCAATTTCCTTAATGAATATTGATGCAAAAATTTTAAATAAAATATTAGCAAAAAGATTGCAGCAATTTATCACGATTTATTAATTTATTAATTTATACTACAACCAGGTAGGACTTATTCCAGGAATGCAAGGATGGTTCAATATTAGGAAAACTATCAGTATAATTGATCATATCAACAACAAAACCAGCAGAAACCATATGATTATCTCAATAGATGCAGAAAAAGCCTTTGACAAAATCCAACATCCATTCCTATTAAAAACACTAGAAAGCATAGGAATAAATGGAGCCTGCCTTAAAATTATAAATAGCATCTATCTAAAACCATCCACAAGCATTATTTGTAATGGGGATAAGCTAGATGCATTCCCAATCAGATCGGGGTGAAACAAGGATGTCTGTTATCACCCCTACTATTCAATTTAGTACTAGAAATGTTAGCTGTAGCAATAAGAGAAGAAAAAGAAATTGAAGGAATTAGAATAGGCAAAGAAGAAACTAAATTATCACTTTTTGCAGATGATATGATTATTTACTTAGCGAATCCTAGAGATTAAAGTAAAAAACTACTTGAAATAATAAACAACTTTAGCAAAGTTGCCGGATATAAAATAAACCCACACAAATCCTCAGCATTCCTATACATTACTAACAAAGCCCAACAGCAAGAGATAGAAAGAAAAATTCCATTCAAAGTTACTGTAGACACTATAAAATATTTGGGAGTCTATCTGCCAAGACAAACCCAGCGCCTATGTGAACATAATTATGAAACACTTTTCATATGAATAAAGTCAGATCTAAATAAATGGAAAAATATCAGTTGCTCATGGTTAGGCCGAGCTAATATAATAAAAATGACAATTTTACCTAAATTAATTTATCTATTCAGTGCCATACCACTTGAACTACCAAAAAATTATTTTACAGAGCTGGATAACAAAACTCATCTGGAAAAACAAGAGGTCTAGAATATGTAGGGAACTAATGAAAAGAAATGCTAGGGAAGGTGGCCTAGCCATACCAGATATTAAACTGTACTACAAAGCAGCAGTCATCAAAACTACCTGGCAGCGTCTAAGAAACAGAGTGGTGGATCAGTGGAACAGGATAGGTACACAAGATGGACAAGTCAACGACTATAACAATCTACTCTTTGACAGACCCAAAGAGGCCAGCTTCTGGGCTAAGAATTCACTATTTCACAAAAACTGCTGGGAAAATTGGAAAATGGTAGGGCAGAAACTGGGCGTAGACCAATATCTTACACCATATACCAAAATAAAGTCAAAATGGGTTCACGATTCAGGAATAAAGGCTGATACTACAAGCAATTTGGGAAAGCAAGGAATAGTTTACCTATCAGATTTATGGAAAAGCAAAGAATTCTTGACACAACAAGAAACAGAGAGCATTACAAAATGCAAAATAGATAATTTTGATTATGTTAAATTGAAATGTTTTTGTATTAAAAAAGCCAATGCAACAAAGATTAGGAGGGAAACAGAAAATATACAAGTCATTCCTCAATTGAGAAATGGTCAAAGGATATGAACAGGCAGTTTTCAGAGGAAGAAATTAAAGATATCTATAGGCATATGAAAAAATGCTCGGAATCACTACCGATCGGAGAAACGCAAATCAAAACAACTCTTAGATACCACATCTTTCCTGTCAGATTGGCTAAAATGACAAAACAGGAAAACGATAAATGATGGAGAAGATGTGTGAAAATTGGAACATTGTTACATTGCTGGTGGAGTTGTGAGATGATCCAGCCATTCTGGAGAGCAATTTGGAACTATGTCCAAAAGGCTATAAAAATGTTCATACCCTTTGACCCAGCAATACCACTTCTAGGGTTGTATCCCAAAGAGATCACACAAGTGGGAAAAGGACCCATATGTACAAAAATATTTATAGTGGCTCTTTTTGTAGTAGCAAAGAATTGGAAATCAAGGGGATGCCCATCAACTGGGGAATGACTGAACAAGTTGTGGTATATGAAGGTAATGGAATACTACCATGCTATAAGAAATGGGGATGATATGGACTTCATAATAACCTGGAAAAGCCTACATGATATAATGCTGAGCGAAGGAGGGCATTATACACAACCACAGATATATGGATTCTGTGATGACTAACCCTGATAGACTTCGCTTTTCGCAGCACTACAAGGTGCAAAGGCAACTCCAAAGGACTCGTGATGGAGAGAGCTATCTACATCAAGAGAAGGAACTTGAATGCAGATTGAGGCACACTTTATGCTCGCCTTCCCCCCCACCTTTTTTTCTCTTTTGTTTTTGTCTTTGATTTTTTTTTTTTGGTTTTGTTTCTTCTTTCTCCTGATTCATTCCTCTGGTCATAATTCTTCTTTACAACTCAACTATTGTATAAATAAGTTCAATGTGAATTTATATGTAAAAGATATATCAGATTCCATGCTGTCTTGGGGAGGGGGGAAAGAAAATCTGGAACTCAAAGTTATGTGGAACTGTGTTGTAAACTAAAAATAAAAAACCTTAATTATATAAAAAAGGAAATGTTATTTCAATAGAAAAAAAAATCTTAGCACCCTGTTTCACCTTTGACCACTGTTTGTTTTATCCATTCTGTGTCCACACTGAGGGGAAGTCACCACCGGCCACACTCTACATTTGCTGCCAGCTCTGCCTTCCACCTGAATTCAAATGGACAAGACAATGCTGCATCAGAGCATCCTGAGCACGGTACACCACCATGATGTGCCCCAATATACATGTTAATAACACTTTACTGTGTGTTTCAAACATGTTGAAACACAACTATGAGGCAGGTAGCACCATCATAATGACCTCCATTTTATAGACCAGGAAGTTGAAGCTCAGAGAGAGAAATGACTTGCTCTTGGTCACACAGCTAGTCTGTGTTAATGCTGACAGAGAACCCACATTTGCTGACTCTTTAGTCCACTGTTTTCTCCACTACACACGCCGCACTGCTTTCTGCTCTCAGGTTCTATATGCCATGGTATTCATGGCACCTCCCAACTTAGCACTTTGTGGAGAATCAGAGCTCTTCCAGCTCAGCTCATTCTCTGGACCCTTGTAACCCTTCATCAGTAACCTTGCCCTCCTTGGAATTAGCGTACTATGCCTTTGGGCCTGCTCTCCTGATTGGGGGGACCCTGGCTGGGATCACCATTTCAGGAGGGGCCACAGCTATGCTCACTTAACTCATAGCTTAGATCTCTCTCCTGATGTTCCACCTCCTCACCAGCTAGCAGCTGTGACCTCTTGTGTTGGTAAGCAAAATGGGCTCCTTAGCACTTAGGTCAACAAGTGCCCTTGAAGAGTTTGGCTTTTGTTTGCTTTGAGTAATTCACTGAGTCTTACTAGGTACTAAGCCCCAGGCCCAAACCCCTATTAGGTGTAAAACCTTAGTGGGTGTGGATTGGCAACTAAGGTGGGGCCCAAGGTGGGGCTAACTCCAGGGAGTGCCTAGTTTACATGTCTGGGACAGCAGAGGCTCTTAGACCACATGGGTTTAAGTCCGCCTCTTTGTGACGATTCTAGGTCATGTGGGTGAGTCGCATGTGTGACTCACCACCCCACCCCCACCCCCACCCCCCACGGTGAAAAACCAGGGGTTGGCCTCCTCTTCTTTGGAGCTCTTTGTTGCAGCAGTGGTGGTGCATGTGACTCTGGGCCAGCCCTTGTTCTGAGCTCCCAGGCTGAACCAGATGTTGGTAACTATGAATTGTATTGGGTCTGTCTGTTGATGTTTGTAATTTGTTTGCATTTTGTTTTGAAGTTCAGGGTGCTGACTTTTTCCCCTGAACTAACTGAATGATATTTGAATGCTGAATTAAAAGTAAGCTCGTCAACCCCTTCACCTTGCTTTCTTTAATTAAGCAGATCAAAAGAACCTGTGCTGTTGGCAGCTTTCTGGGTGCTGGCTGTGGGTGGATCTTACACCCCCACAGAAGCTGCTAGCCGGATTGTTGAAACACCTCTCATGGGCATCTTTCTTTTCCATCTCTCCACTTTCCATCCCCCCTTTATGTTTGTCTTCTCTGATTAGAATGTAAGCTTCTTGCGATTAGAAACCATATTGTTTTCTTGTATTTGTATTTTCAGCATTTGGCACAATTCTTGGCATGTAGTAAGCACTTAGTAAATGCTTACTTGCTTTCTGTCCGTCTATCTATATCTATCTACCTTTCTTTTTTCTTTCTCTCTTCCTTCCTTCCTTCCTTCCTTCCTTCCTTCCTTCCTTCCTTCCTTCCTTCCTTTCTTCCTTTCTTTCCTTCCTTCTTCCTTCCTTCCTTTCTTTCTTTCTTTCTTTCTTTCTTTCCTTCCTTTCTTCCTTCATTCCTTCCTTCCTTCCTTCCTTCCTTCCTTCCTTCCTTCCTTCCTTCCTTCCTTTCATTCCTTCTTTCTTATTGAATTAGGGGTAACAATTGTTGGTTGAATTGATATCATCATAAGGAACTGAATGATTTGATGTAAAGTGACATGAATATACTTCCAAGGGTACACAAGGCAATCCATTGAGGTGTGAGAAGAAACTATTAGGATTTCTACTTATTTTTACCTTAAAAGAGGAATGTTGAGCTTTATTAGTGTTTGGCACATGGATGGACTCTTAGTCCTCTTAGTCCGCATTCCAGATGGTCACACAGGGTATAAGAAGCGTCCTAAGGGAAGGGCTAGCACTCCACCGAGCAGGGCGGTCAGCAGGGGAGGCCTCCCTCCCTCCCTCTTTTGCTCTTGGTGCATTGGGAGGTGTTTCAGTTTTTCTGTGCCCAGGTGGGTGGGTTTATGGATGATGACTTGGCATCAGGAAGGCCTGACTTCAGACGCTCCCTAGATGAGTTACCTTGGACAAGAGTACCTTGATCTCCGTCTGCCTCAGTTTCCTCATCTGTATGACGGGGATAATAATGGCGCCCATCTCCCCGGATTGGCACAGGGGTCAAGGAGGATAATAATTATAAAGGGCTTGGCATACTTCCCGGCTATTATTATTATTATTGTCTGTTACTAATTCCCTCTCTCTCAAGCTTAGTTTCCTCATCTGGAAAACAGGAATTATGACAGCACCTACCTCAAAAGGTAGCGAGACCACCGGGCCTTGGTTAGTGCAGATAACGAGGATAATGAAACGCCGATTGCACCACGTATTCCCATCGGGCTGAATGGTACACAGAAGCAGAATTCTGAATAATAGGAGTTTAAACGAGGCGATCGTTTAACGGGGTTGATTCTGCCCGCGAGCAGAGACCCAGCTGTACGAACAAGGCGCATGGAAACCTCAGAGCGGTACACCGGCGTTAGCCCTTCCTGTTGCTATCATATTATCTGGCTTTCACTAAAGTATTCCTCAGTAATCTGACATTGCTTTAAAAGATTCCTGCAAGACTCATATGAACTGATGCAAAGTGAAGTGAGCAGAACTAGGAGAGCGCTGTATACAGTAACCATAACATTGTAGCTTCACCACCCGTCCTAGACTCGGTTCTTCTCAGCAACGCGAGGGTCTGAGGCAGCTCCACAAGACTCCTGATGGAAAATGCTGTCCCCATCCAGAGAAAGAACTGTGGAGTCTGGATGCAGAGCGAAGCAGACTCTCTATTCTTCTCTCTATTTTTTTCTTTCTTGTGGTTTTTCCCTTTGGTTCTGATTCTTCCTTCACAAGATGACTAAGGTAGAAATATATTTAATATGATTATACATGGATAGCCTATACCAGATTGCATGCTGTCTTGGGAAGGGGGAGGGGAGGAAGGGGGAAAGTTTAGAGCTCCAAATCTTATAAAAGTGAATGTTGAAAACTAAAAACAAATAAATTAAATTAATTAAAAAAAGATAGCTGCAAAGAACCCACAGATTGCAGATAATACAGCAATGTGAGCACAAGCAAACACATAGAAAATGGCTGAGTGAAGATTTGCACTTCTAGTCCAAAGTCTTCATCAGCCACGGCTTGAGGTAAAGCAATGACAACCTAATTAGATATGACAGGAATTTGACCAATAAGTGCAATTAAATGCCACCTTCTATGAACAGCCATAGCTGATCCCCCTTAAACTAATACCACCCCTCTGCTGGTTTTCTCTAACTAACTCCCCATTCGATTGTGAGCTCCTTGACAGCAGGCGCTGTCTTTTGCCTCTTTTTGTATCCCTATCACTTAGCACAGTACCTGGCACATAGTAGGTGCTTCATGAATGTTTATTGATTATCCCGTATGCATCTTCCTTGTACATTTTTTTGGCATGTTATCTCCTCTACGAGACTGTGAGCTACTTGAGGACAGGGACAGTTTTTTGCCTTTCTTTGTGGCCCCAAGGCTTAGCACAGTGCCTGGCACATAATAGACACTAAATCAATTCTTTTTCTTGGTCCTTCCTTTTTGAAGAGGATTAATGACAACATGGGGCATGTCTTGACTTGTGCATGAGTTGGATTTAAGTGAGGCAGAGTCGCACAGTCATCAGCCTCACTCCCTCTTCTACAGTCACTGAAGTCCAGTGGCAGAACAAATGCTGAGATGACTGGTGATGGCCTGGAGTGCAGTGGATGACCTTAGTATCTTTGATGTATGACCAAGTTCTTAGTAATCCACAGCATCTACTTCAGCCACCTTCATGGCCATTAGAACAAATTGTTCTGATCTGCCCACTCTGCCAGAGGAAGTCTTCTCATGCTTGGTGTAGACACACCCCTACCTCACCAATGGGTTTGAGGCATATTGGTTACCCTCAACCTGGTTTAGCCCATCTGCCAAAATAATTTTGCTGGAGAATAGCTGCTGTACGTGCTACAGCTTCTTGGAGCCACAAGTGAGAGGTGGGGGTCAGGTGGATTCAAAAGTCGATGAGCAGCCCTGAAAAGGGCCTGGCAAGCCCTTGCTCCAGAGGCGCTAGTCATCCCTGACCACTCCATACACACCTAATAAATTCTTATTGACTGACTGGCTGAAATTAACCAGAAGATCATTTGAGATGAAGATAGGTTGAACACTGGTTTGGAAACTAGAAAGACTGGGCTTAAAACCCACCTCTGCTTGTTTGACCCTGGCCAGGAAAGTCAAGTGACTTGCTTGTGAGTACTCTGGCCAACTCTTTGCAACTTCAGCTTGGCAGAGGTCTCCCTGACTTATAGTGGCAGGATAAGTTCCTCACTGGGGGCTCCTTGAACTAATGACCTGACTTGTCCAGTCCCTATCTTTATGATTAATGATGAACCTCACCCTAAGACTATATTGTGTCTTGAGATATTTGCTAATGAAGTATGAAGTATTCGGAAACAAATGTGGATATGAACAAACAATATCACATGGCTTACGAATGCATTCCTGTACCGAAGAAAGTAGGCAATATGATTCCCATCTACTTTAAGAAAGCTGTAATGGAATCTGATGGTCCATGGACAAGGTATTAATCGATCTGTCTTCAAGAGATATCTGAAAGTCTGTGTCCAGAGGTCTACCTTACCGCTCTGTGGATTTTGGTCTTTAAGGAGGAGATCAGCAGAAGTTTTCTCATTACTTGGGAAGGGAAATTATTGGTGGTATGCTAGATGCAGAACGAGACTGGAGGAAGGGAATCTAAAAGAACTTTGCAACCAGAGGAAGAAAGTGCTGCAGTTTGCTCAGTGGTGGAAACCGTATGACTTTACCAAAAGTAAATGACTATGGGAAGAGTGAGTTTAATTGACCAGAACCTCTTCAGTCCCTCCTGTGCCGCTGCCGCTTTCTCTTGATTCTCTCAAACCCTTAGGTCACAAAGAGACAGAATAACACTAGCAGATCTAGGGATGTGACATGGCAAGCATTGATAGCCACCTCCAGCGATTGTCACTGGCTTCCTGACATCATTGGCTTATGCAGTTTCTTCACCCCCTGCTCGTGAGATCTCTATAGTAATCAGGGAGAAAGATTGAGTTCATTGAGAAACCTGCCCACTGCCTGTATTTTATCCTGGTGTGGACATGTCCTTGTCCTGGTGAGGACAATGTCATGTCATCCTTGAATGCTACTTTGGAAGTAACTTCTGAAGGAAGCAAATCACTGATCTAAAGAGGAGCCTGGCATTTCTGATTCCAAGCTGGCATGATCCCTGTCTCATTCAAAGTGGTAACTGAAGTTTTGATTTAAAGGAAACTCTTACTTTAAAGTAGTGACCCACAATGTCACTTAGTATGTAGCTAAAAAGAAGAATGTCTCTAAATGTACAAATTAAAAATTAAAGACTGATAATGAAAAGAAAAAAAAAACAAACTCAAGCTTTTGACATGAGCAGCAAGATGTCTCAGTGGTTGTTTTCAGCAAATTTCTCCAATAGCCAAGCCTCTGAATAAAAGGATTATGGTTCATGTCTAGAGTAATTACAGCTGAATCCACAAGATAAGGAGATAGAACCCTTACAAGTGTATCTATGGCTGGCATTGGTTCCTCAAGTGTACTGGGTTCCCTTCAAGAGCCATGTGCATTGACTGCTCTGCAGGTCCCCTGTGCCATCTGCATTTTGGTCTCTTCACCTGGAGGACTCTCTGTGTCTTTACATATCCGGAAGCAGCCCTAGATGTCCTCTATGGACGAGCGGGGAGGGACTTAATGAAGTGGCTGTTACATCGAAAATCCTATGAGTCTATTTTTGCTCCATCCCTCAGATGAAGATAAGAATGCCCACCTCACTAAGCTATCAGATAATGAAGTGAATGGGAAACCTCTTCGGAAAAGCAAGAAATTTCTAAAACTATAATACTAATAAATGTTTCCCCAAGGGGGAAAAAGAAGTAAGCTTTTGTTGCCCTGAACCTTGCCATGGTTTGCCTATGAAAATGCTCACATATGCACCCTTTAAGAACTTAGACATCGAATTTCTGAACCTATTCTGAAATCTTCCAAATGAAGAGTTTCGGTTGGGTTTGAACACATTTGGTTAAAATGTCAAAATGCAGTACCTTCTAATTTGTTTGTAAGGGCAACTTATTGGCATCAGGGAAGATGGAAATTTATTAGTTGAGTTTCCACGAAAACCTCTGCATAATTGGTGGATGGGATTGAAAAATGACTAGCATGATTTAGTAATGGAAGTCAACGAGGCTCTTCTTTCATTCGAATCTATTTATTGCTTTTCCAGCTATGATGGTAATTAAAACCAAGTGTCCAAATAAACTGAACCGAGCGCAAGACCTGCAAATCACAGAACCACCAAGGATTAAAGCAAGATCTTCAAAAATAAGGAAGCACGTTTGATGATATCACTCACTAAGATTATTAACAGAAGGGGGGTTGTACCATTAATTTAAAGTATTTCATCTTTGTTTCCTCCTTTAAAATTTTCATTTTTGAATGCTTTATAATGTTCACATCATGGTACAATGGTGTATGTATATCATTCATAAATAAACAAACATATTGGGGCACATGCTGATTTTTTTACTGATAAGGAAGGTTGTGTTATCAAAAATATTTGGAGGCTCCTGCAGGAGATGATGCTCTTGACTGTGGGATTTTTCTCCTCTCTGAGAGAGGGGTGAAGGAAATGAGTCTCACATCATTATTGACCCACTTCGGGGGCATAACACCAAGGCTCAAAGTGATTGCAGTGACTGCTTCTGATTTGGGAATTATTTTAAAATCTTGACCAACCTGTGAAGCCAACCCAGTGTAGTATTTATGGTGCTAGTCATTCTTGAGGGAGGTTTTGAGTAGGGAGGCAGATTGGAGGGAGAGGGGATGGAAGGAAAGGGGATGGAGGGAGAGAGAGAGAAAGACAGAGAGAGAGAGGGATGGAAGGAAAGGGGATGGAGGGAGAGAGAGAGAAAGACAGAGAGAGAGAGAGAGAGAGAGAGACAGAGAGAGACAGAGAGAGACAGAGAGAGAGAGAGAGAGACAGAGAGACAGAGAGACAGAGAGACAGAGAGAGAGAGACAGAGAGAGACAGAGAGAGATAGAGAGAGAGAGACAGAGAGAGAGAGAGACAGAGAGAGAGAGACAGAGAGAGAGAGAGAGAGACAGAGAGACAGGCAGAGAGACAGACAGAGACAGAGAGACAGAGACAGAGATACAGAGATGGACAGAGGGAAGGAGGAGGAGGAAGAGAAGAAGGAGAGGGAGAAGGAGATAAAGAAAAAGGAGGAGGAGGAAGAGGAAGGGAGAAAGAGGAGGAGAGAGGGAGAGAAAGATAGAGAGAAAGGGGAGGGGAGAGAGAGAAGAGAGGGAGAGAGGGAGGGAGGAAGGGAGAGAGACAGACAGAGACAGACAGAGAGAAGGAGGAGGAGGAAGAGGAGGAAAGGAGGAGAGAAGGAGAGAAAGACAGAAAGAAAGGACGGGGGAGAGAGAAAAGAGAGAGAGAAGGAGGAGGGATACTGTGGGGGAGAGAGAGAGAGAGAGAGAGAGAGAGAGAGAGAGAGAGAGAGAGAGAGAGAGAGAGATATACAGAGAGAGATACAGAGATGGACAGAGGGAAGGAGGAGGAAGAGGAAAAGAAGGAGAGGGAGAAGGAGAAGAAGGAGAGCAAGAAAAAGGAGGAGGAGGAAGAGGAAGGGAGAAGGAGGAGGAGAGAGGGAGAGAAAGATAGAGAGAAAGGGGAGGGGAGAGAGAGAAGAGAGGGAGAGGGGGATGGAGGAAGTGAGAGAGAGATATACACAGAGAGACAGAGACAGAAGGAGGAGGAGGAGGAGAACAAGAAGGAGGAGGAGGAAGAGAGAGGGAGAGAAAGACAGAAAAAAAAAGGATGGGGAGAGAGAGAAAAGAGGGCGAGAAGGAGGAGGGAGACTGTGGGAGAGAGAGAGAGAGAGAGAGAGACACAGAGAGAGAGACAGAGAGAGAGAGACAGAGAGAGAGAGAGACAGAGAGAGAGAGACAGAGAGAGAGAGAGAGAGAGAGAGAGAGAGAGAGAGAGAGAGAGAGAGAGAGGCAGAGACAGAGAGACAGAGGCAGAGAGACAGAGGCAGAGACAGAGAGAAACAGAGAGAGCACTTGATGAAATCTTAGAGATAATCCAGTCCAGTTGCCCAGCTCTTTATTTCGAAGGGAAAGGCATTGAGGGCCAGAGATGGGAAACACCTTGTCTAAAGTCAGCTGCCCAGCTGATATTCAAGTCCATGTCTCCTGACCCCTAGCTCAATGCTCTTTTCTGCTGAGGGTCCTTGGCAGTGGCCCTCCCAGACCCAAGAAGGCACTGTGCCTCCTGGGATGCTGCCTACTTTCCCTCCAAACATAGCCGTCTTCCAAATGTCCTTATTTTTGTTGGCAGCACCATGAACCTCTCAGTGCTCCAGGTTTGTAATCTCATCGTTAACCTTGACTCCTCACAGTTGCTGAATTTTGCCATTTCTCCCTCTACACGCTGTACTTAAGGCTCTTTGTCTCACCCCACCTCCCATTCCCGCTAACGAGTTAGGTCCCCAGAACTTGGTAACGTCTCTTTCTTCTGGGTCCTACAGGTGTCATAGTAGTAATTCTCTAATGTCATTAGCTTCAGCCCTAACCAGTGTGCTTTTCCCAAAAAATTATTAGCTGAAAAACAATTTAGTCAGCAAGCTCAAGTGGCTTTTAGAAAGGGGTGTTTACTAAGGTAGGGCAGTTAGGTGGTACGGTGGATACAGCACCAGATCCAGAGCCAGGAAGACCTGAGTTCAAATCCAGCCTCCGATACTTACTAGCTGTATGACCCTAGGCAAGTCACTTCAGCCTGTTTGCCTCAGTTTCCTCATCTGTAAAATGAGCTGGAGAAGGAAATGGCAAACCGCTCTAGTATCTCGGCCAAGAAAACCCCAAATGGGGTCACCAAGAGTCAGACAGGACTGAAAATGACTGAACAGCAATATTTACTAAGGTGGTATAGTAAGAACGATTGGTACAAAATATTTCCCTTTCCCTCCAACATCTGTGAAATGCTTTATCACAAGTATTTATAGAATCCAGGAGAAAAGTGCCCCAAGTTTAGAGAGCACAGGCAGCAGAAGAGTCACAGCTCCTGGCTGCTGGAAATCCTTTCATCTCATTTGTGGGATACTCAAGAAGCTCCCCTTGGGCGTGGTGCAGAAATAATAATGATAACTAACATTTATATGGCACCTACTATGCGCCAAGCATTGGGCTAAGCTCTTATTATCTCATTGGGTCCTCACAACAATCCCAGGAAATAGTGCTATTATGATCCTCCTTTTACAGATGAAGAAACTGAGGCAAAGAGACGTTAAGTGAGCGGCCCAGAGGCACACAGCTTGTAAGTGTCTGGGTCTGAATTTGAACTCAGGCCTTCCTGACTCCGGGCCCAGCACTCTATCCACTGAGCCATCTAGCTGCCACATATGTGTTTGTGTGTGTATATACACATGCGTATGTACATATATGTATGTTTTTGTATGCATATGTAAATACATATTCCCTTAAATATTATTTGTCTAGGAGGTGTAGTTTTCAGGTTCAGGCTAAACTTCTGAGCACCGTTCCATTAATGGGGAAGGGAAGAGCCCAGGTTTTATATCCGATGCTCAACTCCATTCCCACCACATGGGAATTCCACAATGAACACACATAGAAACTAGCAAAGAAACCCATTTATCTAAGTCAACAGCAGAACAGAAACCAGAGAGAGCGTACATATGAGAGTATATATTAAATAACACAGATCAAAGGAGCTCTCCCATTAGGTGACTCCCAGGATACCTCTCCAAGGTAGCTCAGCTCAACTAAGCAAGAGAGAGAGAGAATCTCAGATCTCACCCACTGGGAAATTCCCTGAGGTCCCCAGTGTAGCAAGCTGCAGATAGGGGTGGATTCTTCCAGCTCTTCTCACATTCACTCCTTTTTACAGTCCTTTTCTCTCTTCAGTGACCTGAACAAAGGTTGGCATCTCCGATCTTCTCTCTTGAAGCTGGAAGCCAGAAGAGACTGAAGAGACTGGATCTCTCTTGTCTCCTACTCTCAATAACTCTGCTTATCCCTCACGAAGGTGTGGGACGTTGATCTCCACCAATGAGGAGAGTCCCCAACCGATGAGACCTGGGGCTCAGTTTCTTTCCCCTTCTTAGGAGATCTGATAAATTTTCAGTGTGAGCATTTACACCTCAGAAATCGGTAAATGCTACAAATCAAGGCCTGGATTATAGTTTTGTTGATTGTCTAAATTTAAAAAGTGATGAAGAAAATGCGAGTGATGCAGATTAAATTTAAAAGAATGTCCTGTGTACATTTTTTTCCCAGAGAGCTGGTTGTTAAACTTTTACCAGTACACCCCTGGAGGCCTCTGTTCCCATGATGGCTTCGTTCTCAAATCCAGCTAAGTAGAAAGGACGCTAAACTGGGAATCAAACTGGCTTCACACTCCTGTTTGCCCATTAGCAATATAACGTGATATACTGGGAAAGGCGCAGGATCTAGGGGAGAAGGCCTCAGTTCAAATCCTGATTCTGCTAACAAGGGGCTGTGTGACCCTGGGCTAGTTACTTTCTTTCTTCAGGACTCTATTTCCTCGTCAGCAAAATGCGGAGAGTGGACTGGAGGATCTAAGACTTCTTACAGCAATGAATCTTATAATTGAATGTCATTATGAATACACAGGAAATAAAATCAACTAGCTTTTATTAAGCACTTGCCATTAGACTATGAGGGACAATTAGGGGGCACAGTGGAGAGAGTGCCCGCCCTGGATTCTGGAGGACCTGAGTTCAAATCCAGCCTCAGATACTTACTGCCTGTGTGATCCTAGGCAAGTCATTTAACCCTGTCTGCCTCAGGTTCCTATTCTGTAAAACGAGCTGCAGAAGGAAATGGCAAACCCCTCCAGTGTCTTTGCCAAGAAACCCCAAATGGGGTCGTGAAGAGCCGGATGTGACTGAAAATGATAGAACACATTAGACTGTGACCATCTCCATTAGATTCTTGAGATCAGGGACACTTTTTTTCTTTGTATACCCAGTGCTTGGCACAGTGCCCATTGTAGACACTTAATAAATGCCGGGTGACTGACTGACTGACTATATGCCAGACACTTTACCAAGCACAGTAGATACAGACATAAGCAGAAAGGTAGTTCTTGCCCTCAAGGAGCTTCCATTTTAATGGTGGGAAACAACACACAAACAGGAGCTGAAGGGGGGTGGGAGGAAGAGTGGCAAAGCCCAGAGAATGAAGGATGATGGCTGGTCTGAGCCCTTCCTCAGAATGGAAGTTCTGGGGAAAACTTGGAAGGGGAAGGGAATTCCCACTTTGGTTTTCCTTCATGGTGTGAGTGGACTACTATCCTGATAGCATGTTTATGAGCATCAAGGCTCTTTTAAATAATCAGCTGTTAAAGAGGTCTATATGCTTTTCACCATCTTCTCCCCAGCAAGAGCAGCCAAGGCAAAGGGACCTAGGTGAATCCCATCCTTGGGTACACGTGGAGCAAGCTGCAATACTGTAAGTTATTACTTCCTGTCATGGGAGGAAACATGCTACAATGGAAAGGGGTTGCTATTCATCCTTTGTTCTAGAAGAGAACCATGACCTCAAGGAGGTGATGCCATGACATGCAAGTCAATTGGACTTAAGTGAGGGAGGGCTGTGCAAAGTCACCAGCCTCACTTTCTCCTCCGGAGCCATCTGGTCTAGTGGCCAGATAGAGATCAGGACAACAGGAGATGGCCCACGATGCAGTGGGGGACCTTGACCTTTTCAAGCTAAGGTCTTTAACAGGTCTCAGTTTGACGTAACACTCACTCAGTGACTTGGAGTCAGAGAATGTGGATTTAAATCGTGCCTCTGATTCTTATTACCTTGGGCAAATCCTAGCACCTCAGTTTCCTAGCCTGAAAAATGAGGACATGGAACTAGATCAGGGCTGTGCCAGAACCCAATCTTGACTGGCTTGCCTGAACCAATTGTTAAATATAATAAAGCTTTATTTAAAAATGTAAAAACCATTCTTAGCTGTACAAAAACAGGCTGATGGCTGGATTTGGCCTGTGGAGGAACTAGTTGGCTGAGCCCTGGACTCTAGACTTAAGAAAGTATTAACAATGCAGATTAAACTTAAAAATATGTACACAAACATTTTTTTAAAAAGTCAGGTTTTTAAACATTTACCAGCATACTTCTGCAGTGTTCTATAAACACTGCTTGAATTTGGCAGGGATGTGGTGGAAAGCTCAGGTAATGAAGTTGCACCAACCTGGAGGCCTGGTGACTATAGGCTAAGAGAGAATAATAATTAATAATAAATGGAATTTATATGGTACTTTAAGGTCTGCAAAGGGCTTTACAACTATTAGCTTATTTGGGCTTTACAACGCTCCTGGACTAGATGGCCTATGGGATCCCCTTCAGCACTAGCTTTATGATAGGCCCTGTAATTGCTTTTTGAACCCCAGTTTCTAACTCAGTAGAATGGGTGAATAGGGTTAGACCAGACGGTTCCTAACGTCCCTTCCAGCTCTGATATTCTGTAAATCATTTGGGGATCAGGATCTATCCGTAGAGACAGTGCTGAGGGTCTTCTCCTCCCAGTTTCTTTTTTTTTGAGTTTTGATTAAAGGGGCCACCCCTTGATTAACTTCTCAAAGAGGCCTATTCACTGAATGGGCATTACCTCACTCAAAGTGAGAACCTGAAAAGACCTTAGCCTGAAGGGGCTCTCCCAATGCATCCTGGGCCATCTCCAGTCATCCTGGTGAATATCAGGCCGCTGGACCCAGATGGCTCTGGAGGAGAAAGTGAGGCTGGTGCTTGCCCAGCCCTCTCTCACTCAAATCAAAGTCGACTGCGAGTCACGTCATCATGTCCCTGATATCATGATCCTCTTTGAGAATGAAGGACAAACACAAGCTGTGCAGACGAAAGAGAACCAGATTTTGGAACGTAAAGACCCAGGTGTGAATCCAGGCTTGCACTGTTTCCTGTTGTTAGTCCTTAGTTCTCCAAGAGGGTCGATGACGTCACTTGCTGGCGAATCAAATTTAAGCGAAGTGTGAAATGACCTTTGTAAAGTGCTTTGCCAACCCTTAAAGCTCCGTATAAATACTGCCGTTGTTGCTGTTAACCACAGGTCCGTCGCTTACTACCTGTATTGGCCTGGGCTATTCACGGTCCCTTAACTTCCTCTGTCAAACGAGGGCATAGGACTGGAGGAGCTGGTCTCTAATGACCTTTCCAGCTTTATCACTGTCCCTCCGGTTCCCTGCAGTGCCCAGCCCTCACTCGTACCTGTTAGGAATGAGTCAGTGGAGAGCTGCTGAGCTGGGTCACCCTCATTTTGCAGTACTGTCAGACAAGGGAGATGAGTGAGCTGACAAGTTGAGATTCTAAAGCCCCCTAGTCTGGCTCGGAGGACCCAGGTTCAAATCCTGATTCTGATGCTTATTACTTAAGTATCTTTGAGTGGGTCACCTTTAACCTCTCCTGCCTCCGTTTTCTCATCTGTAAATGATAACGCTGGACTAGACAGTCCCTGAGTTATTTTCCAGTTCTCTGTGGATGATCTCATACTCCCATCTCTCCACCTTTCATATCTATCCATTAAGAAGTAAGTGGAAAGAACCCTCGATTGGAATGGAGATGTCTTGGGTTTGAGTTCACCGCTGGACTGTGGTCCATCTGGCTGAAAGACCCTGGGTAAGCTGTGTAATAGCTGAACCCCACTTGCTCCGTCCATCCAAATGGAGGTGATACTCCTCTGAAGACCTTTCTCAGAGGACCCTTGTAAGGATCAAGTGAGATAATAGGAGCAAAGCCTTCGGTAAACCATAAAGCTTTATAGAAATGTCAGCTATGATTGTCATTATTATAGCTGGCACACTCAGGCATGTTCCCAAAGAAATCTGTTCACAGCTTCCTCTTTCCCGCAGCAGAGACGGTCACGGATTTGACACCATGTTGGTCATAGAGGTCATACACTTGATCTGACACGTGGATTTATCTTTTAAAAGGCACAGACCCACCAAGAAGCTTCAGAGAGGTCTTCATGAGAAGACAGAGAGGAGAGAAACACCCCCCCCCACCCGAAGATGCTGGGCTGCACTTGAACCTGGAAACAGGCCAGTGTACCTAGGCACCAGACAGATGCAGAAGCAAGTATCAACAGAAGAGAGAGAAAAGTGATTCAGAACTTCAGTTAGAGGTGATACAAAATGAGGCGGAGATTTTCAGCCTCAATTAGACCCGAAGAGAGGCCTGCAGGATGGACATCAGGATGGCACCAGATGAAAACAAGAGTAACTTGGGTCTATCCTTTCAATGGTACCAAGAGTCACGTGGACTCTATGGATTCAAAGCAAAGATGGGATTCATCAGAAGACCGAGTTTCTCGATGCCCTCCAGGAAGAATGTTCTTGATGATAAAAGGCTTCAGATACTCACCCATTCTATATTCTGTCCAGTTAAAGAAAACCTGTCATTTCCAGTGCCTTGTTAGCCTGAATGCTTGTGGGGGAGCTAAGGTCCCATCCACAGACAGAGAGAAGAGGCCAATTCTGATGTTCATGGGGAAATTCTGGGTGGGTATATAATACACGGGGATTATTGAAAGAGACCATCAAGATAAATAATTGGGTCCTTGGGCTTTGACTTCAAATGGTTTACATTACTAAAGGCTTACCCAGCCACTGCCTCTTGACCTAAGGCCTCTCTTTCTCTTCAGTCTCCTTTCTTGCCCATCCCTTCCTTGACACCGTTCTGCCATTCTCCCAAACGGACTGACGTCACAAATGCCAGATTAGGAAGTCAAAGTGGCAGCCGGTATTATTTATATAAAGGAAATGGACAGCCCCCCTCTCCAGCTCAAAGTTTCCTTCTGCTCCCCCCACGCAGATTCCTATATTTGGAGCTTGGCAGATGGAGGGAGGCTAGGGAAACCCCTCCCCCCACTACCCCTGCTGCTTCAGGCTTCTCGAGGCACATCCGTGGAACACAGAATGTCTGAGCAAGAAGCAGCCTCAAAGACCTGTTTCTGGTCTAATCTCATTTTACAGAGGAGGAAAATATGGGCTCAGAGAGGGGAAGTCATCTGTTCAAGGTCATACCAATAACAAGTGGGAGACCCAAGATTTGAACCGGCCTCCCTCTCTCATCCTTTCCCCATCAGTGATTTTGTATTGTCTCTAGCTCTCCTTTGAAAAAGTCCAGAGAAAGGGAGGGGAGAAGAGGAGGAGGGGAAAGAGAAGAGAGAGAGAGGCAGAGACAAAAAGATAGCACAGAGAGACAGAGACACAGAGACAGACCATGAATGGGGAGAGGGGGATAGAAAAGGGAAAATGAAAGGAGTAAAAGAAGGAGAAGAGAGGAAGAGAAATAAGGAAGATATGCTAAAATGATGGAGGATGAGAGAAAGAAAAGGATGTGAGACGATTGGGGAAAAGATCAGGAGAAGAAGATGAGGGTAAAGAAAGATGAGGATGTTCCCAGGGAAAAAGCAGATGGTCTAGGCCCACTCCACCAGGGTCAGAAGGTCTGGTCAGTCTAAGTATGAGGTCTCTCCGTCTCACAAGTTCTGATTGATAGGAGATGTACAAAGTATAAGAAAGGGAAGGAAGGTTACCTCGAGAGGCATGCAAACCCAGAGACAGATCCCAAGCAGAAGCACCCCTATCCCACCCAGTTAGCCCTCCCTCCTCTTCCTCCTAGTGGGAAACTGTCTTTACCACGCTGGCAACTGAGAAAATAATCACGATTATCTCCCAATATCAGGTTTGAGGCCAGACACCAATCTCTTTCCTGATCTTGTTAGGAAATTAAGCTCTGCACTTTGCCATCTTTCCCAACAGAAGCCCAGGTGGGGGTAATTGAGCTCAGAACAGCCAATAGGATTTTTTCCAATAGATTTCCCTCTCTGGTCCCCTGTGTTCCTTCCCTCCCAACCTATTATCCCTCCCTGGCTCACTCAGCAGCTGTCTCCCTCCCCTGGGTGGCTGCTCCCTGGGCCTAGCAACTCACTCGGGTCTTTCCTCCTCCCTCTCTGACTCTCTAACCCAGGCAGCTTCCAGTGGTCCCCTGGCTGGTTGGGAGTCTCAGAGCTTTGATATCTGATCATGTTCTGTGGATGTGACACACAGAAGGTGTCAGAGACTGAAGTGAAATTTGCATTTTAATAAAGAAAGTTGTATTTCAGTCATTTGCATTTAAATAAGCTGCTGTTTCCTCTTTTTCTCTCCCACCCCCTTCCCTCCCATCACCACCCCTTTGGCTCTCTGCAGGCAGCAGGTAGCACCTTTGGGAGAGGAAAGCTCCTTGTCTGTCTGCCTGCCTGTCACCCACCCCCCTTGCCTGTATAAAAAGGTGGTGATGGAAATACCCAGTCCCACACCCCGTGCCACCTTCCTAAACTCACGCACCCCTAAAATATACATGCACCCTCGGCCTGCTCACTCAGTCTGTCTCAAACAAATATACCTGGGCCTGCACCATAGGCAAGAAAGAGATTCATATTTTACAATGTGGGTGCCCAAGGGGAAAAGGGAAGCTTTAGAACACTATAACTCACATTTCAATAGTGCCTTGAGACTTACAAGGCCTCACCTCATGCTTTACTGAGAAAATAAAGGCCTATTCTCTATCCCTATCTAACTCCCTCTTCTCTCTTGTTCAGCTTCTCAAACCCCCATTGACATTATCCTCCACTGTCTCACTTCCTTTACTTCGCTCTCTGATAATGAGGTGGCCATTCTCTTCACCAAGGCCAATGCTTATGTTGTACCAGTCATCTCATCCCCTCCTGTCTCCTTCAACAGGGTTGATTGCTCCCTCAATCTTCCTCCCCCTCCATCTTCAGTCTCTCCCTATGTACTGACTCATTCCCTATCACATAGAAACACGTCCCCACCCTTAAAAACAGAACAAAACCCCAAAGCCCTTCATTAGACTTTGCTAACCCTTCAAGTCATGATCCTATCTGTCTCCTCCCTCTCTCGGACAGACCCCTAGGAAAAGCTATCTATATATCTTGCCCTCACTTCTTAAAAACCTATTTTATTTATTTTGGGGTATAGGCAGAGAGTTACAAATGAGCAACTTGTTTATTGTGAAACAAATTTCCTGTGTGCATGTGGGGAGGGGGGGGGAGGATGGTGGTGGTGATGACGATGATGATATTCCCCGTCTTCTAGAGTTATAAGGAAGAAATGAGATAATTATAAAAAGCACTCTGGAAACCTTAAAGAACTCTGTAAATGTCAGCAAAGATTATTATTATTAACTCATATCCCTATAACCCATTCAATATATATTTATTAAGTGCACATTATGTCCAAGGTACTGCTAGGGAATGAGAATAGGAAAAGGAAAATAGACAAAAAGTTCCTTCCCTCTTACATCCTAATGGGGTGGATACAAAAAATAAATGGATAAGCCAATAAAAGACAATTTGAAAGAAGGAGGGAGCTTGAACAATGAGTGCAATCAGGGAACGTTTCTGATTTTGTTGAGATTTGGTTTTCGGTAGAAAGTTGTGTCTTAGCTGAGCCTGGACTGAAAACAGTGTCCCCCTGCAAAGGCTGCCCTGATTCACACATGCCCTCTGGCTCATAGTCCCTGAGCCGGGCTGCTCCACCTGCTCCTTCAGCGTTCCACGGGATAACCCAGAGGACTGGGGCTCAAATCTGCGAATAAGGGTTTAACAACCTGTTCTCTGGAAGAAAAAAAGAAATATTCACAGGACACACTTTCAAGTTTAATTTGCATTATTCATATTCTCCCCATCACTTTCTTAAATCTAGGTGATCATCAAAGCAGTAAATCAAACCCTGGTGTGTAGCATTTGCTTATTTCCTAGCAGTAAATGCTCACACTGAACATTTAATAATTGACTCTTGAGAGCCATGCTGTTCCTGGGTTGGGGCCTTTCTCTTCTCTATTGCTATGGACTTGAGCTCCCACCGTCTGTGTCCTTACCTATTTGTTAGGGGCTGATGATTAGCACCTCAGTTCCATTTAACTGCCTAACACTGGGTGGTTTTTACAAAGGGATATTTATTTCAAAGATTTAGTAGGAACCACCTTGGTCTGGAGGGGGAGTGGGGAGTAGGCTCAACTTAGCTCGGTTCTTCCATATCATTGGTCCCACCAAGTTCATGTCCTAATAATAATCACAGCTAATGTTCATCTGGTGCTTACTATATGCCAGGCACCCTTTTAGGTATTTTGCGTTGATTATCTTCTTTGATCCTCGCAACAGCTCTGGGAGGTAGGTGCTATTATTACCCCCTTTTACAGATCAGGAAACTGAGGCAAACAGTGACTCACCCAAGGTCACATAGCTAGTAAGTGTCTGAGGCCAGCTTTGAGCTTGGGCTTTCCTAACTCCAGGCCAAATGTTCTATCCACTGAACCGTCCTGAGGCAGTAACTGCACTGAAGGAATTCACCTCTCAACTTACCACAGACCAGGGTCCCAAAGGTTGATACTTACCTTGTTTCCCTGACTGCCAAACTGAATTTAGACTCCAACTCCCAGGTTTTTCTTGCTCTTCTAAATCTTCCCAAACTCCCAAGATTGCAGACTCCACAACTTTCTTCTAGAATAGGAAATAACAAATGGAAAAACCAAGGGCTGAGATCCGCGGAGAAGAGAAGACATAATCTTATAGCATGATCTCTCACTTGATGAGCATAACAGTTACCCCCAAGAGAAAATGAGGCAAAGTGGAAATAGTTGAAGCCGACAAACCTTTTTTTAATGCTTCTGAAGCCATTCAAAGTGAGTCCTCTTCAACACGTGGTGAGCTGACCAGATGCAGTTGTAGAATGTCCATACAGCCTCTCCAAAATCATCACATCTCATTAGGAATCAAGCTCCTCAGTTTCGTTAGTCTCCACATGGAGAAATGTGACCAGAGATACTCTGCACACATACCAGACACCTATTATACTAGGTAACACAAAAACTACCATCCCTTAGCCCGCCAAAAGGTCATAGCATCATAGAGTTAGAGCTGAACGGACCTTAGAAACCATCAAGACTGAACTCCTCATTTTACAGAAGAAGAAATGGAGGCCAGATCATTTAAACCACTTGCCCAGGATCACACAGCTAGCAAGTGTCTGAGGTGGGATTTAAACCTACATCTTACTGACTCCAAGTTCCTTTCTCTATTTATGACTCCATAACACCTCTCCAACATACAGACAGACTGAACCCCAAAGCAAGAGAAGGGGACAACTTGCATAGAATCAAGCAGATCCTTTAACCACCAAGGAGTCTCTTCAAAAATAAACGACTAAAGTTTGCAAAAGACTTCCTCATAGTAACCTTGTGAGGTCTTAATGATGCATGTATCATCATCCCCAATTAACAGATAAAAAATCCTGAAACTATTCTCAACCAACTTGCTCATGCGTTATCACACAGCTAGTGAGAGTCTGAGATGGTATTTGAACCCATTTTGTCTAAGAACAAATGAGGCTTTTTATCCAATAAGCCCCATTGCCTTTAGGAAAGGAGAGAGGTGTCCATCAATTGTGTTTTGAAGGATGGGAGGTTCTTAAGGGACCTGGGAGATAGCAGGATGAAAGCTTTGGCAGTGAGAGAAGGCAGGATGAAAATGGTGGATGGAGAATAATCAAACTACAGATAATATATGAAGTAGCTACAGTTGAGAAGATTGGCCCTCTGTAAACTCCCGGTCTTGGCTTCTTGAATGTTAGGACCAGGACTTTATGCTTTATTCAGTAGGAAGTGGGGAACCACTACAGGTTTTTTATTTGGAAGGCTGACATGATAAGAATGATTCATTAATAATAATAGTTAATTCATTAATAAGATTGCTCAGACAGTGGGATAAAAGATGGATTGGAAAAAAAAGGTAAATTGGAAGCAAGACCAGTTGGTAGATGATTACAATAGTCCAGGAAGAGAGATAGGATCTGAACTAGGTTTGTTGGAAGAAAGAAGAGAGCAAGAGATAACAGGTAAATTATACACACCCAAATACATGTTTAACGGGGGCTGATCAAGGAAACCCCAGAACAATTTAATGAGTTTCTTCCTCAATTAACTTGAGATTACAGGGTGTGGACCTTACTGTAGGCATCTGAAAGTCACTTCCCATGGAGGTGGACATGTACTCCAGCCCCTTACTTATTTGGGCTTCAGAGAGTTAAGCTGTCTTCTGATGTTTGGTTGATGGAGGGTCCTGAGGGTGATGTTGTAACCTACCCTTTTCTTTGCCCACACTTTCTCATACTTCTCATTCTGAAATACAGCAAAGTGTGTGTGATGGGGAAAACAGAGAGTGGCAACCATTGGATTGGGGATGGTGTCAGAGGAGAGATGGAGCCTTAGACTAGAAATGTTAGAAAGGTAGAATTGGACAGGACTTCATAATGGATTGGATGTGGGGGGAGTGAGAGAGAGAGAACCCTGTGGGCCCATATTGATTTAGAAAACCACAAATTAGTAGTATCTAGGTTGCATTGAATTTTAATTTATTTTACTAAACACTTCCTAATTACATTTTCATCTTGGCACTCAAGAGTTTTACGGTGGTGTGTACTTGTGGGCCATGAATCTGACACCTCTGGAATAGAGGATGTAAGGTTATAAGCCTGGGGGACTGGGAGGATGGTGGTACCCTTGACAGTAAAAGAAAAATTCGGAAGAGGGGAAGGTTTGGGTGGGGGGAAGATAATGAGTTCAGTTCTAGAAATGTCGAGTTGAAGATGGCTAAAGGACATCTGGTTTGGGGTGTCTAACAGGCAGCTGGAGATGTGAGTTTGGAGGTCAGCAGAAGGGTTAGCACTAAATAAGATTTTGGAATTACTGGCATGGAAATGATAATTGAATCCATGAGAGCTGATGAGGCCAAAGAGTGAAACAGTATACAGCCATAAGAGAAAAAAGCCCAGGACAGAGCCTTGGGGGAAAACACACTATTAGTGGGCAGGACCTAGAGTAAGATCAAACAGAAGAGACTGGGGAGTGGTCAGAAAGGTAAGAAGAGAGCAGGAAAGAACAGTGTCAGGAAAACCTAGAGAGAAGAGAGTGGTGAGTGACTGTCAAAGGCTGCAAAGAGGTCAAGGAGAATGAGGATTGAGAAAAGGCCATGAGATGTGGCAATTAAGAAATCATTGGTAACTTTGGGGAAAAGAGTTTCAATCAAATGATGAGGACAGAAGCCAGATTGTAGGGAATTAAAAAGAACAAGAAGAGGGGAAGTGGAGGTGTTGATCATAGGCAACTTTCTTCAAGAGTTTGGCCATAAAAGGGAGGAGAGGCATGGAATGAGAGCTGGTGAGGATCAGGAGAGGGTTTTTTGAGGATCGTGTCTGTAGGCAGTAGAGAAGCAACCACTAGGCAGGCAGAGATTGAAGATCAGTGAGAAAGCAGGGGTGACAGAGAGGGCAAATCTGCTGGAGGAGATGGGATAGAATGAAATTACTAATACTTACAGAAGGGTTTGCCTTGGTAAGAAGATGAGAGCCATCTCATTATGTGAGGTGGAGGTAAAAAAGGAGACAGTGGCAAAAAAGCATCTGAGGGATATGAAGAGGAGGGGCAAGAGGGTGCCATTGGCAAGCGGCTTCGATTTTTTCAGTGAAATATGAAGCAAGGTTCTCAGCGGAGAAGATGGGGGCAGGGGAACCTTAGAAGGTTTGAGGAGAGATGAAAAGATTTGGAAAAGCTGCTGCTACTGTGAGTGGGATGGTGAATTGATTAGGGAGGTGTAAAAGGATTGCCTTGCAGCAGTGAGGCATCAGTTGAGATTATGTAACATAAATTTGTAGTGGATCTAGTCAACACGGTTCCATGATTTTGTTCCAATTCATTCAGCAGTAGGAGAGAAAGCAGGCAGTGGTGGGAATAATCCAAGGGTGAGAATTGGCAGAGTAAGATCAGTGATTGGATAAGGGGCGAGGGCACTAGAGAGAAGAGGACAGTGTAGCTTTGAACTGGTTCACCAAGGGATCAAGATGGAGAGAGGAGGACAGTGTAGACAGTGCAGGCATGGTGGACTGAGAAAAAACTGAGGGGGCTGAAGATGAAGAACAGGGTTTGGGGTTGCAAAGCATAGGGAGAGATGGAATGACAACAGCTTATAATGCAATAAATTACTTTCAGAATACATGAACATGGAAGCGGAAGACTTGTGGGTGATGACAAGATCAAGGCCATCTCTGTGTGTAGTTGAGGTGGGATGGGTGAGGTAAGCTGAGTAAGTCATGGGAAATGAATAAGTAGAGAAGCTGAGAAGTTAGGGTGTTTAAGGGAGTATCAATATGTATGTAGAGATCTCTTAGTATGAAGGAAGGATTAGGAGAGGAAAGACTGTAAATCACTCATTGAGGAAAGACAGGGAGTGTCCTAGAAGTTCATAAACAAACAGCTATCAGAATCTTGATTTAGTGGTACATGTGGATTGTGTGAATCTCAAAAGAGATTGTTAAGAGATTATGGTGGTAGTTGGAAAGCCTGGAAGTGTCAATGGAGAGAAAGAATAATTCAACCACTACCTACTTGTGAGTGGGGGTGTGGATGAAAATGCATCAAATGCTGGAAAGGGCAGTAAGAGAAACTGAGTCATCAGGAGGGATCCAGGATTCAGTGACCACAAGGAAATGGGAGGAGCAGGAAAGGAAAAGGTTCGAGATAAAGCAAGTTTGTTATACGTGGAGCAGTCATTCTAGAGAGCACAGTGGAAGAGGTAGGTAGATCTGGAGTAGGAGGTTGGGCAGATGGGAATAAGGAAGCAGACAGGTGAGGATGGGAGCAGGATTTACATGATGACAGCCAGGGTTCAGAGTCACTCAATGTGGAATGGATGATGGGTAGCAGTTTGTGAATTACTGAGGAATGAATTCCAGTAAGTTATTAACATTCCTGAGGGCTCAGCCTCAGGATAGAGACTTCTCAGGGCATTAGGTGTGACAGAGCAGGTCCAGATAGGTACCAGTGGAAGGAGTAAGATGGAAAAGGAAATCCTTTACAGAGGATCAGGCTACAGTCATACTAAGAGGGACCAGGAAATCTGGACCTTCCGTGACATTGCTAGGTGTTGCTCAGATAGTACAAATTTGAAATGAATGGAAATATCCATTTAGCATTCCTACAAAGTTTCTCTACCCGATGTGGGGGTAAGGGGAGGCCCCAAGTTTAATGAGTCTAAAGGGCCCTTTTGGTGTTTTCTGTTTCTGTCTTTGTCAATGCGCTCCTGTGCATCTTTTGTGTGTTATACATACAAAGTTTCCGTGGTCGAGGAAACCAAAAGGCCGCCCTACATCTGATATCCACATTATACATTAAGTACTTTTGTGGGAGGGAACCCTATTACTGACATTTAGGAAGACTGGGATACAAGCCATACCTAAGCTTTATTCACGAGATTTATCCTAAGTTGTGAGTTGGCGACATGAGCCAAAAAGAGAAATCAGTCTCTCTTAGGGCCAGCCCACCAAATCAGGCCTACATGTGTATGTGTGTGAGTCCAGACTCTTTGGTGTACCTTTGGGTCAGGATGTGCACATATAAACACTTCACTTAGCCATTATCCTTCTGCCGGGGTTACCCTCACTTGTCTATATCCCCAGCCAGAAACTAACAAAATGGAGCGAGAATACCCAGACCCTCTCACAACATTCCTCAAACCCCTTCGAGACACATAGTTCATGCTCCTTACGTAGTAATCAGAGCTCACTTTTCTTTCCCTATTGATTTACTACAAACAATATCGAATGTCAATACAATCAGTTGAACTTGCTTCGCAACTATTGGCATTCACATAAATGGAATTCAACCCACAAAATATCATAATCATTTTTCAGTTACTTCCTCTAAGTTTTGTGTCAGAATTCTTTGTCCATTCCTTCTCATTTGCGTTTCCTCTTGTATGGTTGCAATTAGTGTGTACTTTGGTCTTCATCTTTTTTTGTTCCCACCCTGTACTATTTCATAATGGCCTTTCCATATTTCTTTATGTTCCCTGTACTTGTAAATCTTAATTGATTTTTTATATTCCATTATCGTCAGGGTCCATTGCTAAGACTGAAGGGGCTACACAGAAGAATTAGATGAGCTGATCGATGTTAAAAGCAATAGGCCCCTTTATTTGGTGTATTTATAGGGAGGCCCAAAGGAGAAGGCCACGTGACAAGGGGAGGAGAGGTGGGGATATCAAGGAAGGACAACCTGATAAGCCTCACAATGGGGGCAGAACTGACACTTCTAAGTCAACATTAGAAAAGGCAAGAAGAGGGTACAACCAGAAATGTCATCAGAGTGTCTTGGGCATAGTGGACCCAGGGGGTAGGTGTCCATGATGCTGGTGTAAGAAGTTACTCCCAGAACTTGGTGCATAATTGATCCATACTTTAGGGCAGCCTGGGAAGCTCCTGGACCTGAGATGCTCTAGGTGTTTTGTAGGGAAGGGAAGGGTTCAGTTCCGGTGGCTCTGATTGGTTTCCCACCTCTGAGGTCAGGAAAACACCAATAAGCAGGGTTCCAGAGAAAAAAAGGAGAGAAGATAAGGGACTATAAATTAGAAGGAAAGAGCATGGCTAGCTCATAGACAGCTTGTTGTATTAAAGAAAACTAGGCTTGAAAAATATGGCTTTTTCAGATAATGTCACCTTAAAGTACTGCTGTTCATTCAACACGTCCCCAGCATAGATACTTAGGACCCTGTGGGCTAGAATTCTTCAGGCAGCCAGATGATGCAGTAGATAGAGCATTTATCCTGAAGTCGGGGACCTGAGTTCAAATCCAGCTGTGGACATTTTCAAAACCCAGTGGGATTTGTTTTTTATTTTTTTTAATTAGATATAATACAGCTACGAACATCTCTTTTGGGGGCCATCGCCGGTCATCTTGTCACTTTTGTCTTGCCACTGGACTCTGAGGACTCTGGAAGAGAAGGTAAGGCTGATGACTTTTTGCCTCACTTAAATCCAATTTATGTGCAAGTCGAGATATTACCCTCATGATTTCATGGGTCCTCTTCCAAAACACAAGACAAACAACCACGACAATCTTTGCACAAATGCCTTTTAAATTTTTTTTTTTTTGTTAACAACCAGGGCATGTTCCCAACAACGGAATAATTGGTTGGGAGGATTTTGATTATTTTTGTAACTTTTGCTCTGTACAGCGAGATTGTTCCCCCCAAAAGATTCTATGAGTATAATTCCACCAGCAAAACGTTAGTATCACTATCTCTCCTCTCCCCCCACCCCAGTACTGTTTCATTGTTTTTAATTATTTTGGCCAATTTGATGGATATAGAGAGATTTCTCGATGCGATTTTAATCTGTATCTCTGAATGTTATTTCATAAGATAGCGTCAGCCTTGGAGCCAGGGTGACCTGGGTTCAAGTCCTGCCTCTGACACAAATATTGGCTGGGTGTTTCTAAGCACGTAGCTTATTAGTAACCTCTCAGTGCTCTAGGCAGCCCTCTCAGTCACTAAGTTCCAGAGAAGGTGATTTGCAGAGGGAGTACCCTGAACCAAACGAACCCAGGTATCCAGTCTCTGCTCCAATTCTAGCACTCTCACCGCTGTGCTAAATGTAACACCTCAGCTAAGGAGGATTCCAGTTGAAGCTAGAAAGCTGGAAGCGGAGGGGAGCTCCACAACGTTCTGCCCAGTGGAACTGAGCCTGGAGGTGACCAGAAATGATTATGGGACCAGCTGAGCAGCCCTGAACATCAGTCACAAAAGCAACGATGCAGGGATGCCGAGAGAACACCGGGAGGCAGACCTGGTGTGAAGACATCGCCGGAACACACAGGTGGTTCAGCAGCATCAAACATTGAATTGCCTCTCTGTAGGTGTGCCTTTGAAAGTGACACGTGGACCCTACACATCTGCTCCTCCTGTGTGATCCTTATTTGGGTCCACTCTTCCCATTATTAGTGATCATGTATTTGTGGGAACATGTTTAACCAAATTTATGGGGGAGGCAGGGAAGAGAACGTTCCGTTGTTACTTCTGTTATCATGTCATAATTGAATATCTTTACTTTTAACTAACTGTGTCCTATGTCTGACTTGAAAAAGTGAACCTGTTAGTAGGGGCTCATGAGCCATAGTTTTGAATAGATCAAGACTCACAAAGTACTGTGAACCTGGGCTGGGCTTGTCTGGTGTACCCATTGTGTAAGCGGGAGGGTGCCCCTTGGCACTATATTAAATAGGAAAAAGTCATATCCTCTCCTCAATTGATTTAAGTACATTATTCCATTTTCTTCCATCTTTTTTATAGTTCCTTTTTTATGCTTAAGTCTATTATCCCCCTAGAATTCACTGAACATATGTTATGAAATGTGGATCTAAATACTTTCCCCACAAAATTGCTTACAAATTTTCCCCAAGAACATTTGTTGAATAATGAATTCTTTCCCTGGTTTTTATTTTCTATATATTTGTCAAAAGCCAATGTTTTGTATATATTTAGTTAGGTATCTTGTATTTCTATTCTACTGCAATGATTTCATTCTCTGTGTTTTGTCCAATAACAGATGCTTTTAATAATAACTTTATAATATGCTCAAAGTTCAGGCACGAACGACGAATGCTTGTTTTTGTTTTTAGCTTGCCTTTTGTTACTCTTGTTCTCTTTTCCAGATAAATTTAGTTATCATTTTGTCTAGTTCTATGATGATATCCCTTGGTGTGCTGATTGTTAGTGTAATAAATGTATAGAATGAGCAAGATTACTATTTTGATTTTAATCAGACCTACCCATGCACATTGAATCTTGGTCCAATTATTTAGGTTTTCCTCTATTTCGGTAATTCTCTAGTGCATATTAGAGACCCAAAGTGTTTCTAGGTGAGTTAATTCCCACATATTTGATGTTTTTTTGCTTGTTATTTTAAATGAGGTTTTCTATTTCATGATTTTTTTGGTCTTTTGGAAATTTGTTATCGTATTATGCTACAGAATGCTTGAAGAGGAAAAGGAAATAGAGGAAGATTTCAGGAGACGGATCACAAGTCTGGCACAGAGGCATGTAAGGATTTCAATGATAATTATAAATGTAGTGCTAGAGGACTTCAATTATCCAGACTTCTATTGAAATGCTCTGTCTACCTCTGTCTCTGTCTGTCACTCTGTCTGTCTCTGTCTCTGTCTCGTCTGTTTCTCTGTCTCTGTCTGTCTCTATCCTTCTGTCTCTTTCTTTCTCTCTGTGTCTCTCTCTCTGTCTCCGTCTCTCTCTCTGTGTGTCTCTCTCTGTCTCTGTCTGTCTGTCTCTATCTCTCTGTCTCTCTCTCTATCTCTCTGTCCCTCTGTCTCTGTTTCTCTCTGTGTGTCTCTCTGTCTCTGTCTCTCTGCCAAAAATAAAACAGCTAATAACTTCTTCACTTGTCTTAATGATAATTTTGTCTTTCAAAAGACAGAGGAACCAACAGAGCCAAATTCTATCCTGGATCTGATTGTCACAGGAGTCTCACTGGTTGCTGGGGTAGAAATGAGGGGAATTTTGGGAAAGAACCACTCTCCCCTAGAGTCTGTGCTACAGAAGAAAGTCAGGCATAGTCTGAATGTGCCCTAGCTTCTGGGAAAACAGAATTTAAAGGTTTTCAGAGCATGGATAGGTAGGAACCCATGGACTAAAATTCTACAGGCAGCCAGGGGGCACAATAGACAGAGCAGTGGGGTCCGAAGTCGGGATGACCTGAGTTCAAATCCGGTCTCAGACGCTTCCTAACTATGTCACTCTGGGCAAGTCATTTAGCCTCTACATGCCTCAGTTTCTTCACTTATAAAATAAGGATCATAATAGCATCTACCTTCCAGAGTTGTTGTAGAAGTTCATATGAGATAATATTTGTAAAGTGCCTGGCACATAGTAGTGGTAGCAGGTGCTTAATAAATGCTTGCTCCTTCCCTTCCTCCCTATAGGGAAAGTTAGCCCAGAGAGGGTAGGAAAAACTGGAGAATGAAATTCTGAAGACATGGAGGAAATCTATTCTGATAACAAGGAAAAGTGAACGAAAGTGATGTGGAGGCATAGGGAGCTCACTGGCCAACTAAGATTTTGGAAAATTTATGTAGAGAAGATGGAAGCAAAGGCAGACGAGAGTGGATGATTATAAGAGCATGGGCCTGGTCCTGTAGAAATAGAAACAGCAGGAGCTCAGGATGAACCACAACGGAGGAGGCAACCCAAGGCAAAGGCATGGAAAAGACATTGATTCTCTTCTGTTCTAGGAAAAAGAGGAGGACCAAAGAAGGGATAGGATTGCTACTTAGGGTGGACAGGATGAGAATAGCAATGTAGAGAGGAAGGAGAGCAGCTTAATTCTTATTTTTATTCTGTCTTCTCTGCCAAAGAGAATGCCCTTTGCATTGGAAGTGACAGGATAAAAATGGCTAATGGGGAGTTGATACCCAAGAAAAAGAAAAAAGATAGGAAGAAAGCATCTAGATAGCAAGAGGCAGAAGAGTCAAGTCATCTGGCCCAGATCAACTGTATCCTCAGGCACTAGAAGAATTAGTGGATGATATTGCTAAACCACTGTCAGTCATATTTGAAACAGGGAACAGAAGAGTTGCTCCAGGACTGGAGAAGGTCAAATGTCCTACTTTTTTTAAACATGGAAGTCTTCAAACCATAAGTTCTGAATTTTGGCTTAAGTTCCTGAGGCAATTTTGTAATGAATCATTGAAGAGATGGTTAGTGAATATCTCTTTCAAAAGTGGTGATTACAAAGTGCCAGCGAGGAAGGCTTTCCCAAGAACAAGCCGTGCCAGACTAATTTTATTTCCTCTTCTAACAAGGCAACTGAATTGGTAGACTGGGAGACTCCTATAACTATCGTAAACTGTGGCCCAGGGGAAGCCCCCTCCCACAACGACTCCAGTTCGAGACTCACGCAGAGCCTGGGGAGGAAGGGAGTCAGGAATCGCTCCCTCCCTCTGGCTTGTGACACCCTGATCCTAGAGCAGAACTCTGAGGAAAATCTCCTAAACAAAGCTTAGGTCTAGGATCTCCCTAAAAGGGATCGCTGAAGATCTCTTCTAGAAAAAAGTGCCCAATAGAGACATCAGGGATAGAGAAGCTCTTTATTTATCTCGTTCATTTATTTATTTCCTTTATTTCCTTCACCACAAAAGAAATGCTTAAGTGACATGACTCACAAACCTGCATGAACAAATACTCAAAACATAAAAGAATAACCTATCCCACTCATTATTCTCTGCTGAGAAGTAAAGACAGCTCTGTGGGACTGGAGAGATGGCTGGAGCTGTCATTTATTTCACATGCATATGCACGTCCACAATGCCCAGGCAGCTCGGAAGGGTCAGATTCTCGGCCAACTAGATGGGGTTCTTTAGTCCTCCCTGATTCAGAATTCCCTTTGCTGCCCACCTTCTCTGAGAAACTGTAGTTGCAGGAGGTACCTCCGGCTAGTTAGTGAATAAGGAATGAGGTACCTTTGACTTCTTGAACTCGTGAAGAAGCCTCCAAAGCAGGGAGCATCCATCTCTCTGGATTGGTGTTTGCTGGTCAGAGATTGGAACTCAGAGAGAGAAGGAGTCAGGGACTTGAGGTCTAGTCTTAAGCTTGCCTAAGCACATGATCTGACCGCCACGTACTTGCCCTTGCAGAAAGAAGGTAGGGAAAGAATTATCCTCCTTTCAACTCATTGGAAGCCTAGGAGAGAGCTCAAAGTGATGTGCTCCAACACTGGAGGCTTTCTACAAGCTCTTATAGTCTGCTGAGGGCAAAGGCTCCTCTTACTCTGTGTCCAACTAACTTTAAGGCAACCTCCCTCAGATGGGAACCATAAGCAAGCAATAATAACGCCCGTAATAATAGCCAGCATTTATACAGCACCTGCTATGTACCATGTGCTTCATAAATATCTCATTTGATACTCGTGATAACCCTGGGAGCTAGTGCTATAATTATTCCCTTTTTACAGTTGAGGAAACTGAGGCAAACAGAAGTTAAGTGACTTGACCCAAGTCACATAGCCAATAAGTGCCTGAGGCTAGATTTGAACTCAGGTCTCCCTGCCTCCAGGCCTAGCACTCTATTTACTGTGCCACTTAGCTGCCTTGAATTGCTATATCATCACAAAGACTGGCAATATTCAATAGTCGATAAACATTTATTAAGTACTTATCCTTCAACAAGAAGCCAGAGCATATGACCCATAGAAGGGTGCTGGGGCACATGCCCCGCTTTGTAGGAGATGTACACTTAGAGCTTGATCAGACAATGAAGACGCCAAGGTCATCCACCACATCCTGAGCCATCACCGGTCATCTTGGCTTGCCACTGGCCTTTGATGACTCTGGACGACTTTACGCAACTCTGCCTCACTTAAATCCAGTTCATGCACAAGTCAAGACCTCACCCTAGTGATGTCAAAAATGGAGGACCACCACCACGACCACGACCACCACAACCACCTACAACCAGACCAGTTACATCTAGACTCTATCTAGGAGGGTGCTTAATAATGTATCTCAAACTATTCTCATAGAAAAGATGGTGAGATCTGGATTTAATGATAATACAAGATGGATTTGAAGTTGTTGAATGGTCTGACTCAAAGAGTAGTTGTTAATGGTTCAATGTCAGTTTGGTAGGAGGAATGGGGTGCCCTAGGGATTTGTACTTGGCCTTTTCCTATTTAATGTTTTTAAAAAATTTAATTACCTTGTATTTATCTTGAGTTCTGCATTGTCTCCCTCCCACTTCCATCCCCTCCCACTGAACCGAGAAGCAAGAAAAGCAAAATTCTTGATCCACTGTTTGGTACTTTTATCAGTGACTTAGATAATGGCATAGATGGCGGGCTCATCAAATTTGCTGATAACCCAGAGCTAAAAGGGAGAGCTCCCTTACTGGATGGCAGAATCTGTATCCAAAGCAATCTTCACAGACTATAGCACTGGGCTGAATCTAATAAAATGAAATTTAATAAAAATGAGTATGAAGTCTTGCACTTGGGCTGAAAAAAAAAACATGTTACAATGGTAATGCCTCTGGCTTCAGAGACAGAAGATCTAGATTCAAGTCCCATTTCTGATGCTGGGTGGTCTTGGACAAGCTCTGGGCCTCAGTTTCCTCATCCATGAAATGGGGTTGAACTAGATGACCTCCGTGGTCTCTTATAGCTCTGGCTCTATTACCAACAATCAATGAAAACTGACTTCACAGGTACAGAATGGGGAAGACATGTGGGATCAGGCAGTAACTTGTCTGAAAAAGACAAGCTTGATAGAAATCAGCCTTCTGACGTGGCAGCCAAAAAAGAAAAAAAAAAGCAAATGGGACTCTGAAAGGGGCATAGCTTCCAGGAAAAGGGAGGTGACATTCATTCCGTACTTCTCCCTGTGCAGACCATATCTGGAGTATTTGTTTTAATTCATTGTGTCATGGTTTAGGATTACTGAAAAATTGGAGGAGGTCCAGAAGCAGGTGATAACGCAGGATGTTAAAGGGTCTTGGGGCCAAGTAACATGAGAATCTATTGAGGGAAGGAGAGGAGCAAAGCCGGGAAGAGAGAAAATCCAGGGGGAATATGACAGCTGTGTCCAAGAACTGGAGGGGGATCTTGTAGAGGAAAGATTCCCTAGAGGGCAGAACCATGTACAATTCAGTGAAAGTTGCCAAAAAGAACACTTGGGTTTGATGTCAGGAAAAACTTCCTCATAATTTTTGTTGTTGAGTCGTTTTGCAGTCCTGTCTGACCCTTTGTGACCCCATGTGGGGTTTTCTTAGCAAAGATACTGGAGTGGTTTGCCATTTCCTTCTCTGGCTCATTTTACAGATGACGAAACTGAGGCAAACAGGGTGAAGTGACTTGCCCAGGGTAACACAGCTAGTCAGTGTCTGAGGTGGAATTGGTTGCCTTGGGGGGAGGTGGGTTACTCATCTTTGGAGGTCTTCAAGCAGAGTCTGGTTGACCACTTATTGGGTAAGTATAGTTAAGATTTATTTTCTGAGATGGATTTGATTTGGATCACTTCCAGCTCTAAATTCTGCAATACCGATTCTCTTTGTACAATGTTGTCTTGGTCTTTTTTTCTACTGATTCTCTTTTTATGTTTTCTTGGTCTTTTTTTGCTGGTAAATGGGAATGCAATTTTTTTTGGTGAATTAATCCTATACCATGTGACCTTGCTGGAGTCATTTTTGTCTCCATTATCTTTGTGGCTGAGACAGCTAGGTGTTCCATATACAGTATCATGTCATCTGTAAAAATGACATTTGACCTCTTCATTTCCAATGCTAATATCCTCACTGCTTGCTCTTTCTTCTGGTATGATTTGCTACAGCTTCCAATTCATTGCCAAATAAAAGTCATGAGAGGGGGCATCCTTACTTTTCACCAATTTTTAGTAAGCCATAATTCATTTTTCTATAGTTATTTAAGCTTTAAAAAAGCTACTTTCTGAAAATAACTCAGTGGGGTTAGGTAGCCTAAATGTGTAAAACGTACCCCCATTTCATAGATAAGGAAACTGAGTCTAAAGAAAGTTAAATGACCACAGGACCACACAACTCAAACCAAGTTCACTTACTCCTGTGGGGTGCACTCCCAGGCATCCCTCAAACAGAAATCTCCCTGGCTTTATCCATCACCATCATGAGAACCAGGTGGTTTCTCCTCCAGTGACTGTGTCCTTTCAACCTTCCTCTTTCACAGGGGAGCTGTACTTTTGTTGGAAAAAACCATTGGATCTGAAGTGAGAATACCCAGGATCAAATCTTGGTTTTGTCTCTAGAATGGAGGCTTTGGGCAAATCCCTTCCTTCTGAGCCTTGACTTCTGCATCTGTAAAATGGGAATGATACACTACTTCTCTTCACAGGGTTGTCACAAGGATTAAATGAGGTGACACATAGGATAGTTTCCAAATTCTAAGGTGCAGATAAATGTCAGTTTTCACTGTTCGCTTCTCCCATTGGATTCCTTTTTGGACAGAACTTAAGTGTACAAACTGCTGCCTTGTCAACTATACACGAACAAGCAATTACAAACCCAATCTTCCCATTACTTTGGCTTGATTTGGGGTAACACCATAATGTTGGCTCTAAGAGGTTCATTTCCACCCAAGCCCATAGCTTGCCTCAGCAAGGCAGTCTTTACCAGCCCAGCCATTCTTTTGTTTTATTGATATCTTTTGCTTCAACATTACCTAAATTCCCTCCCCTGTATCCTTCCTTTTTCCCCCTCCCAGAGAGCTATCTCTGATAATATGAAGAAAAATATTGTTTTAAGCAAAAAAAGAGAGAAAAGAACAAAATTTTAGCTAAACCAATCAACACATTGAAAGAATCTGACATTATACACAGAGTTCCATGCTTGTGGACCCCTGACCCCTTCTGCAAAGGAACAGGGAGAAGAAGTTTCTCCTCATGACTTTTCTTTGGGGCCAAACTTGTTTTCAATTTTTGACATTCTTTTTTTAAAAAAATTCATTTTAAACATAAAACATTCATTTAAAAATAGTAGAATTGTATCTTTTGTTTTTATATCATCTAAACATCTCCCCCTATGTTCCCCCTTCTCCTAGAGTGAGCCATTCCTTATGACAAAGAATTTTTTCAAAAATAAAAAAGGATAAAGAAGAGAAAAAACCCAGCAAAACTGTTGCATACATAAAAAAGCGAATCCCTGCAGTGCTCCACCTCTGTGGATCTTTCACCTCTATAAAGGAGTGGGGACATGGGGAGAGAGGTATCTTTTCATACCTATTCTTTGGGGCTCATGCTTGCTCTTCATAATTTTGCAACATTCACTTTCGATTTGTGCGTGGACATTGTTAGAGTCATGGTTTATATTGTTTTCCTGGCTCTGCTTCACTCTGCATCATTTCACATCTTTCTATGTTGGTCTGTATTCATCATGTCTGTCATTTCTTATGGCAGCATAATGGGGGCAGTTAGGTGATGCAGTAGGTAGAACATTGGGTTTGGAATCAGGAATCACGAGTTCGAATGCAGCCTCAGACACTAACTGTTGAACCCTAGGCAAGTCACTTAGCCCAGGTTGCCTCAGTTTCCTCAAATGAGCTAGAGAAGGAAATGACAAACCACTCTAGGGAGTCATCAAAAATCAAACACGACTGAAAACAACTCAGCAAAAACAGCAGCATAATATTCCATTACATTTATGTACCACAACACATTTAGTCATTCCCCAGTGAATGAGCATCCACTTTGTTTCCAGTCTTTTACTAATATAAAAAGTACTCCTATAAGTATTTTGTTTCCACCTTTTCTTCTACCTATGGCTATAGCCTTGACTCTTTTTTCACAGATCCTCTGAATCCTGAGAAAACAACCCTTTTCTACCTGGGTCTCACATCCTCACTTCAAGCCTCAGAAAAAACCTGCTCTCTCCACGACCTCCTGAACTCTGACTCAACAAAGTTCCTGGTCTTTGCCCTAATACTTCTTTTGTTTTCTCCTCTCTGGAGCCTTTTGGTGTGCTTGGACCAATTCTTCTAGCACTCTTGCTGTCTTTCAGGACTTTCTTGGAAGCCATGCCTCTGGTATAGTTGTGGGAGTGCTATACTTGGAGTCAGGAAAGACCTTGGTCTGAATGGTTTGACACTTACTTCCTGGGTGGCCACAGACAAATCACTAGCTTCTCAGACTTTCAGTTTTCTTTTATTTTTGAGCATACATTTCAATTTATTTAATAATTTTAGTTTTCAGCATTGATTTTCACAAGAGTTTGAATTACAAATTTTCTCCCCATTTCTACCCTCCTGCCCACTCCAAGATGGCATATGTTCTCGCTGCCCCGTTCCCCAGTCAGCCCTCCCTTCTGTCACCCCACTCCCCCCATCCCCTTTTCCCTTACTTTCTTGTAGGGCAAGATAAATTTCTATGCCCCATTGCCTGTATATCTCATTTCCTAGTTGCATGCAAAAACTTTTTTTTTGAACATCTGTTTTTAAAACTTTGAGTTCCAAATTCTCTCCCCTCTTCCCTCCCCACCCACCTTCCCTAAGAGGCAAGCAATTCAACATAGGCCATATGTGTATCATTACATAAAACCCTTCTACAATACTCATGTTGTAAAAGACTAACTATATTTTGCTCCTTCCTATCCTATCCCTCTTTATTGAATTTTCTCCCTTGACCCTGTCCCTTTTTGAAAGGGTTTGTTTTTGATTACCTCCTCCTCCCTATCTGCCCTCCCTTCTATCATCCCCCCTTTTTATCTCCTTCCTCCTTCTTTCCTGTGGAGTAAGATACCCAATTGAATGTGTATGTTATTCCCTCCTCAGGTCAAATCCGATGAGAGCAAGATTCACTCATTCCCCTTCACCTGCCCCCTCTTCCTTTCCTACAGAACTGCTTTTTCTTGCCACTTTTATGTGAGATAATTTACCCCATTCTATCTCTCCTTTTCTCCCCCTCTCAATATATTCCTCTCTCATCCTTTCATTTGATTTTTTTAGATATCATCCCTTCATATTCAACTCACCTGTGCCCTCTGTCTATGTGTATATATATATATATATATATATATATATATATATATATATTCCCTTCAGCTACCCTAATACTGAGGTCTCATGAATTATACACATCATCTTTGCGTGTAGGAACATAAACAAAACTGTTCAACTTTAGTAAGTCCCTTGTGATTTCTCTTTGTGGTTTACCTTTTCATGCTTCTCTTGATTCTTGTGTTTGAAAGTCAAATTTTCTATTCAGCTCTGATCTTTTCATTGAGAATGCTTGAAAGTCTTCTATTTTATTGAAAATCCATATTTTCCTTGGAGCATGATACTCAGTTTTGCTGGGTAGGTGATTCTTGGTTTTAATCCTAGCTCCATTGACCTCTGGGATATCATATTCCAAGTCCTTTGATCCCTTAATGTAGAAGCTGCTAGATCTTGGGTTATTCTGATTGTGTTTCCATGGTTCTCAAATTGTTTCTTTCTGGCTGCTTGCAGTATTTTCTCCTTGATCTGGGAGCTCTGGAATTTGGTGACAATATTCCTAGTAGTTTCCTTCTTGGGATCATTTTTCAGGAGGCGACCGGTGGATTCTTTCAATTTCTATTTTACCCTCTGGCTCTAGAATATCAGGGAAGTTCTCCTTCATAATTTCTTGAAAGATGATATCTAGGCTCTGTTTTTGATCATGCCTTTGAGGTGGTCCAATAATTTTAAAATTATCTCTCCTGGATCTATTTTCCAAGTCAGTGGTTTTTCCAATGAGATATTTCACATTGCCTTCCATTTTTTCATTCCTTTGGTTCTGTTTTAGAATATCTTGATTTCTCCTAAAGTCACTAGCTTCCACTTGCTCCAATCTAATTTTTAAGGTAGTATTTTTTTCAGTGGTCTTTTGGACCTCCTTTTCCATTTGGCTAATTCTGCTTTTCAAGGTATTCTTCTCCTCATTGGCTTTTTGCAGCTCTTTTGCCATTTGAGTTAGTCTATTTTTTAAGGTGTTATTTTCTTCAGTATTTTTTGGGTCTCCTTCAGTAAGTCATTGACTTCTTTTTCGTGGTTTTCTTGCATCACTTTCATTTCTCTTCCCAATTTTTCCTCTACTTCTACAACTTGCTTTTCCAAATCCTTTTTGAGCTCTTCCATGGCCTGAGACCAGTTCATGTTTTCCTTGGAGGCTTTTGATGTAGGCTCTTTGACTTTGTTGACTTCTTCCAGTGTATGTTTTGGTCTTCTTTGTCACCAAAGAAAGATTCCAAAGTCTGAGTCTGAATCTGAATCCATTTTCGCTGCCTGGCCATGTTCCCAGCCAACTTACTTGACCTTTGAGTTTTTCATCGGGTAATGACTACTTGTAAAGCAGAGGGTACTTCGTCCCAAGCTTGAGGGGCTGTGCTGTTGTTTTCAGAGCTGTTTCTGCACAGCCAGATCTGCCACACCAGTGCTCCTCGTCCCCCAAGAACAGCCAACCAAGACTGGACTCAGATCTAAGCTGGCTCTGCACTCCCACTCTGATCTGCTGCTTAATTCCTCCCACCAGGTGGGCCTGGGGCCCGAAGCAACTGCAGCTGTAGCTCTGTAAGCAGCCTCAGAGCTGCATCACCTCTGCTGCCCCTGGGGTGGTGGCCGAATTGCGAACTCCTTTCACTCTGTCCCACACAGTTTTTCCCACTAACCTTCTCTGTTGTCTTTGGCATTTGTGGGTTGAGAAGTCTGGTCACTGCCACAGCTCACTGATTCAGGGTGCTAGGGCCTATTCCACCAGGCTCCCGGTCTGGTTGGTCCAGGCACAGCCCATGCTGGGCTCTGCTCTGCTCCACTCCCACTTCCGTGGGATAGACCTTACCCAGGGACCATCTAGGCTGTCCTGGGCTGGAGCCCTCCTTCCCTCTGCCATTTCGTGGGTTCTGCAGTTCTAGAATTTGTTCAGAGCCATTTTTTATAGGCTCTTAGAGTGACCTAGGGCAGAGCTCACGCAAGTCCCTGCTTTCCGGCCGCCATCTTGGTTCTGCCCCGCTGAGACCTTCAGTTTTCTTATCTGTAAAATGCGTAATCATGTAATGTGATGGCATTATATCACAATGTATAATAATCTCATCTACAGTATGACTACCTGTGGTACCCAGCTCCCCAGCTGTTGTAAAGATCAAATAAGATAACATATACAAAGAGACGTGAGCCCTTTAAATCACTACACAGCATCAGCTGCTTTTATTATTATCACAGTCCTTCTCTGGCTGCCTTCCTGTGGCTCCACCACCAGCATCAATTATCCTGTCTCTTCTATGGTTTCCTTGTGCTTAGGGAACCTGCCTTTTCTCTAAAATAGCTTCCTCTTTACTCTTTATACATTTGCTGTTTCTCAGGTCGTCTTTCTCTCCTGGCCTTATATCCTCCTGCATCCTTTCTTATTCTTCCTGCTGCTGCCTGTGGACTCCAGGGAGGCAATGCCTGTCTTCCATCCCTTTCCATCCTGCCCCAATGCTGAGCATGGTGTCTTTCATGTAGGGGGCATAGAATAAGTGTTTGTTGGCATTTTAATACCTAGTCCTCCATGTCTGCTAGGCGGCCATCTGTTGGCCTCTGCTGCTCTTCATTATTAACATTAATGCACTGAGTCACATGAAAGGCGGTATTGCATAGTGGATAGAGAATTGGCCTCAATTTAATTTAAGTCCCGCCTCTGAAGCATACTGGTTGCTTGATTCTGGACAAGTCACTTAACCTCTGGCTTCTCTAGGAAACTTTTCTATGAATGTAAGTAGCAAAGATTTACATTGGTAAAAGGCAGTGGTGGAATTCATCCAGTTTGCACTGGTTCTGTAGAACCGGTACCTAATTTCAGGTTGAGTTCTGTGAATCGGTTGTTACCAGGAGTGAGGCCTGCACCTGCCACATCAGTGGCAGCAGTGGCACCTCGGCTGGGTTCTGTGGAGAACTGGTTGTTAGTTCGTTTGAATCTCACCACTGGTAAAAGGGTATTTTATCAACTGGGTTCCCTATACAAATGAAATCACAAGCCCTATCCTTATTCTGTTCAATACCCATAGTTACACTGTTAGATTTAATTCAGTAAACATTTATTAAGCACCTGCAAGATGGGGCAGCTAGGTGGTGCAGTGCGTAGAGCACTGGGCCTGGAGTTAGGAAAGACTTATCTTCCTGAGTTCGAATCCGTTCTCAGACATTTCTTAGCTGGGTGACCTTGGGCAAGTCACTTAACCCTGTTTGCCTCAGTTTCCTCATCGGTACAATGAGCTGGAGAAGGACATGGCCAATCACTCCAGTATCTTTGCCAAGAAAACCCCAAATGGGGTCACGAAGACTTGGACGTGGCTGAACAACAACAAACATATGCCCGGTACCGTGCTGGGGCTGGGGCTATAGAGACAGAAATGGGACAGTTCAGTCCTTCAAGGAGTTGGCCTTATTTTGGGGAAGATATAACGTCCACTGAGATTAAAACAGCAACAACAACAAAGCATTGGAAAAATAAATGTAGAGTGTTTTTGAGAAGAGGTCAGCGCCAACATCCGAGGGATCAGGAAACGCTTTCTGTAGGCGTCTGAGCTACGCTTCGGAGGGAACGATGGCGTCTAAGAGGCTGAGCTGAAGTGGGAACGCAATCCATGAGTGGAAATATGGAGAGTCCAGGACAAAGGAGATAGAACATCATGTGTAGGGAAGAGCTCATAGTTAAGTTTGACTGGGATGGAGATGGGGAAAGGATAATGAGACTGAAAAGGTAGGAGGGAGCCAGAATGTGAGAGCTGTTAAAGAGGGTCTTTTCCAATCTCTACCTTTCTCAGGTCTATCATAATGTGGCAGTATAATGGAGAGTCCAGGTAGCTCTGAGGGGATGATGAAAGTACCCCAGGATCCTCCCCAGTTGAAAGTAAACTGTTCCTGACTAGAATAGGAATACAGAAAAAATCACTGGTTAAGTCAGTAACCACATAGCACTCAGCCTATGCCTGTGCTGCACGGTCTACATTATTGATGATGTCAGGAATAGCTGTAGTGATACGGATGAAAACTGTTCAGCTCCCTGCAATCCACCGTAAGCTGCCAGGTGCCATTGGCATTCCTGGACAACACAGGGTTGTTGTAAGGAGAGATGGTCTAACAGAGTACTCCAGTTTTCTTCACTAAAGAAGAAATATCTTGAAGCAGAGCCACGATGGCAGAGAAAAAGCAGTGACTCACCTGAGCTCTCCCCAAAACCCCTCTGAACACTTTTAAATAATGCCATAAAACAATTCCTGAAGTGGGAGAACCCATAAAAGGACAGGGTAAAATAATTTTCCAACCAAAGACAACTTAGAAGGTCAACAGGGAAGGTCTGTTACACGTAGGTGAGAGTGGAGCACAGTCCAGGGCAGGCCCTGCCAGCTCAGACTCAGCCCCAACAAACCAAAAGCAGGCCTTGGGAGCCACTGAATCAGCAGCAGCAGCAGCTTTTTCCTGAGCTCTCAGCCCACAGATGGTGAGGGGGTCAAACAACTCATCAGAAGGAGATTGCAGAGGTCTCTTTGCTGGCATTGGGGGTGGACTCTGTTGTTTTGCTCATACCTGGATCATGGTTGCAGTTCTGGGTGGCAGTCCCAGGGTGAGGAGGATCACTAAAATAGCAGAACTCGTGGCCAAAGTGGAATGGGGACCCTTCCCACAGTTTAAGGACAGAAAAGAGTGCTTGTGGTCACTCACGGACCAGAGCACAGGCCAGGAGAGTAGTAAATGCACTTCGCCTTAGATCATGCCACCTTGGAAAAACTGGAAATTTACAGGTCCCTAGAAGCATCTCTGGAAACAGCTGCACAAAACCCTTGAAGCTTGGGGCAGTGCACCATCCACCCCTGGAAGCAGAGCCCCGCTTTAACAAAAAGTTAAAAGTCAAGAAATGGGCTGGAAAAATGAGCAAACAACAGAAAAAATTCTGACCAAAGAAAGTTACTATGGTGACAAGGAAAATCAAAACACACACTCAGAAGAAGGTAACAAAATCAAAGTTCCAACATCCAACGCCTCCAAGACAAATATGAAGTGGTCTCAGGCCATGGAAGAGCTCAAAAAGGATTTTGAAAATCAAGTAATAGAGGTGGAAGAAAAATTGGAAGAGAGATGAGAGTGATGCAAGAAAATCACGAAAATGCAATTAACACCTTGGTAAAGGAGGCAGAAAAAATACTGAGGAAAATAAAACCTTGAAAAACAGAATAGGCCACGTGGTACAAAAAGGTATAAAAAGCCACTGAGGAAAAGAAGGCCCTAAAAAGCAGAACTGACCCTATGGAAAAAGAGGCACAAAAAAATTACTGAATAAAAAAATTCCTTAAAAAGTAGAATTGGGCAAATAGAAAAAGAGGTACAAAAAAGTTCACTGAAGAAAATAATTCCTTAAAAAATTAGAATAGAGCAAATGGAAGCTAATGACTTTATGAGAAATCAAGAAATAATAAAACAAAACCAAAAGAATGAAAAAATAGAAGACATGGAATATCTCATTGGAAAAACAACTGACCTGGGAAATAGATCCAGGAGAAATAATTTTAAAAGTATTGGGCTAAATAGGATGCAAGGAAATATAGTTAATGAGAGTAACTGTGAAAAAAACTTTGAAGCAAGTTTCTGTGATAAAGGTCTCATTTCTCAAACAAAGAAAATTGAGCCAAATTTAGAAAAACAAGAGCCATTCCCCAGTTGATAAATGATCAAAAGTTATAATCAGTTTTCAGGTGACGTAATCAAAGTAATCAAAGCTACCTAGAGCCATATGAAAAAATATTCTAACTCACTATTGATTGGAGAAATACAAATTGAAACAATTCTGAGGTACTACCTAATAGAACAGAAAAGGTAAGTGACAAATATTGGAGGGGATGTGGGGAAAATGATACATTAATGCACTGTTGGTGGAGTTGTGAACTGATTCAACCATTCTGTAGAGCAATTTGGGACTATGCCCAAAGGGCTATAATACCACGCAAACGCTTTGACCTAGCAATCTAGAAAACTAGGTCTGTTTCCCAAAAGAGATAAAAAACAAAAAGGAAAAAGACCTATTTGTAGAAAAATATGTGTAGCAGCTCTTTTCTGGGGGTAAAGAATTAGTTGAGGGGATGCCCATCAATTGGAGAAAGGTTGAACAAGTTGTGATATGTGATTATGATGGAATAGTATTGCGCTATAAGAAATGATGAGCTGGGTGCCCTCAGAAAAACCTGGAGGGACTTACATGGGCTGCCGCAAAGTGAAACGTACTGTGTACCAAGTAATGGTAATATTGTAAGATGATCAGCTGTGAATGACTTAGCTATTCTCAGCAATGCAATGGTCCAAGACAATTCTGGACTTATGATGAAAAATGCTAACCATCCCCAGAGAAAGAACTGATGGTGTCTGAATACACATTGAAGAATACTTTTTTGCTTTCTTTGTTTTTCTTGAGGTTCTTTTTTCAGGGTCTATGTTTTCTTTTGCAACATGGTTAATATAGAGGGAAGCTTTGCATGACTACACATGTAGAGCTTCTGTGGAATTGCTTGCCTTTTCAATGAGGGGCATGGGGAGGGAGGAAAGGAGAGAATTTGGAACTCAAAGTTTTGGAAAGAAATGCTGAAGATTGTTCTTGCATGTAGTTGGGGAAAAATAAAATACTAAATACATTTTTATAAAAAGATAAAAAAGAAGAATATCTTCCACCCTTCTGGGGACCTGCATCTGTTTGGTGTTAACTGCATGAGATAGTTTGGGCAACTCTAAGAGTTTCCATTTGACCCTATAAGAGTAATACGCATAGAGGTTGCAGAAAAAGCCCCCATAAATATTAACTCTCGAGAGCCCATGCTACTCTTTCTTCCATGGTCCTCCTTCGGTAGCCTTCCTTAATCAGTACAAGGGTGGCAAGATCTTAGCTGCCTTAGGCTTGTGTGCAGCGAAAGTGCCCCGCAGAAGTCATTCCCAAAGAGGTGTGTTATTACCTTCTGTCCACCTAGCCAGGCAGTGAGCTCTGGTCCTCTTCCTCCACCCCATTATCAGAGCATCTATTCACATTGACTACAATATTTGCACAAGCCACAGTTGCCCCTGCTCAATTTTTATCAGTTGCTCCAGCCTACACTTGTATAGTTATATGACGTGTGAGGCCATATAGGTAATGTCTGAAGCCATTCTGATGGGGCTCCACCCAGAGGGCAGGAGTTAATTTGCCCCTGAGGTAGGTTAGCCATAGTGTGTGACACATGTGGGGGTGGGGAGGACTGGGGTGGCAAGCACAGATCCAATCTATCAAACCTATTTCCTTTAGGAACTTCACCCTCATCCTTACAGGGTCGTCCCTGACTGGAGATGCTAATTGATTTAGTGGATTCTAACACCAAGTCCTCAGAGAGAACCATGAACCTCAGCCAAGGAGAGAGTCTCAGCATTTTCTCCATTAGACCATTCCCTCAGGTGCCATTGCTCCAATGATTCATCAGATTTCTGTTTGTATTTCTCATGCAATTTGCCTAGTTTAAAGGTGGTGAAAGCCTTTCCGTCTCCTGCTCCCTCAGTGGAGGAAATGACTCTCCTCCTGGGAGCAGTAATAAGATAGATCCTGGTCTTTTTATTTTAACCGCTAGTTTGAATTACCAAGTTTTGTTCTTAACTCCTGACTCATGACCCTAATTTCATAGGGCTGAAATGGAACATCTGGGTCAGAGACCATATGGTGGGTTTCTAGCTATGATCTATTAGTACCTACCCCATCAGGAGAAATCTCTTTTCTTGCACTGTCTCCATTCCACTAGCTGCTCCACGGTCCTAATTGCATGATCTTTAAAAGCCAAGAGTTCTATCTCTAATTGCTAAATGAGCTGGGCCAGTTTGTTTTCAGTCTTAACCTGCTGTCAATCCAACTTCTTTAATGACAACCAGGGGATGCTAGACTTGTCACTTTAGTCTCTTTGGAGGTCTCCTCCAGCACCCATTGAGTGTCAGTGAGATCCTGCTACCTGTTCCATGGGTTGGACACCCCATAGGTGACCAGAAGGGCCCTGGAAGCCACATGCCACCATACCATATCTGGCCATCCTTTGATCACCTTCTCCAGATTTTTTTAACCCTTCCCACAGTTCAACCATGAAGTGAGCCATGAGGTCATCTTGTCCCAATTACTGACTATGCCAAATGATAGGAGTGAGCCTGACATCAGCACCCTGTTAGTACAGGTTTGATGTTAGGACAAAACTCATAAGGCATTGACTAATTAACAAAAAGAAGTTTACTTAGCCCTAATGTAACATAATAATTGTATACAACATGTATATAGAGGCAGAGACTGTGTAAACATGGTCTCAGTATGAAAACTCTCTTGGTAAGCAGGGCAGGGTGTGGTGTCTCAGCATATCTTGAACTATCCTCCAAGTTGGAAGGGCCACTGATTCCACATGGCTAGGGTATTTTATACCCCTAGGTGACCAGGAAGTTTCTTCAACACGTCCAGAGGTTACTAGGATGTTGTGTCAAGGGAAGCACAGCTTACAGCTTGTTCTACCCTTAATTTCACAACCTGGTTTTGTTGCCTTTTCCACGTTGTGGGGAGAGAGAAACCCTGGGAGATATTGGTTCTGTTATACCATAGTAAAAGATCGTTATGTATCTATCAATCAACAGGCATTTACCAAGTCCCTACTATGCATCAGGTGTTGAGGAGACACAGACAAAAATGGAAACAGCCCCTTGCCCTTGAGGTTCTTACATTCTATAGAGGGAGATAACATATATTTATGGGAATGTTACTCTCCTGCCATTGCCAAGGAGATTGGGATATTCTAGCTTCTCCACCTCTGCAACTCCTTCCCCAGGAAGATTTACCATGATCTGGGGATTAATGGAGATGGGGCTGATGTGACTCTGAGAAGAGGAGATTTAACATTATAATATTTTGCCAGAGCATTACTATCTGTAGTTGGGGACTTGGAGTTGTATGGGGGGAAGCTATTGATTCATTTGAACAACTTCTCAGGACAGAGAGATCACCGATACTAAGGTTCTCCTAGACAATGAATCCACAGTGACTAGAGAGGCTGTGACTAGTGGGGTTGGAATTGAGGGGAAGCCTCAACCAGTTTACCTGGGGTTGGTTCAAAAAGAAATCCACTCCTTTTAAGAGGAGGAGCTGGAGAGATAGTCAAACTCAAGGGAAAGGGCAACCAATCCACAAAAGTGTGTGTATGGGGGAGAGAGCAAGGAGGAGTAGAGTGATAGACAATTATACTCATCAGCATGGAATGGCACCGTGCCCCCTTCACCACTGCTCAATAAGCATATGCAAATAAATGCAAGGTAATTTTGATGGTATTATTGTCGTGCCTCTTTGTTCTCCAAGAAGACCAATGACATCACAAGGGTGGTTTCTTGACCTGCCTGTGAATTTGATGTAAGTGGGGCAGAGCTGCACAAAGTTGCCAGCCTCAGTCTCTCCTCCAGAGTCATCGAAGTCTAGTGGCAAGACAAAAGTCAAGACAACTGGCGATGGTGTCTCAATGGACATAATGGCATCTCAATGGACATGATGGCATCTCAGTGGACACGACGGCATCTCACTGGACATGATGGCATCTCAATGGACATGAGGGCATCTCAGTGGACACGATGGCATCTCAGTGGACACGATGGCATCTCAGTGGACACGATGGTGTCTCACTGGTCACGATGGCATCTCACTGGTCACGAAGGCGTCTCAATGGTCACGGGAGTTCAGAGGAGGGGGATTACTGTGAACCTGATTGGTCAGGGAAGGCTTCATGGAGGAGATGGAGCTTGAAATGAGCTACTCAGTAGAGCACAGCTCTGTTTTCTACTCAGAAAGGGACACAGGCACAGAGACACAGAGAGACAGAGGAAGACACAGAGATAGATGGAGTCCAGAACAAAGAAGGACACAGCCTTGGGAGGATAGTGTAGACTCCAACAGGGTGAACACATGCCAAGATAAAGTCAGAACGGGTACATGATTTAGACATAAAGGATGACAGCCCAAGCAAATTAGGGGAGGAGATATTTTACCTGTCACATCTATGGCTAAGGGAAGGATTTACTAGCAATGAGAAGGATTAGAAAAGGTTTGATATAGAGGGTGATGCTTGAGCTGAGCTTCAAAGGACACAACACTTGAAGGATGGGGGAAAAGAGGTTTTCCACAACATACTGGTTAGGGAATAACAGGAAATAAAGCTAGTGAAATGAGGCTCACCAGGAGATTTGAGTCATTTCATGAAGATCCTGGAATTATACAGATCAAATAACTCAGAGAGAAACACGAATTTATCTCACCACCAACAAGGAAACTCATTTCAAATCCCACAGTGACAGAAACAAACAAAAGGTCAAATGCCCATAGATATCCAAGGGAGACTAAAAGTAGAGACACCTAGTCTGGCCTCTGAAATCATAGGTTTGGGGGGACAAAAAAGGGAGAGAAAGGAATAAGCATTTATCAAGTACTGATTCTGTGCCTGACACTAGATGAAGGACTTTACAAATATCATCTCATTTGATTGGGAGATGCAGTGCCCCCAGCAGAAGAACCAAGAACCAAGGATCATTGGCACTAGTATAAAGCCCTAGGGATGGAGAAGCATGGATATGGGATCTCACACATGGAAATAACTTCTAAGAAACATTGGAAAACCTGGAGAGCTGAGTGAGGCCAATACCTCACTAAGTACTAAAAGATGACTACCCTAGGTATGTGGAAGGGATATATTATTTTAGTACTAGATCTTACCCAGCACCCCAGCACCTGTACAGTGCTCTGAACATAGCATGGGTATATGTGTACATATGTACATATGTATATATGCGTATATACACATACATATTTGTGTGTGTATTTTTTTAATTAAATCGATGATTCAGTTGATTGACCATGGGGACTGAACCCTGTATGAACCCTCCAGAGGGAAGGAACCAGGCCATAGGCACAAAACACTATCGAATCAGACCACTGACTATGAGAAGAGATCCTGGCTGTGGTGACTGGTATCTATCCTGGTCATAGAAACATATCCTGGAATAAGCACTCAGCAGAAGAAAGCTATGTATGTATGAGCATCAGGACGTCTGGGTGAGTGAGGGTATAGTAATAAAAGTGCTGGATCTAATGGGTTCGATTTCTGGTTCTGCTGTTTACTACTTATGTAACCTTGGGGCAGCTGTGGATAGAATGCCTGGCCTGGAGTCAGGAAGACCTGAGTTCAAATCTGGTCTCAGATACTTACCAGCTGTGTGACCCTGGGTAAATGCTTAACCCTGTTTGCCTCAGTTTCCTCATCTGTAAAATGAGCTGGAGAAGGAAATGGCAAACCACTCCAGTATCTCTGCCAAGAAAACCCCACATGGAATCAGGAAGAGTCAGACATGACTGAAATGACTGAACAACAACCACCACCACCTTGTGAAGGTTGTTTAATCTCTCTGGTCCTCAGTTTCCTTATCTGAAAAATGAGGGGGTTGGCTTTAAATCTATGACCTGATAAGTGCTGGCATCAGTATTTGGGAGGGAAGGTGTGGTCATTCCATCCTTTAATGACCTATTTTGCGTCTATGCTTTGGTTGTGACAGGACCTTGGACCCCTTTACTGCACAGAGGGCTTTTCCTGAGCAAAGCAAAGGGTTTAGACCAGATTTTTCTCTAAAGTCCTTTCCAGCTTAAAAAAATTAAAAAATCCTATGAAACCTACACAAATGACAAAGGACTTGAAGCTTATCTCGAGTACTCTCAGATTCATTTTCCTCCATCCCTTTCTTCCCCACCTCAGCACACTCTGCTCTCCTCCTCTCTCTACAAATCTGATAAACTGTTAAGGGCTTAGAGCAGAATTTTCATTCACACTCCCGCTATATACAGACTCCCATGTTCTGGGTAGGCGATAATGTTTAATAGACCTGGTGTTCAAGGAACCATAGGAGGATTAATTGAAGGAAAGACTTAGAAAGAGTGGAGACCTAAAAGCTTTCTCTGAGTAGCTGGAAAGCTGTCCTGTAGATTAGACTGGATTGGTCTCACCCCAGAGGGTAGAGGGCAGAGAGCAGAGCATTGGGCAGAAGTTTCAGAGGAAATGCTTCCTCACGATTGGAATGGACTGCCTCAAGAGGTTACGGCTTCCTCCTCAGAGGGTGTCTTCAAGTGGGGGCCAATGACCACTTTTTGGGGCTGTCTGTCTTAGAACAAATCCTTGCTCAGCTTGGGCTGGACAACAGTTTGGTCCAAGGCTCCTTCCACCATTGAGAGCCTGGGATCCCATAGCACTTAAAATTTTATGAAGTACTAATCTCACAACAGGCTATCATAATCATAATAATTTGCTGGTAGGCCTCGCTGCTCTAGGTGGTACAGTGGACAGAGTAATGAAACAAGTCAGGAAGACCTCAGGTCAAATCTGGCTTCAGACACGGACTAGCTACGTGACCTGGGCAAGTCACTTAGCCTTAATTTACCTCAGTTTCCTCAGCTGTATGATGGGGATAATAATAGCATTTACCTCTTAAGGTCGTTGATGGATCAATGAGATAATATCTATGAAGCACAATGTCTGGCATACAGTAGGTGCTTAATAAATACTTATTCTCCTTTGCCTTTCTCCCAGGGGACCTAGGGTGCTAAGCCTTCTCCTTTTCCATTAAGAAACCTCTCTCAAAACTGGACACATACCCATGCAGACTCGGTTCAACACTGGCAGAACCTGACCTTTCTGGTTAGGTTCTGCCTAATACCCTTTGGCTTTATATACCCCGATCCTTGAGAATTAAAACCCCAGGGACTCATGTCTAGGGTCTCTTTGGGAGTTGGGAAAGGAATAGAAAGGTACACAATATTATGCTGCTAAGATATAGGACAGCTATTTTTTTCTACACAAAAGAAATGCTTGAAATACATAAGACCCACAAGAACTTATTGACAGAAAAAACTTAAAACATGCAGCAGTAGAAATGTAGCTACTGTTGTACCCTGGGAGGTTGATACTTAAAATACCATTATATGATTCCATTTTCAGAGCTACTGAATAGGAATTTTACATTTCAACTTGCCTCTGCACCGTCCAAACAATTCCCTCCAGGTTCATGTCTTCTGGCAGGCCAGACAGTGGTCATCTCCCTAAAGAAACACTGTAGTAGATACCTGAGCCCTCCAGTACCAGCTCTCCTGTATCTCAAGGAAAACCAAAGCTGATAGAGCAGTTACTGTATGCCCAGTTGTTAGGGGTTAGGCACTATGGGGACTGTAGAGAAATATGAGACATAGCGTAGTTGCTGAGAAAGGATAGGTACACCCAATATTAAATAACAATACTGTATAATGTCTCTCCTTTTCAAAGTGGAACAAAGACAGGGTGATGTCTTGACTTGTGCATGATTTAAGTGAGGCAGAGCTGCAGAAAGTCGTTAGTCTCTCTCTCTCTTCCAGAGTTATTGAAGTCCTTTGGCAAGACAAAAGTCAAGATGGCTGTGATGCAGTGGATGACCTTGGCATCTTCGATGTCTGACCAAACTCTAGGCACTCCACAGTGCCTGGTTTGGCTGTCTTCATGGCAATTGGAGCAAATTGTTCTCAACCACATATTCCACCAGGGAAGTTTTTCCCTGCTTGGGGTAGACCATTCCCCCCACAACTCACCAAAGAGTTTGTGGCCCATTGATTGCTTTCAATATGGTTTAGCCAGTTTGCCAAGACAGTTTAATAGGGTGTGGCTGCTACATATGCTACAGCTTCTTGGAGCCTCTGGGACAAGGGTTCAATGGGTGGTGTAGAAAAGAAGGGTCACAGGAGCTCAGAGGAGGAGGAGGATTACTATGAATTAGATTGGTTTCATGGAGGAGATGAGGCTTGAACTGAGCTACTGAGCAGAGCATAGTTCTCTTTCCTCCTAGGAAAGGGACATAAGCACAGAGACACAGACAGACAGAGGAAGACACAGTGAGATAGATGGAGTCCAGAATGAAGAGAGACACAGCTTTGGGAGGATGGTGTAGACTCCAATAGGGTAAAAGATAGAAGTGGCATTTCAGGCAGGGGGAACTATGTGGGTAAAGACAAAGAGGTGGGATGAGTGTCTCATGGGTTGGGACAATGAGCATAGTTTCGTTTTAGTGCAGGTTTCACGTAGACCAATGAGGGAAAGAGAAGACAGGAATGGGAGGATGGGACCACATTTGTGGTGGGTTTTCTGTGCCAGGATGAGTAATCTGGACCGATGATGGGCCACTGAATAACTTGGAGCTGGGAGCTTGGTGCCCAGAGCTGTGCTTCAGGAAAGATTACTGTAGCCTTACATACACAAGATGGATGGAAATGGGGAGAACCTTTAGGGGACTGGTACAATAATCTGATGTGGCTGGTGCCCCACTCCCTGGTCAATCCCTTTTCTACTGAACTTTGGCCCCCAAATTCACTGCCCTGGCTTAGGGACAGAACTTCTGTTTGGTGTCCTATTTACTTGTTAGGCTTCTGGGTGATAATGAATAGAGCTCAGGACTTGGAGTCTTTGGAGTTGAGTTAAAATCCTGTCTCAAACACTTACCTACTGTGTGACTGGGGAAGTCATCTGATCTAAACCTCAGTTTCTTCACCTGAAAAATGGGGATTAATGATAGCACCTACCTCCAGGGTTGTGGTGAGCATCAAGGGAGATAATAAATGTAATGCACTTTTTGAACTTTGAAGTGCCAGCTAAAACAGTGCTACGGTTACCCTGATATATAGCTATTATTATTGGTTTCTTTTTGGAGGGGAGAAGGCAGGGCAATTGGGGTTAAGTGACTCGCCCAAGGTCACACAGCTAGTACATGTGTCAGGTGTCTGAGGTCAGATTTGAACTCAGGTCCTCCTGACTCCAGGGCCAGTGCTCTACTCACTGCGCCCCCTAGCTGCCCCTTTTATTATTGTTAACATCATCATCATTATCACTGTTATTGAAGATCTGATCTAGAGAGAGGAAAGAGAGAAAAAGGAGCTTTTCCAGTGATTAGAACAACCTAATACCTTTGTTAAACACTTACTTTGTACAAAGCATTGGAGAGATAGAGTTTAGAAGAGGTCTCTTCCCCCATGGAGCTTATGGTAAGAGACCGTTTTTTGCTTCATTTCTTACCTAACCTTCGTCACTGACGGGGTGTTGCTTCAGACAAACAGAAACCTGGGAAAGACCTTAACTTAAAAAGGCCAAGGTCTCCCACTACATCTGGGACCATCTCCAGTCACTTCTGATCTACATCTTGCCACTGGACCCAGATGTCTCCGGAGGACAGGGTGAGGCTGGTGATTTCGCACAGCCCTCCCTCATTTAAATCTAATTCAGTTGCTAGTTGATGCATCATCTTCCTGATGTCATTGGTTCTCTTTGAGAATGAAAGACAAATGACAACAACCATGGGGTGTATAATGTATATGCAGATAGCTACAGAGGTGATAAGTACATTGGAGAGTCTGAGAAGGGACAAAAGTTGTTACCAGGCTTGGGGGTAAGAGACCCTGGAAAGGCTTCATGGAAGAGCTGGCAGTGTTAATGGAGGTCAGAATTGTTCCCTATTTCATTTCAGCAATTTTCCCCCCATTTCAACAAATGTTTATTAAGTAACTTCTATTTCTCTGTATTAGCCAGTTGGTTTTGTTCCCCCTTCCAGGCAAAGTCCCCAACTCTCTCCCACCAGGTATTAAGAGAAGATGATTCCAGGAACATCCATCTCAAAGTCTGTCAAGGGGCAGGAAGGTCCTCTCTTTGTACAAAGCTCAGTGAGCATTCTCTTCTGAACCTGTTTGGGGGTGGGGGGTAATTAAGAGAACATGAACACTCTTCCCCAAAATGCGCGCGCGCGCGCGCACACACACACACACTCCTTCCTTTCCTCAAACATTCACCAAACTTTTCTAGGTGTTTAAGTGCCAGGATACCCAGTGATGATATGATACAAGAGAGAAGGAAGCAGTTCATCCCTCCCTACCTGCCTCTTCCTATTAAGAACTTTGCCATCTGGTTGAGGAGACAATACACATACATCAAATAACTAGAGAACATGTCTTGATTTTTAACTAGAACAGCAGGAAAAGAGCATATGATCTCTCCAGTCTCTGAAGTTGAATTATGTGCCTTTCATTTTTGTGATCTTGCTTTCCTATTGCCAGTTATCTGTCACCCTTTGGGCTAATGCAGTCCCCATAGCTACTGACAATGAGTATCTCTGTCTGAAAGCCTATATGGGGCTCTAGGATGAAAAGGGACCTACCACAATGGTGGCATATTGTCCCCTCCCTATGCAATCCCAAATTTCTTTCTTTATGAGGGGAGTTCAAATTTTAGGGTGGTTTTATGAGTGAAGGAGGACCTTAAGACATTAAGGAAAGGTGAGATTTACCAGGGAGGGAGGAGAGTTGCATTAATCATTTATGTGCTGAGGGTTCTTTGTATGTTTTTGGCAATTTCTGTAGGGTAAAGGCAAATCTGGAGAGCATACTAAAAAGTAGAGACATCACCTTGCCAACAAAGGTCCATATAGGCAAAGCCATGGTTTTTCTAGTAGCAATGTCTAGATATGGGAGTTGGATTATAAGGAAAGCCTAGTGCTGCAGAATCAACACTTTCCAATTGTGGTGATGAAGAAGACTTTCGAGAGTCCCTTGGATGACAAGGAAGTCAAATCAGTCAATACTTAAAGAAACTAATTCAGACTATCCACTGGAAGGTCAAATACTAAAGCTAAAGCTTAGCCACATAATGAGAAGATGGGGTTCGTTGTAAAAGACCCTGATGTTGGGAAAGATTGAAAAGAAAAAGGAAAGGAGATGGCAGAGGATGAGGTGGATAGATTTTGTCATGGAAACAACGAACATTAACTTGGACAGACTTTGAGAGATGGATGAAGGGCCTGACATGGCTGTCTTATGCCAGATATATGCCTTGTTAATGTCAGTGTTTATACAGGATCTAGGGACCTCTTTCACCTAAAACATGAGCTATATATTAAAGCCACATTCTGAAATTTCCCAGAGATAACTGGAAGCACAACTGAGGGTGGCAGTAGTGAAGAAAGACCACCATGTTGGCCAGGGACAAAGCCATGGAAGTAAGGGATGGGAGAGACCAAAACCTGACCTTACCTTTGTCATATCTCCACCCAGGGCAGGGGAACTAGCTTATTCTGTGGTGACCACCAATATTCATGCCTGCTCATTTCTGTGCCTAGTGATCAGGAAGCTTCCCTGTTCCATTCTGTCATACCTATGTTTCTGACCTTCATCTTCACCTTGAAGATCCATATGTAGGGCCATGCATATGACATTACAGTCAACCCACAAGACTGTCAACCCCATCCAAATCCATGATGAAAGAGCATTGCCAAATGCTGTGCCTCTTTCTATCTTTCTGTAGCAGAGTATAACTACTTTATTCAGCATTCCAACAGGAGCCTTCGTGGGGGTTCAAATTCACAAGGCATACATTGAAGTGATTTTTTAGTGTAAAAAATACAGAAAGGATTCATATGCAATCCCACTGAGAACTGAGTCACTTTTCCCTCCACCCAGTGGAGAGCTCTGCTGTTCCCACAACTCACAATCCTGCCCTGGTGGGGATACAACAAAGGAAAGGTCAAGTTTTGGTCTTTCCCATTCCCTTCCTTCCATGGCTTTGCCCCTGGCCTACATGGTGGTCTTTCTTCACTACTGCTGCCTTCAGTTCTGTTTCTAGGCACAGGGAACACCAAGCATGGAATGTATAGAAAATGCATCCAGTGCCAGGGACAATGAGCAGGAGAGTTTGACTGGAGTAGCACTTAGGAAGGGAAATCATTTAGTATAAGGGTAAGGTAAAGCCAGATCATAGAGAGCTTCAAATGTTAGGATAATGAGTTTGAATTTTATTTACTAAGAAATGAGGAGCCACTGAGGCATTCTGACATTTGTATACATTCTAGCCATTTGTATCTCATGCACTCTCAGCTATGAATTATGTTCCAGAAGTTTTCAAAATGGTCAGCTCTGCCCTAAGGCAAGTTTATTTAGTACAATTTGCATAAAGATATTTGGTCTTGAGTTGGCCAGATTAGCTTCCTAGCTCTCCCTGAGTGAGGTCCACAGTATAGCTCCCCTATTTTCTATCCCCAAAACATCAGACGCACCAATATGCAAAGGTGAATACAGAATGCAGCATGAAGCCAAAGAGGAATGAGATCTGGAGTATTTGCCTCTCTGGATTATCCATGCTGGAGGCTCTCCTCCATTAGCAGAAGTAGGAAGTTGACCATATTGATCCTTACTGTCTGTCTCTCTGTGGACACACGTATTGATCCACAGCACTTTCCCATTAAAAGCAAAGAAAGCTAAATACTTCCTTATGGATTTTTAGTTCTTTCATGAAGCAAGGTTTGCTCACCTCCTTTTTTGTCCCATTTTTTTGGTCCCTCTTTTCATCAGTGCCACAAAGTTTCCTGGATCCTGGATCTGTACTGGGGCTTGAGTTAGTTGCTACATGAGGCTCTTAGGCAACTAAACACCCCAGGATAGGACTATTTCTCAGGAAGGGGTAGCTATTTTTCTATTCTCCAGACATTCCCCTTACACAAAAACAAAGAGATTCTCTTAGAACACTCAGGAAGGTCCATTTGAATCATAGAACAAATGAAAGAAGTGGAGTCAGAAAAGACCAAGATTTTTCAGGATAGCTGGAGTCTATAAGCACACCTATCAGAGCCATGTAAGCCTTTTATAGGCCAGGCACTATATACCTGGATTAGCTCCAGTTGTTTATGGTAACCTGGTGCCTTGGAAGGAGTACTGGCTCTAGGGTCAGGACCTGGTTTAAACCTAACCTCTGATACTATCTTCATGACCTTGGGTGAATGACTTCATTTCACTGAGCCTTGGTTTTTTTTGTCTGTAGAATGGTAGGGTTAGACTCGATGGTCTCTAAGGTCCCTTCAAGCTCTATAAACACGATCTTATGACCTAGGGCATGATAGGGCTGCATCTGCTTACCATGTTAAGTCCAACTAAGTCATCATGACATCTTGTCTCTTATAACTTTGCCCAATCTCCAGGAAGACAGTGAGAAGCTTGAAATAAATCTTTGGCTCACAGCCGAATGAGATCTCAGACACCATTCAATTCTGTCATTTGAACTGTCAGTTTAAAACACCTCTGTAAATTCAACTCAGACATTCATTAAGCACCTACTGCATACAGCACTCTGCTATGTGTTGGGCATGCAAAGATGAAAGTAGACAGTCCTAGCCCTCAAGGAGCTTTCAAACCAATAGGCTAAAACTCAAACTGAGATTGATAAAGTGACTGGCAGGGGAAGGGTCAGAACTGGTATCCTAGTCCTCAGACCCCCCAGTTCAATCTTCTTTCCAAAATATCATGTACCCTACTCTGTTTAAAAACATTTAACACCTAAACCTAGTACTTAAGAAAGCTGGTCTTTGGTAAAGTTGCTAGGATCACTATTTAAGGTCATCCAGTCCAGGTGGGGACAACCTCTGTCCTCAATGTAACCCACTGCAAGTTTGTTTGAGGGATGGGGGAAGGAAGGGGATTGAGAAAGGACAAGAACAGATCCTGTCTTAGGAGGTACCATCCTTGCCTTCTCTCTTTTTTGGATTCCAAAAGATTTCAAAAGCTTCAATGAGGCTTCAAAATCTCCATTTGGCCATACAATTCCCATTGGCCTGGTCCTACACTGCCAAGATCACTGGGTCCCTCTGTCGCTGTCTGTACACCCTCTTGACTTTTCACCCTGAGCTCAGAGAACATTACTACCACTAGCAGGAAGTATATTAAATGTAGGTGACAACACGCTGGGCCCTAGCTTTTCCATCTCCATCTCCTGAACACATTCCTGCCCCCCTTTTCATAGTCCACATTCACCAAGGCAAGCTACAGATTGGTGCGTGGCTCAGCCCCAGGACTATTGCAAACATCGGTTGCCTCCACAGGGGCTTGATGGCCCCAGGGCCAGGCAGAAGACTGGGAGGCTGTTTAACTCACTACTGATGGGATTCCTCTGACTCGTCTCCCACTGGGGCTTTATTAATTGTTTATATTGGTGTTTGTTAATTGGCAATAACCAGCCTGATGAAGTGTCTTTTAATTACCCCCTCTCAGGGCACAAAGGCTGAGCCAATTGGTGTTTCCAATATAAAGTGAGAGGAAAGTAGCCCCTCCTTCTTCTACTCCCTTCATTATCACTGTTAAATAAACTACCAACACCTGTCAAGCAAATGGTGTGGGGAAACTCAACCCTTCTGTGCCAAAGTACAGTATCTGCTATGTGAGCTCCCTTTCCCCCTATCTTACTCTAATCCAATCCACAGGATCAGAGAGAGTTCTAGGATCATAGATGGGACCTCAGAGGCCACCCATTTCAACCCCTTCATTTTACAGATAAAGAAAAATGAGGCCCCAAGAACTCAAGTTGTTTGCCCAATGTCACATAAGCAGTAACTGACAGAGGTGGGATTTGACCCCAGGTCTTCTCCCTCCAAAGCTAATTCTTGCTCTTCTATACAAGGCATCTATTATGTACCAAATATATGTCCCACATGGGCCTCTAAGTGGCATTGTGGATTAGAGTGCAGGGCCTGGAGTCAGGAAGATTCATCTTTCTGAGCTCAAATCCTGCCTCAGACACTTACTAGTTGTGTAACCCTGGGCAAGTCACTTAACCTGTTTGCCTCAGTTTCCTCATCTGTAAAATGAGCTGGAGAAGGAAATAGCAAACCACTCCACTATCTTTGTCAAGAAAACACCAAATGGGCTTATAAAGAGTCAGATATGATTGAACAAGGACAGGAGAGCACTTATTCCCAGTCCTGGGAATACAAAGACATCACAAAATACACTCCCTACCCTCAGAGAACTTACATTTTCTCCTTCCCTCTTGGAGTATCTCTTCTGAAGGGAGACTCCATCCAGTTGCCACAACTGCCCTCTATAGTATTTCCCTTGCATAACTTCACATACAGCCTCATAGGCATGTGTAGGATGCATGCACATGGCCCCAAAGAGGGCTGATGCTGTGATTTTAAAGTGCCTAGAAGGAAGGCCTCCCCAGGGTCTCCATCATTCGGCTACAGAGACTGAAATCCCAACACAACCAGGAGGCATCCGGGAGTTTCAGGCAAATACGTTGTTTGAGAACTCTGACACGTTTATCAGTGCGAACTCGGGGAGTGTGTATGTGTGTGGGGGTGTGTGGGGCTACTTTATTAGATGACTGATTCTCAGAAAGTAGGAGTAGGGTGGTAGGGGACGGGGGTGGGAGGGGAGGGGGAAGGGGGAATGTGTCCGGATACAGCTGAGGTGTCAAACACCATGGCCCACTCCATCCCACCCACAACATTGTCCAGTACAGCCCAAAGCAGATTAAAATGTAATTGGGGAATATTTAATAAAACAAATAAAAATGCAATTAAATATAGATAATATTGATATGTGCTTTTCTTAGTCAATATCCTTAGGGATCAGGATCCGTATGTATGGTTTGATGGCTTCTGTTTCTGTGTGGGTTTGACATCACTGAGCTCTATAGGACAGAGCACATTTTGATGGGGGCTGGGCAGGAGAATCCGTGGGGTCACAAAAAGCTGGACAACGACTGAATGACCGAAGAGCAGCAGCAACAGAGGGCAAGAGGAAAAGGTGAAGGAAGCTGGGTCAGGGTAATTATAATCACTAATATTTATGGAGCGCTTACTATGCTCCAGGCACCATACTAAGGACTTCATTTGATCATCCCAACAACCCTGGGAAACAGATAGTATTACCATCCTTATGCTACAGATGAGAAAACTGAAGCAAAGAGATGCTAAGTGACCTGTCCAGGATCTTGTGGCTAATAAATGCCAGAGGCTGGATTTGAACTCAGGTCTTCCAAACTCCAGGCCCAGCACTATATCCGCTGTATCACCACTATCTAGACCTAAGAAGGATGCTGCAAAGAGAGGCTGTGAAAGATCTGCCTCCAGGTTAAACCCATCTCCCCCATTCCTAGACTCACTCAGCTTCCCAAGGTCAGCTCATCCTCTCAGAGTCCATCCAGAGAACCCACTGCTTTCTAAACCTTCCACCTTTTCAGCCACTGTGCATTCTGGTCCTGCTTAACTCTAAGGCAAGCGTGGCCACCTGAGTCCTAGCACCTTGGAGAGATTCAGAGCAGCTGAGTTTGAATTCCAGCTCTGCCCCTGTGACCTTGGGCGGGTGACTTATTTGGCAAATGTGGGCCTCAGTTTCCTCATATGTAAGACAAGGGGGTTGGCCTAGAAGACCTTGGTCCTTTCATCTTTAAATCTATGTTCTTATTGTAAGGGTGTGCCCTTTGGACTTTAGTTAAATTGATGGTCAAAAGGGGCAGAAATATTGATACATTAAAGGGAAGCCCTTTCAGATATAATAGAAGCATTCCATACCTTGGGAAACGTCTGAGGGTCCATTAACTCTGTGTTGTATGAAGAGGCTGGAGACATAATGAAGCTTCCCCTTCCCACAATTCCTCCTGCAAAGTAGAGTTCTGGTCCTGGAGTCAGGAAGACCTGAGTTCAAATCCAGCTTAGGACACTTAACAACTGTGTGACCCCACTGTTTCAATTTCCTCAGCTGTAAAATGGGGGTCGCAATCGCACCTACCTCCCAGGGTTGTTGCAAAGATCAAGTATGATGGTATTGTAAAGTGCTTAGTGCAGCCCCTGACACATAGCAGGTGTTTAAAAATGCTCGTTGGTGGAGCCAAGAGGAATGAAAGCACCAATGTGCTTGAGCTCTCCCCCAAACCCCTCCAAGTACCTGTAAAAAGTGACACTAAACAAATCCTAGAGCTGCAGAACCCCCAAAATGACAGAGTGAAACAAATCTCCAAACCAAAACAACCCAGAAGGCCAACAGGAAAGGTCTATCACACTGGCCTGGAAGCAGAACTTATCTCCAGCATTGGCTGTGTTGGCACAGACCAAGCTGGAGCAGGCCTCAGGGGGTTGAATCACTGGCAGCTGTGGTGATTTCTAGACTTTTCAACCCACAAATGCCAAAGACAAAGTAGAAGGTCAGTGGGGAACTCTGTCAGATCGGGGTAAGAGAAGAGCCTGGTCCTGCCCCAGACCCAGGTCAGTGGAGGTGGTGGTAGTGGCAGGAGTAGCAGCAATGGCAGGTGCTTCTAGAGCTCCAGGCCCATAGACGGTGGGCAGATCAAGTGGCTGATCAGAGGGGAATTGCAGGGATCTCTTCGCTGGCACTGAGGCAGGATTCTCTTGTTTTGCCCTGCTTGGATCTGGGTCACAGTCCTGGGTGGTGGTCCTGAGGTAAAGAGAAAAGCTGGTGTGGCAGAGCTTGTGGTGGCTGTGGAGAGGGAATCTTCTTCACAGTTCTAAGGCAGAAAAGAGTACTTGTGGTCACTCACAGACCAGAGCACAGGCCAGGAGAGGACTAAATACCTCTCCTTCGATCATACCACTTAGAAGAACTGAAAATCTACAGCTGCCTAGAATTGTCTCTGACAACAGCTATGCAAAACCCCTAAAACTTGGGACAGAGCACTCTCCACTCTAGAAGCAGAGTCCTACCTTGACAGAAAGCTCAAAAGTCAAGTAATTGCCTGGGAAAATGAGCAAACAATGTAAAAAATCAGACTATAGAATTTTACTTTGGTGACAAGAAGATCAAAACATGCAATCAAAGGAAGACAACGAAGTCAAAGCTCCTGCATCCAAAGCCTCCAAGAAGAATATGAATTGGTTGCAAGGCCACGGAAGAGCTCAAAAAGGAGTCTGAAAATCAAGTAAGAGAAGTAGAGGAAAAATTGGGAAGAGAAATGAGAGTGTTTCAAGAAAATCATGAAAAACGAGTCAACAGCTTGCTAAAGGAGACCCAAAAAGTACTGAAGAAAATAACACCTTAAAAAATAGACTAACCCAAATGGCAAAAGAGCTCCAAAAAGCCAAGGAGGAGAAGAATGCCTTAAAAAGCAGAATTGGCCAAATGGAAAAGGAGGACCAAAAGGTCACTGAAGAAAATGATTCCTTAAAAATTAGAATGGAGCAAATGGAAGCTAGTGATTTTATGAGAAATCAAGAAATTATATAAAACAGAGCCAAAAGAATGAAAAAATAGAAGACAATGTGAAATATCTCATTGGAAAAACCACCGACCTGGAAAATAGATACAGGAGAGATAATTTAAAAATTACTGGACTACCTGAAAGCCATGATCAAAAAAGAGCCTAGACATCATCTTTCAAGAAATTATCAGAGAAAATTGCCCTAATATTCTAGAACCAGAGGGGAAAATAGAAATCGAAAAAATCCACCAATCACCTCCTGAAAAAGATCCCAAAAGGAAAACTCCTAGGAATATTGTCACCAAATTTCAGAGTTCCCAGGTCAAGGAGAAAATATTGCAAGTGGTCAGAAAGAAACAATTCAAATACTGTAGAAACACAATCAGGATAATACAAGATCTAGCAGCTGCTATATTAAGGGATAGAAGGGATTGGAATATGATATTCTGGAGGTCAAAGGAGCCAGGATTAAAACCGAGAATCACCTACCCAGTAAAACTGAGTATAATACTTCAGGGGAAAAAAAGGATATTCAATGAAATAGAGGACTTTCAAGCATTCTTGATGAAAAGACCAGAGCTGAACAGAAAATTTGACTTTCACATACAAGAATCAAGAGAAGCATGAAAAAGTAAACAGGAAAGAGAAATCATAAGGGAGTTATTAAAATTGAACTGTTTACATCCCTTCATGGAAAGATGATATTTGTAACTCATGAGACCTTTCTCAGTATTAGGGTAGTTGAAGGGAATAGATAGATAGATAGATAGATAGATAGATAGATAGATAGATAGATAGATAGAGATAGAGGGCACAGGGTGAGTTGAATACGAAGGGATGATATCTAAAAAATAAAATTAAGGGGTGAGAGAGGAATATATTGGGAGAAGGTGAAAGGGAAAGATAGAACAGTGTAAATTATCTCACATAAAAGAGGCAAGAAAAAGTTTTTACAATGGAGGGGAAGAAGGGGGAGGTGAAAGGGAATAAGTCAACCTTACTCTCACTGGATTTGGCTTAAGGAGCCACATACACATTCAATTGGGTATCTTAACCTACAGGAAAGTAGGGGGAAGGAGATAAGAGGGGGAGGATGATAGAAGGGAGGGTGGATCTGGGGAGGGGTAGTCAGAAGCTAACACTTGAAAAGTGACTGGGTCAAAGGAGAAAATAGAATAAATGGAGGGCAGGATAGGATGGAGGGAAATACAATTAGTGTTTCACAACATGACTATTATGGAAATGTTTTGCATAATTACACATGTATTACCTATAATGAATTGCTTGCCTTTTCAATGAGGGTGGGTGGACCAGGAAGCAGATGTTTAAAATTGTCTTTGCATGCAACTGAGAAATAAGATATACAGGCAATGGGGTGTAAAAATCTACCTCGCCCTACAAGAAAGTAAGGGGAATGGGGATGGGGGGTGTGTGGGGTGATAGAAGGGAGGGCAGACTAGGGAAAGGGCCATTTAAAATGCATGCTATCTTGGGGTGGGGGTAGAAGAGAGATGGGGAGAAAATTTGGAACTCTATATCTTCTGGAAATGAATGTTGAAAACTAAAAATAAATAAATTAAATTAAATTAAAAAATTAAAAAAAATGCTTGTTTCTTTCCTTTCTTCCTAGGGCACAGGATGTCTTTGTTCTCAGCCACTGATTTGCATAGGAATATGGGAAGGGTAACTGGTTGATCACTATAAGTGAAGGAAGAGTCCCTCCCTGAAGGAGCTTGCTCTGAAAAGGAAGAGTCATGTAACAGAAGAATGGAGACTCCTTTTGTCTCCTGACTAGAGGCATTAAGTATCAGAGCTATCTCTGAAGAAGGTAAGAGAGAAGAGGTTTCTGTCAACCCTAGGCCTTCAGGTTCATTGTCCTTCCCAAATGAGCACTGTACTGTTCCAGCAGAAGAAAGAGCAGTAACACTTTAGCAGAAGAGAGCATAGGAGTACCCAGATGAGCCAGATACTGACAGAGGTGATAGCAGCAGCTGCCCATCAAAGAGTGGTTCTAGGAGATCAATCCATCTAGCAGAGACACCATGCCCCATGAAGAGCTCAGGAAACGAGCAATCTGCCTGGCCCAATGACATTCCAGGATTAGTCCAGAAGCAGCTGCCCAGGAGTAGCGTGGCCTATGTGGCCCAGTCTGACAGCAGCTACCCAGGGGCCAAAACCAACAAGGCTGGCCCAGTTTAGCAGCAACCATGCCCAGCACTCAAGCTACTAGCTCAATTTAGCCCAGCTGCCTCAATGAGGTACTGGCTTGTTTGCCCAGGTTCAGCAGCAGACTAACCTCCCCAGCTGAGACGTCATGCCCCTGGGAAGAGCCAGCCCAGCCTTGAACAGTAAGGAACCCATGATGGTTTAAACAGAATGCTTATATTACAGAGGAGGAGCGGGGGGGGGGGGGGGGGGGGGGGGGGGGGGGGGCCTTGAATGCCTGGTCAAAAAGTTTCACCTGGAGTCTATAGGTAATTCGTTGTTATTCAATTGTTTTATTCATGTCTAACTCTTTGTAATCCCATCTGGGGTTTTCTTGGCAAAGAGACTGGAGTGGTGGTTTGCCATTTTCTTCTCCAATTCATTTTACAGATGAAGAAACTGAGGCAAACAGGGTTAAGAGATTTGCCCAGGGTCACATAGCTAATAAGTGTCTGAGGCTGGATTTGAACTCAGGAAGATGAGTCTTGTTGGTTCCAAGTCCACTGAGTCACCTAGCTGCCTAGCCTAGATTCCCCCTGTAGGCTGCACCAATCTAGGCCTGCTCTCCTAGGACCAGAGCTCACATGCTACCAACACCCATTATATTTTGCTGCAAATATGGATTGGGGGCTGAGGCTGAGCTGGAGAGTGAGAGGATCAGCTCCTAGGTTCAGCATGCCCTTTCTTTTTCCTGTACCCCTCCAGTCAAGGATTCCTCACTCCCTGGATCGATCCAAAGAAAAGCAGCCATGGCTTGCCAGGGAGAGCACTAATGGAGAAGTCAGGAGAGGCTGTTCCCTATCCAGTGTCCCCACTGAGTTCTTCCCAGGCCTGATGGTGTAGGGGAAAAGTGGCCAACCTCTCTGACAAGGCAGGTGTGGGCCTAGAAAATGCACAACAGTCTCAACAATGAAGAAAGGGAAGTCAGCTGTGGGAAAAGTGGGAAAGACTGAACCAGCACCTGCTGCTGGGCCCTTGCCAGGACACGCAGAGAGTGTGCCAAGCAGCCACCCCCCAAGATAGTGCCTGTGCTCAGGAGGGCAGCAGGCCCAGGCTGTGCATCTGGTTTCTTTCTGCGGCCCCCTTCCTTAATCCATCCTTCTGGCCAAGGGTTCTACTGTTGCCCCCTAAGGGATAGCAGAGGCTGTCTGGTTCTCAGAGTTTAGAGCCGGAAGGGCCCTTGGAAAACATCAAGTCCAACCCTCTCCTGTTTTTAGAGGAGAGAGCTGAGGCCCAGCAAGATTGTGAGCAGACCAAGGTCACAGACACAGGCCGTAAAAGAGCCAGGATTTGAAGATAGGGCTCATTCTATTCTGCCCTGCTGCCTCTCGCTGAGATGCACCTGATCACAGTCTCTTTTCTCCTCAATTAACCAAAAGTATTTACTGAACATCTGCTATGCGTTCAGCCCCGTGGGGACATGAAGGTCAAGGCCCGTCCTCCCCTTCCATCCCATACTCTACTGCTGGATCGGTCTTCCTCCTGCCTATGTAACGTGGCTGACTTCGACCCCACTCTCTCAGGGCCACACCTGCCGTATCAACCCTCAGAGTTCCATGGGGTGCTGAGGGATTTGGGGCATCTTTTTTCTGATCCTCTTGGTGACTGTGTCCCCTCTATTTTAGGGGGCCAGTGACTAGTACTTCAGTTTCATTTAAGAATTTAATTGGCTTTTTATGAGGCCCAGATACAGCAAGAACAAATATAGAGACATTTTCCCCCAACGCCATGGAGGCGTGATTCCTTCTATGATATCCAGGTTTGTAGCAGGGATTAATTAACAACTTAGTTCAGTTCTTACATAGCATTGATCACACCAAATCCCTACCCAAAGGTGCTATTGCTGCCAGGTTCTGCTGGGCGAGAGTGCCCAACCTGTGCTCCTCAGGTCATCAGCGCTTGGCTGGATGAAACCCTTGGACTTCCAGATCCCCGTGGCTAAAGTTTCTGGTTCTAGATCAGAGACATCATTCTTTGCACCTAGAAAGAAAAGGGTAGAAAAGTCCAAAGGCCTGTTTCTCTAACTGGCCATGTAACTTCAGGAAGAGAATATTCCATGGCCCCTTCCCTTTACAGCATGGTTCTCTTATCAGAAGCCATTAATGAGGGACCTCAGACTCCAATGCCAGAGCTAATTCAGGCCTTTTTGGAGAGGTGGACAGTTCTGGCCTCACAGCCGTTGAAAAAAGCCTCCTCTCAACTATTTGACAGGCCAACTGGAACCAGTTAGAGAGTGTCCACAAGGCTCCAGTCCTTATGACTTTCCTGGAAGCACTCCCTAGTGTCCTCTGGATGGATGGCACCATCTTAGCAAATGGATGGGGTGTGCAGCGCTCCAGACCCCCACCACACATCCATCTGGGCCTATCATCTCTGAATTTGAAATCGTGCAGTGGCTGCCTGTTGCCTTCCAAGTAAGGCTCAGAATTCTTGGCATCGTATTTCCACAATTCCACAGAACGTACCACAATTTGGTGCAGAGTTCTAACTAGCTCTCTAGGCATTGTATTACTCCCCCTCCACATCCTCTACATGCCAGCTACTACTCTCTACCACTCCACACTGCCCCTCAAACACATTGTGTGCCCACCTGTCTCTAATACTTTGCTCACTTATACTTTTTTCCTATGTCCTTAACTTCCTTTCTTCTCTGTTTTATCTGTTGAATTCCTTTCTCTCTCTCTCTCTCTCTCTTTCTCTCAGTCCATTATTTTATCAGTATAGAAACCTGTTCTATCAATGTAGAGAGTGGCCTGGGTAACCTAAGAGGTTAAGTGACTTTTCCAGAGCCATCCAGATTCTGGAGTGTCAGAGTACAGATCACCCTGAGATTCTGTGGCTGGCTTTCTATCCCCCATACCAGGTAGCCCTTCCATTGCATTTGTATTCATCCTTTAAAGCCCAGCTCCACTAGCTCTCCCTCCATGGAGATCCATCCCCAGTACTTAGAACAGTGCCTGACATAGTAGGCACTTAATATTAATTAACTTAATTTTCATAAGTTAAACTTAATTAAAATTATATTAGTATTAATTTGTATTGACTGACTATTGACTAGAATATGACTCCTCCCCCAGCATCTCCAACTGGAATTCCACTCACCCGTACCCCAACAGGACCGCCCCTTCCCTGGCCCTAGACGTTGCCCCGCTTCATCCCAGTGCCTTCCCTCTGCTGCTTGTTTCCACTTTATGCTGTGCATGCCTCGTTTGTGTGAAGTTATTTGCCTGTTGTCTCCCCACATAGGACTGTGAGCTCCTCTGGAGCAAGGATGTCCTTTATCTTTCTTTGTATCCCAGAGCTTAGCACAATGCCTGGCATATAGTAGGTACTTAATAAGTGTTTATTGACCGACTAAATACTTCAATGAACAGAGAGTCACCGATTATAATCCTTTTAGCAAGATGAAAGACCATCAGGCCTCATCATCTCCCCTGCTGCTGAACTCTGAGGACCACTAAGCCTTGTCATCTTCCGTGCTGATATGCCCCCCAGACTCCTGGGCCTTGCCATCCGCCCTGCCTTGCCCATCCTCAAATATGCACTATCTGCCCTAATTAGGATGCGAGCTGCTTGAGAATAGAGACTAGTCTCTGGAGCCTCAACACTTATTTAGCTATTGTTATGTGCTTAACAAAGGCTTCCCCGCCATGGATCCTTCTGTAATCTCATGGTCTGTAGGTCCCTTCCCCAAACCTGAAATGGCCCTTCCATACCTATCTAATGCACTTTTATCACATACATCATCAGCACTTGCCTTTGTGTCTTATCCCCCTTCTAAACCTAGGCTCCATGAGAACGAGGACCATGGCTCATCTAAACTTTGCTTCTCCCTGATTGCCTAGGATAGTCCTCTGCAAACATTAGGTGCTTACTAAATGTTTGAGCCAAATTGAATAAGGATTTTTGCTCTTAAGAGTTAGTCCAGTTGTTGAGAGAAAACTTCTGCACATGGAAACAATTGTGAAGGCCTGTAGTAGGTCTTTGGTCTCTACAGTGGTGTGGATTTCAGCTCATCCATGTTTGCCCCTGCTGGGCCCAGGCTGAGTCACTCTTGTCCTTGTCTACCCCCCTGTGCTGGGAGGCTTCCTTTCATTCTCTTAGTGTTACAAGAGCACAGGTAGAGTGTTTTAGTTGTCTGTTGGTCAACCCTTCGTCTCACATCATGACCAGTGATGCCCTTCTTAGAGCTGCCCAAAAGTGGAATGGCCTATGTCAAGAGATGGGTTCTCCCTCCTCCAAACAGCCTGGATGCCCACTTGTCAGGAATATTTTGGTGGGGATTGCTTTTGAAGATGAGTTGGACTAAGTGCTTCTGAGGCCCCTTCCAACTCTTGAATTCCATGGTTCTGGGAAGTTACAGCACATAACTGTTTCTGATGAGTTGAAATTCAGGATTACTTAAAGGGTGATTGACAGGTGTATGGTTGGCAAGAGCAGGCTGAAACGCATTACCACTGCGGGGAGAAGCAGTGTAGAGCAACAATACAGGATGGTGTGTAATTAAGTGCTAAATTGAGTGGAACAGACTGACATTCAAAAGTGCCACTGTACACTGTACTGGTTGGAGCACATCTGGGGTATCATGTTCCATTTGCCACATTCTAAGAAGGTCATTAACAAGTTGGAGCGTATCCAGAGGAGGGCAACCAGGACAGTGAAGAGATTCAAAATCGGTCATGGGAGAACCATTGGAAGGAACTGAGAGATGTTTAAGCTGGAGAAGAGAAGACTTAGAGGGACATCTGAATTGTCTTCCAACATCTAAAGGACTATCAGATGAAAGAGGGATTCGGCTTTTTCAGAATAGCACTGACACATATGGTCAGAGTCAGAGGGTAAAGAACCCTGGTCGTCTCTAGGTCAATGGCTTAACTGTCAGGAGACCTGGAATCTAGTCTTACCACAATCACTGGCACGGGGGCACTAGATTTGTGTCCCTACAAACCAGTGTGACTATGGAAAAGTGATTGTCTTTCTCTGGGCCTCCCTTTTCCTCCTCTGTAAGATGGAAGAGGAGAGAGGAGATAGGGACTAGATGGTTCCTAAGAATCCTTCCAGCTCAGAGGTTCTACTGTTCTAGAGTCTGACCCCAGGGCTGGGAGTCACTCCCCCTGCTAAATCCCCACAAAAGCCAAGGAGCTGCAGAGGATGTGCTGGCTTCCTCTGGCTGGAGGACTCTCATTTCGATGAGTGAAATTGGGCCCTGGGGACCCCGACGCCTCATTTCTCTTCGTCACTGTCGGTGAATCAGAACAAATCGATTCTGCAGCAACTTTAATAAATTGATTCAATTTGGCGAACAAAAAAGGCAAAAAGCCGGGGAAATATGTAATGCTTGGAGCCACAGAGCTGAGCACTTAATCTCTGCTCTATAACCCCATCCCAAGGGCTGGCCCTTAAATAATTAAGCAGAATGAGAGTTGGATAAATTGTGATTCCCTTTTAGATACTGATTCTGGGAGCCTACAGTGGTCCACGGATGAAGATGCATAGCTATCCCCAAGCCTCCAGCACACACCTATCCACAACCTGTTGCCTGCCTTGTGCAGTACACAAAGGCATAATGGAAAGGATGCCAGACTTGGAGTCAGAAAGACCTGAGTTCAAATCCTGCTTCTAACGCTTATGAGCTACGTGGTCTTGGGCAGTTCAATTAACCTCCTTGAGCCTCTGGTTTCTTCATAGACATAATGAAGATAATAACACGTGTAATATCTACCTTCCAGGGCTGTTGTATGGCTCAAATGAAATGAGAAAGGTCAATTATTTTTAGTCTTGCTTATTTTTTTCTCTTTCACCATAAGTTTTCTCTTACTGTTTTATACCCTTACTTTGCTCCATCAATGTTCTTAACCTAGGATCTGTGGACATTTTAAAAAATTGCTAACTAAATTTCAACATAATTGGTTTCATTTGTAATCTTTTGCATTTTATTTTATGCATTCAAAAAACATTATTCTTGTACTAGCTGTGTGACCTTGGTCAAGTCACTTAATCCCAATTGCCCTGCCCCCCCAAAAAAAACAACTAAAAAAAAGCAAAAAAAACCCATTATTCTGAGGAGTCCATTGGCTTCACCAGATTGCCAAAGGGGTCAAGGACACAAAAAAGGCAAAGAACCCCTGATTTAACTAGTTTGTCTCATATTGGCTTTCTCCACTTCTGTCTCTTCCTCTCTGTTTCTTCTCTCTAGGTCTCCTTCCTCCTCTTCGTCCTCCTCCTCGTCCTCCTCCTCTTCCTCCTCCTCCTCCTCCTCCTCCTCCTCCTCCTCCTCCTCCTCCTCCTCCTCCTCCTCCTCCTCCTCCTCCTCCTCCTCCTCCTCCTTCTTCTTCTTCTTCTTCTTCTTCTTCTTCTTCTTCTTCTTCTTCTTCTTCTTCTTCTTCTTCTTCTTCTTCTTCTTCTCCTCTCTCTCTCTCTCTCTCTCTCTCTCTCTCTCTCTCTCCCCCATACTAACATAGAACTTAGTGCTGGAAAGGATTTTAAAGATCATTTGTTCCAATCCAGGGGTGCAGAACCTGCGGCCTTGAGGCTACATGTGGCCTTCTAGGTCCTTGGGTGGGGCCTTTTGCCTGAGTCCAAATTTTACAGAACAAATCCTTTTATTAAGGAGATTTGTTCTGTGAAGTTCGGGTTCAGTCAAAGGGCCTCACTTGAGAACCTAGGGGGCCACAGGTTCCCCAACCCTGGCCAATCCTTTAATTGTACAGCTGAAGAAACTGAGTCCCAAAGAGGGGAAGTAATTCACTATCTATCAGTAGAAAATCTACTTTTAACATACTCCATGGCTAGGCCATGGAAGGGCTATTTTAAAATTTATTATTGATAGCTTTTATTTTTACATCACCTTTATTTCAAATATATCCATCCTGCCCCTGCATTACTTTGCAACAAAGAATTAAAAAACAGAGGGGAATAAAAGCATTTCAGCAAAACTTATAAATGTCAGCCAAGTCTGACCGTGCATGTTACTTACCATAGTTCCTCTACCTCTGCAAAGAATGGGAAGGGTAAATTTTCTGACCACTTCTTCAAGGTGAAGCTTGGTCATGATAACTACAAGGTTCAATTTCATTTCTTGGTTGTTCTCATTTATATTATTTTAGTCATTGTACGTGTTGTTGTCCTGGTTCAGCTTACTTCACTTTGTATCAGTCCATATAAATCATCTCAGCTTTCTCTGATTTCTTCTTAGTCATCATTTCATATAGCACCATCATAACCTATTACAGCCACATACCACAATTTATTTAGTCTTTGTTTAATCAATAGATATCTACTTTGTCTCCAGTTCTTGGCTACCACCAAAAAATGCTGCTCTGAATATTGTGGTATTTATGGGATCTTTCTGTCCTTGACATCCTTGAATTATTATGCTCGGTATTGATTAGGATCTCTGGGTCAGAGGGTATGGATATTTTAGTCTCCTTCTTAGCATAATTACCAATTGATTTCCAGAGTAGTTAACCCAATTTACAATCTCACCAGCAGTGGATTATTGTGCCTGTCTTTCCACAGCCCTGTCAGCGCTGACCTTTGTCATCTTTGGCAGTTTGCGCCTATGAAAAAAAATGTTGCTTTGGTTTATATTTTGTGACTTTCAGATGGTTGTTAATTGTCTGCAGTTCAACCTTTGCAAACTGTTCATAAGAACACTTATCCATTGGGGAACGGCTCTTTGTCTTACAGGTTTGTATTAGTTCCCTATGTGTCTTGGATACGTAAATGATATTTGATGCAAAGATTCCCCCCCCCAATCAACCACTTCCTTTCTTGTCTTAGGTGGATGCAAGGTTGTTATTGCTGTCAAAGAAGGGTGCCGGTCACAGAAGAGTCACCCCAAAAAGCCCAGCCAAGGCACCTCCTGGGACATTGATCAAGCCTGGTCTCAGAAAACTGGCAAGTTATCAGTTTGTGGTCAGGCTATTGGCCTAAAATAATGTATGATAAGCCTTTTCTGTATCTATTTCCTCCTTCTGATACTCCCGCCCTTTCAAGTGGCCAGTGTTCTCTCCTTGCCTTGCCCAATGAAAAGGGAATCTCAGGAAATCACAAATACCTTTTGAATGTAAGTTAAGATGCTCTGTGACATTAACGCAAAGTTCCTCACCCAGAGTTCCTCTACCTCTGTCCATAAGGGAGGAGGTATATTTTCCTCATTGCTTCTTAAAGGTTAAGCTTGGTCATTATAATTGTTGGGTCGATCTCATCTTTTGGTTCTTCTCATTTACCATGTTGTAGTCATTGTGCGTATTGTTTTCCTGGTTCAGCTTACTTTACTTTGTATCAGTCCATGTAAGTCATTCCAAGTTTCTCTGATTTCTTCTCAGTCATCATTTCATGTAGCACAATCACATCCTATTACATTCACATACACAAGTAAAAAAAATCACTTCCCTCTCTGAGCCTTGTCCATAAGATGGGGATGGATGGTTTAGATTAGAAGTAGCAAACTCAAGTAGAAACAGGAGCCATCAAACCATACATAAGGATCCTCATGGGTTGCATATTGACTTAGAAAACCACATATTAATATTATCTATGTTTTATTATGTTTTTATTTATTTTGTTAGATATTTCCCAGTTTTATTTTAATCTAGTTCAGACTATACTCAGGGGGTTATGAGCCACAGTATGCTGTGGGTCACATATTTAACTCCTCTGGTTTAGATGACCTCTTTGTGCCGTTTCTAGCATCAACATTCTACATTCTATGTACTGATTGGCTAACACTATCACCGTGCTGGGCTCCAAGAATACACAGGCAAAAATGATATAGTCCTTATTCTCAAGGAACTTACTTTCTACTGAAGGGAAGCAAAATAAATGCAGATAATGTGAACCCACGTAACCCATGACCCAGGGCTCCCCAAAGGCTCCAGACTAGCAGAGATGAGGCTCAAACCTGGGAGCTAACTCCCAATGGTCAGTATCTTGTGTTGGATTGCTTCCCCACCCCAGGAGTTTTACTCCAGAGGAATCTTCCAAACAAGGCTCAACTATAGCTGGCATCTAGGTTTTATAGCAAAAGTAAAATGTACGTAAGGGTCTCCAACTCCCATAAAATTACTCAACGTACAACACATCTTGCAACATACAGTGTGAAATGTACAAGACATGGCCCAAAGGACTGACAGGTGCCCGTGGATAGAGAAATCAACGAGCAAGCCTTCGTTAACCATCTACTACGTGCAAAGCCCTAGAGATACAGAGACAAAAGGTGAAATAACCCTGTCTTCAAGCTTACATTCTAACCTGAGAAGCAACATATTCAAAATGTGCCTTCCTCTGGGCAAAACAGGGGCTTACTGGCTAGATTTCTTTCTCAAAGACTCAATTCACTCTGGATCTCACGGATTAGACAACAACAGGTCCCTGCCCAAGCAGCACTTAATGGTTATTTTGGGGGCTCTCCTGGCTCAGGGTGAATGTGAATAGTAACTGTTTCTCTTTTGGCCAGCAACCCTGAGGGTCTTCTTCCCAGCCCCCACCCCCTCGTTTATTTTTTTTTAATTAAAGGGGCCGTCCCTTGACTCACTTCTTAAAGAGAACTATTCACTGAATGGGCATTGCCTCACTCAAAGTGAGACCCTGCAAAGACCTTAGCCTAAAAGGGCCATGTTCTCCCTTTGCATCCTGGGGCCATCTCCAGTCGTCCTGATCAATATCTGGCCACTGGACCCCCATGGCTCTGGAGCAGAAAGTGAGGCTGGTGACTTTGCACAGCCCTCCCTCACTCAAATCAAAGTCAACAGCAAGTTATGTCATCATCTCCCTGACATCACGGTACTCTTCGAGAACGAAGGACAAACCACACAATATATTCAAAATATATACAAAGAAGATATAAAGGAACCGGGAAGGGGGCACTAGCTACTGGGAAGAATAGAAAACAACTCATGAAGAAAACAGAGCTTGGGCAGAGTCTGGAAGGATTCCAGATGGTAAAGGTATGGGAGGATGGTCAGTTCAAAAGCATAGAGGGAGAATTGGAGCATCATGTATGAGGAACAGCAAAAGTTGAGTGTGACTGGATTGTAGAGTGTATGGAAGTAATGTTTAATAAGATTAGAAGGCAGGAAGAAGCCAGCTTGTGAAGAACTTTAAAAACCAAATAGAGGAATTTACATTGATCCCAGAGGTAATGGGAGCCAGTGGACTTTAACTGAGTAGGGAGTGACACGGCCAGACCTGCCTTTTGGGAAAATCACTCATAGAGGATGAATTGCAGAAGACAGAGAGAGACTTGAGGCAGAAGGACCAATTAGGTGAATGTTGCAACTGACCAGACAAGAGGCGATGAGAGCCTGAGCCAAGGTTGTGTCTGTGTGAGTAGAGAGAAAGGGTTGGATGCAATAAAAAATGTTGTAGAGATTGAAACAAGAAAACTTTGCAAGTAATTGGCTCGGTGGGGTGAGAGAAACTGAGGAGTTACTTTGTGATCTGGGTGACTGGGAAGATGGTGGTACCCTCCATGGAAACAGGGAACTTCAGAAAAAGGGTGGATTAGTGGGGAGAGGTGAGTTTGTTCTGGACACGTGGATTTTAAGATGCCTACATGGCACAGTGGATAGGGCACTGAGCCCTAAAGTCAGTCCTGGGTTCAAATGTAGTCTCAGACACTTACATGACCCTGAGCAAGTCACTTAACCCTGTCTGCCTCAGTTTCCTCATCTGCAAAATAATCTGGAGAAGGAAATGGCAAATCATTCCAGTATCTGTGTGGGACAATAATTACCCCCAAATGAAATAACAATCGAAGGTCTCTCAAGGTAAAGACAGAGGCTTTATCTGTAAGTCTCACGTGAGAAATGGGCATCACCTGCTCCAGGGTGGAATGGGGTAGGGAGGCCAGTTATAGAGAGCCAGACAGGCAGTTTATATACCCCAAGCCCCCTTACAAAACAACTCTAAGAAATGTCCCTAAAAACCCCCTTACAAAACAACTCTAAGAAAAACCCCAAAGTCTGGACGTCTATCCCCATGGGTGGGAATATTTGGCCTCACATTCTTCAAACAGGGAAAGATTCTTAATCTAACACCTTAACCCCACAGTAAAAGACAGCAGTTACAGTCATGATGCAGGATGTGGGTTTATGTGGTGTATGTGCAAGTTTAAAAGGGGAGGGGGAGGGCTAACTTTAAACTTTATGATATAGCTCAGGCTTTATGGAGGCTAAAATATTAAGTATCGTTTTCCTTAAATGAGAGACTTTCAGCCATTCCACTCAGTGTCTTAACAAGAGAACCCAATATGGTGTCACGAAGAGTAGGATGTAACTGAATAATAACATGGGGCACCTAGATTGAAATGTCCGACAAGAATGGCGATGTGGGAGAGGAGCTCCAGAAAAAAAAAGACCAGGGCTGGAAATCTACATCTGGTCTTGTGCTGTTCTCTGGCTCCTGTTCTTCCAGACACAAATAACTGAAAACTGGGACTCTTTGCAGCAGAAGCCTCTTCCTCCCCACCATCTCTGTGGGATGGGGCTGCACCAGCTGGCGTGTCTTTAATAAAAGGTCCATGCTTCTCATCCCTTCCTTGTCATTCCTAATGGGCTCATTAATATTCCAGGGGAAGATTAACTCCTGCTCTGAGCCTCTCATATGGATTCCAACAGTCTGCTTCAGTCATCTCTGAGAATAATGGGTCCCATCCCCAGCCAAACCTTATGACACAGGGACAGACCTAGAACCGAGGGTAGAGGAATTCTGGAGGCCCCTCCCAGTTCTGGTACTCAGGCCCTTTCTCTTTCTCCTTCCTTCTCAATTTTTGGTTTCATAAGCAAGTAGGAAGGAGTCCAGAAAAGAGGGAAGGGAGAACAGACTAGGCTTAATACCCCAGGCAATCTGATTATCTTCCTCTGATAATAAGCATTTAGTAAAGTGCCTACTATGTGACAGGCACTGTGCTAAGCACTAAGGATACAAAGAAAAGCAAAGGACAGTCCCTGCTCTCAAGGAGCTCACAGTCTAACGGGGAGACAAAATACAAAGAACTTTGTACAAACAAGATACGGACAGGATAAATTGGAGATGATAAGTAGAGGGAAGGCACTGGAAAGGTTTTTTGCGGCAGGTGAGATTTCAGCTGGGATTTGAAGGAAGCCAGGGAGGCTTAAAGCTGCCCCTCTTTCAAATACCCCTATTTCTGTGAAGGGCCACCATGCTCCTTGTTCCCAAGAATGAGTTCAAAATCTTCATCATTCTTGGCTCTTTTATCACCAAACCCCCCATCGCTGATCCAAGTCTGGTCAACCCTATCTCCACATCTTTGTCTCCATATCTGTCTCCTGGAATATTCTGGGAAGATGGAGGAGTAGGTCAGAAAATTCCAAGCTGTCCAGATTTCCTCCACAAAAAAAGATAAAGGAGCGCCTCAGGGCGAACATAGAGTGGTAAAAATAAACAAGAGGAGGGGCAGAACAGTGGTCCTCCTGGGACAATCAGAGAAGATCCAAGGGAAAATCCCAGGAGGAGATTTGGTCCCTGTGAAGGTCAAAAACTTCCAGGCTAGTTCTGCTGATAAGCCACAAGCCCTGTGGCTAGCTAGGTTGGGAGGCAGCCTTGGCCCCAACCACAGGAACTTTTACCTCCTGAACAGTGAGAGGAGTTGGGCATCTGAGCCAAGGAAGATTGAGGGAACTTCCGCTGACAAGGAATGCCAGACCCAGCTGTGTTGCAGACTAGGCCCTGGGTGAGAAGAAACCAGCGCATGCCCAGGTGAGTGCAGAAACAGTGGGGCAGGGATGCCATGGTCTGTGGGCACTTACAGGAGGGTGGGAATCCTTGGTTTAGGTTCCAGGCCAGAGGGGAGAACTGAAAGAGGATCTGAGACCAGAGGCATCATTCCCCCATCCCCCAGGTGTGATTACAAAGGAATGATTACAAAATAATAAGCTGCTACAAATTTTTAAAATGAGCAGGCAAAGGAGAAAGAATCCAATTATAGAATAGAGAAGATGGAATAGAGAAGACTGTGGTTCATCTGCAGAAGAGGATGCTGAAGCAAAGAAAGCCTCTCCTACCCCAAAGAGAAATGTCGAATGGTCACCTGCTCAAAAGAATTCATAGAAGAGCTTTCAAACGACTTTAAAAATCAAATGAGAGAGAATGAGGAAAAGCTAAAAAAAAAAAAAAGAAAAACAAGAAGATTATGAAAAGAAAGTCAACCAATTAGAAAAGGAGATCCAGAATCTTAAAGAAGAAAATGACTCCTTGAAAATCAGAATTGGGCAAGGAGAAGCCAGTGAAGTTATGAGACCAAAAAGTAATAAAATAAAATACAAAGGATGAAAAAACAGAAGAGAATGTGAAACATCTCGTAAGAAAAACAACTGATCTGGGGAACAGATGAAGAAGAGAAAACATAAGAATACTACCTGACTACCTGAAAGCTACAATCAAAAAAGAACTATTCCCACAGCTATCACTGTAGTTAAACTGTCTGATCTATTAGAGTGAGTTAAGGTCCTCATCACCTTTCACCAAGACTACTGCAATCTCCTCCTAATTGGTTTCCCTACTTCAAAATTTTCCCTTCTCCAATCTACCCTCTATATAGCAGCCCAAAATAATGTTCTAAAGGCATGGGTCTGATCATGTCACCAGCCTGCTTTGGAACACACAGTACCTCTCTCTCTCTCTCTCTCTCTCTCTCTCTCTCTCTCTCTTCATACATATATACATACATACATATATATTACAGGTTAAGCAAGCACACACATATATAGACACATACATACATACACACATCTACATCTTAGGATTGTTGTGATAATAATTATAAAGTGCTTAGCACAGCACCTGGCACATAGTAAATATATAAACACACCATATAAATATTAGCTATTTATTATTGTGTTAATTATGTCCGTAGTGCTTAGCACAGTGCCTGGCACATAGAAGGTATTTAATAAATAAATAAATGTTTATTGATTGATTACCACACTTCCTCTTATACTATATCCTCCACTAGGATGTAAGATTCTTGAGGACAGGTATAGTTTCATTTTTGTCTTTGTTTTTTTTCCGGGGCATAGGCCAGTCCCTTATACACAACAGGCTGCTACTGTTTGCTGAACTGAAGTAAACATTTCAGCACCAGCCCACTTTCCAACATCATAGCCCAAGGGCCCTTGAGTACAATGACCTGTTTTAGGAGCTGTGGGGAACTTACAGAAAAGAGTTGGAGAGATTTCGCATTTGTGGGAGAGCTCCTAATCTGATGGAGGAAGACATGGGCGTATGCTCAGGAAGCTCCTAGTCTGACAAGGCAGAGGATCCACCTGGAAAACAAGAGAAATCAAAGCCACACAGACCAATGCAAACGAACTAGTATTGCCAGTCATTACAGGTACATATCATGGCCAGTGCATGCTGGACTTCCTGACAATGCATGACATGCTCTCCTGACAACACTTGCTTGTTAAGGCCTGTTGGCAGACTTGACCACTGATCGGTTATAACTTGCATTTTGTGTGATTATTTGGAAAATAATGTAATCCCTACAACTTTAACTCTGTTACACAACAGATGAACCATGTATAAATTGTTTTTCAAAATTCTCTTCTTTCCTTATGCTTCCACCGCCTCCTTATTTTTATTCAACACCCTCCCAATTGAACCCAAGGCTACCCCCCCGGAATGTTCCAGCACCCCCCAGGGGGCATTACCACTCACTTTGGGGACATATGGTAGAATAATAGAATCATCATCCTTCTGGAAGCAGGAATTCCCTAAGCAATGTTGGCACCTTCTCCACCTCCTCCACGGCTTCTCCCACAACCTCCCTCTCCACTAATAATATCATCCTACTTTATCAATGGGCAAACAGTGCAAGGAAGGAGAGAATCAAATTACTGAATTGAACTGGAAAAATTCTGGCTCTTGGAGATCCCTAACCCCTCTTCTCTGACCCTGGAAATCATTCACACCCATAAACAGCCACATATATGTACACCCAGGTATACATATGCATACACTCCACACATAATACCCACATACTAACACATATGCACTCCTAACCATTTTCACACCCACAACACACAAATATGAGCGTAGGGAGGCATATACATATAAATACGCAATTCACCCTCTGACACACTCATGTGCTCCTCTATATATCCCTACATAACACTGACATACACTATAAGTTAATTACATACATACACTCCCATATCTACAAAACATACATATCTATATACACAATCACAGTTCACACACACATGCTCACACATACAACCACTGTCACATAACATACACTCATACATACAACACCTGCTCCATCCCCCGAAATAAAGAATTGTACTCTTGGAATAAAAGCAATCAGGTCCAGAGAGGGGTGCAAAGAGAGCAAGAGTCAACTATTTTTGTAGCTGGGGTGGGGATGGAGGTGAGGGCAGCGAGGCTTAGCTGGAGGGTGTACCCTGGGATGACTCACAGGATCTCAGAACTGAAGGGACTCAGGAGGCCATCTGGTCTAATCTATATCTATATCTATATCTATATCTATATCTATATCTATATCTATATCTATATCTATATCTATATCTATCTGATCTATAACTGTATGAGAATTCCTGGTGTGGGACAAGTGATCATACAATCACTTCTTGAAAACTTCCAGGAGGGAGAAGCCACCACCTGCAGAAGCAGCACATTTCACTTTTAGTTAGCTCTAATCTTGACAAGTTTTTGACAGTGAAGAATGGCATATGGATGGAAGAAAGAATATAGAACCAGATAACAATAATTTAATGTGGAAGTTTAACAGACGTAAGTCAATTGCTATAACGAAGAGACCAGAAAAGTCTAATAGTATCTTAGTGGGTCAACAAACTCACTGTATGCTCAGCATTGGGGATACAAAGAAAGGCAGAACTTGGATTATGCACCAAGCAGACAGATGTGTTAACCAAGGACAACATCAGTTTATACTATGAACTCATATGGAAAAGTCTTTCAGAGAAGGATAATGGAAGGTTATGAGCAGTGTCACCTCATTGGGTCAGAGACACAACAAAACAAAGTCACAACCCCTCCCCACTACCCAGGATATTTAAGGATGAAAATGGAAAAGATTCCCCCTGTTATAGAGTGAGGAGCCAGGCAAGGAGGGAAAGAAGCTTTGGACACACTTTCTGCACTCTAAATTTCTGTTTAAATGAAAGAGAGAAACTGCCACCAAGAAGCAAGGGAGGGGTGCAGTGGATGGAGCACTGGCCCTGGAATCAGAAAGACCTAAGTTCAAATCTGGCCTTACTCAGACACTCACTAGCTCTATGACCCCAAGTGCCTCCAAAAAAAAGATGCTAGGGAAGGCTAGTGGGGTGGGTGATTGTGTCCTCAGATGCTCAGCCAGCACTCTGTACATTTCAAGCCTTGGAGTTATAAGCCTCAATGGCCCCAATCGAGTTATGGTTTTTTGTGTGAAGCAGAAAGGACCAAAGGAGTTTCCACAAAAGGATTATCCTACTAAAGATATACTATACTATTTACTAGGGTAGAGAATTAGGGCATGAAAGCATTTGGGCATTTTAGTCTGGGAGTCTGAAGGCAGAGGAAAGGTAGGAGCAAAGTCCGTGTGAAATCGTGAAGGGAGCTCATTCTTGTTTGCCTGGAGAAACGTAAGGAAAGGGTAATTGTCCAGTGATTTAGACATTCCCCACATTTTCACATTCATTATTATTGCATTTGAGCCCCACAAATCCCAAAGGAGTTTATTATTTCCTTTGTACAGATTAAAAAATGTCACTCACAGAGCCACAGTGACTAAATTCACCTTGTTAGTAGCGAATTGGGGTCTAGAACCCATGAAACCTGTTGATGTATGAGAAAGACGGTTCAGGATGAAGACATAAATAGCTTGGGAAGTCTTTAATTCCCAAGTGCCAGATCCAAGAAGAGTCACTGCTCTCTCCAAAGTTGGTTGTTGTCATTCATCTTGGGTTCTCGCTCTTTCTCTTCACCACCCCCATATCCAAATATGCCAGAGCCTATTGATTTTATCTTCATAACGTTTCTCATATATGTTCCCATCTCTCCTCCGGCACTCCAACACCCTAGTGCAGACCCTCATGCTTGGATTGTTGCAATAACCTGCCGGTTGGTCTCCCCGCCTCAAATCTCTCTCCACTCCAGTCTGTCCTACGCTGTCAAATTAATCTTCCTAAAGCACAGATCTGCCCAAGTTACTGCCCTATTCAATAAAATCTAATGGCTCCCTATCACCTCCAGAATCAAACAGAAAATCCTGTGCTGTCAAAGCCCTTCACAGCTCGGTGTCCTCCTACTTTCCAGTCTTTACACATCATACTTCTCTCTCCCTCTCACCCTACCTCCATCACATACACATAATCTGTCATCCAGGCACAGTGACCTCTTTGCTGTTCCTTATATACCATACTCCATCTCCTAACTGCATTTTCACTGACTCTCCCCCGTGCCTGAAATTCTCTCCCTCTTCCCCTCCACCTCCTGGACTTCCTGGCATCTTCCAAGTACCAGCTACAGGCCCATCATCTATCAGGAGCCTTTCCTGGTCCTTTTTAATCTTAGCATCTTTCCTCCGTGATTATCTCCAATTTATGCTGTATATGTCTTGTCTGTATATAATTGTCTGCATGGTGTCTCCTCCGTTAAATCGTGAGCTCCTTGAAAGCTGGGACTATTGGTCCCAGCCCCTTTCTTCACAACTTCAGTGCTTAGCACAATGCCTGGCACATAGTTGGTGTTTAATAAATACCCCTGGGGGCTCCATTCAGAGACAAACCCCTGGGTGGGGAAAGCTGAGTCCTATGAGGCTGACTAGGATGAGAATTCCCATTGACTTATGACAGACGCTCTTGAAATTCCTAGGGTTTCTGAAGGAACACTGTTCTGTTTTAAGAGGGACACATTGAATTCAGGGCTCTGGGCTCCTTTGCCATGTATCACCCTTAGGATGCATGTATTTGGGGGAATGAAGCCCTGGACTAAGCCTCAAAAGACTGCTGATACATACCATACCTCTTACTAGTTGTAGAATATAAGAATTGGGGGGGCGGGGGCAGGGCGGGCACACGACTGCTATCTTCAAGTATTGAAGATATAGAGATATAAATATCATATGTATACATATATAATATACACACATATGTATACTCTATATATACTCTCCTCTCTGTCTCTCTGTCTCTGTCTCTGTATATATATATGCATATACATACATACATATATATATATATATATATATATACATACATATATTGAGAAAGTCACGTAACCTCTGTCTGCTAAAGTTTCCTCATCTGTAAAACGGGGGACCATAACAGCACTTACCTCCCAGGGTTGTTGTGAGGAGCAAATGAGATAAGTGTAAAGTGCTCAGCATAGTATCTGGCACAGAGTAAGTACTATAAATGTCAGCCATTCTTATTAGATCAAATCCTACCTTAGACACTTATTAGCTGATGACTCTGGGCAAGTCACTTAACCTTTGACTGTCTCAGTTGTCTCAGTTGTAAGATGGGGCTAGTAACAGCACCTTCCTCCCTGGGTGCTGTGAAGACCAAATGGGGTAGTATTTGTAAAATGCCTGGCACAGTCCCTGGCACTTAATAAACACTTGAATCCTTCCTTTTCTTCTTTCCTCCCTTATAGAACAGAGGTGTCAAACAACTGTGTGGTCTACAGCATTCCCAAAAGTAGTCTGAACCAGATTAAAATGTAATTGGAAAATATTTAACAAAATAAATAAAAATACAATAAAACAGAGATAATATTAATATGTGGTTAGCAAATATATGACCTTCCAAGTCAATACGTGGCCTGTGGATATCCTTACGTACACTCACATTTCTATTTGAGTTTGACACCATTGCCATAGAGGGAGTATTTTCATCTGAGAATGTCCTATACCATGGGTCCAGTCCTTTTCCCAACACCACCCACGCAGAAGGGATCTGTGGGGTTTGAGGTAATGTATGGAGAGTACTTTGAAAAACTTTAAAATGCTATGTAATTCTCAGTTGATTTATTATTGTTAGGCATGTCCAGCTTGACTCCAGGGGCAGAACCAGGAACAATGGGTGGAAGTTTCAGGAAGGCAGATCTATTATCAATATAAGAAAATCTTTCTAATAGTTGCCACGGTCCCAAAGTGCAATGGACAGCCTCAGGAGGCCTCATGGAGGCCTTCTAGCAAAGACTGGATGATGACTCTTTTGTAAGGCTGCACATGGGATATTTATTCCAACTTGAGGACTTCTGAGGTCCCAGCCAGCTCCTAGATTCAATAATTGCTGCATCAGAGCCACAAGCAATTCACTTTACATCTCTTGGACTCCATTATAAAACTCATATGATAAAATGTGTAGCTATGCATGGTGGCGCCCGCCTAGAGTCCCTCCTGCTGGAGGTTGGGGGTGGGGCTGAGGCTGGTGGATTTCTTGAGCTCTGGAGTTCAGCGCGGCAGCAGGGCTAAGAGCTGATTGGATGTCTGCAGTGATTGGCACCAATACAGTGAGGGGTCCCAACTCCCTCCCTTGGCCTGGGGTGGGGGGAGTGGGCCAAGGAAGGCTATGGGGCTGCCGAGGTTGGGAGGGATCAACCCACATGGGAAAACCAGAAAAGGTCAAAGCCAATCAGTATGGAGATCAGATCTGTGAGTTGCAATCGGTATTGGGATGGGGCCCCTACACTTCCAGCCTTGGAAAGAGAGGGACTTCCAGTCTTACCACAACAACACATATGTAACAACTCATCTGTCAGGTGTAACAAAACCACTTTGGAAACTGTAAAACCCTATGTAAATGTGGGTTATTTTTATTCTTTGGTTCCCAGTTGTCTTTGTTCGTGGACCACCCGTTCTATCTATTTCTGTTTAATATTACCCACCCCCAAAAACCCCAACCCTCAAATCCTTAGAATGAATTGAAGACTAGGGCTGTCAGTGTTTGTTATATGCTAGCATCTAGACTTTGGTTTAATATTCTCTGCTTCTTTCATTAACATTGGAAGAGAATAGTTCAGGGAATCCCTCTTTCCCTCCCTCGCTCCCCATCCATACCAGGGCAGCTGCCTTAACCCTCAGCGATCTGTAGTTAGTAAACTGATGCTTCAGAGGTCATTCCATCCTTCAGGCAGGGTTATAGAATCATAAAACTTAGAGCTGAAAGAGACCCTATAGCTTATCTTTAGTGTTGTGGTCCAATTCATTTATCCCCATCATTTATAGATGGGGAGGCTGAGGCCAAGGGAGAAAAGGTGACCCAAGGTCATATAACAATTAGCAACAGTCCAGACTGGACCCGAGGGCACCTGGTGAATCAGACCTTCCTTTAAGGTCAGGAAACATTTTCTCGTCTACAGCTTTCATCCTTCCCACTGGTGTAGTGGAAAAGGGCTGGCTGTGGAATCAGAAGACCTGAGCTGAAATCTCAGCTCTGCTACTTGCTACCTGTCCTGCTCTGGGTAAGATAAAAGTCATTTTATCTCTCTGGGTCTCGGTTTCCTCATTTAGAAAGTGAGGAAGTTGAATTAGGTTACTCTGAGATTCCTCCTAGCTCTACATGTATGAATTTAAGCCCAATGATTCTAAATCTTTTTGATAGAGGAGTATGGACGATTACCAGCCTAACTGATCAGCCCCTAAGAGAGCAGGAATTGAATTTGTAGAGCTTCATAATTACCTTGAAGAGTATCTAGCCTTCCTTTGCAGATGCCTAGAGAGAAGTAACTTGCCCAGGGCATAATGATACCCAAGTAGGATGAGGTAACTCTGGGCTTTGCCCCAGAGCACTGAAATGTAGAGAAAGCAAAAACATTTTAAATGATGGTTTTAAGAGATGTACAATCTTTTTTTAAAGAGATGTGCAACCTTAAAATGTGTTACATTAAATGTCAACAGCACCTACATTCCTTCAACAGTAGTGCCAGGCCTAGAGTCAGGAAGACCTGAATTCAAATCAGGCCTCAGACACTTACCAGCTGCATGACCCTGGGCAATCACTTAACCCTGTTTGCCTCAGTTCTTCATGTGTAAAATGAGCTGCAGAAGGAAATGGCAAACCCCTCTAGTCCTTTGCCAAGAAAAACCCGAACTGGGTGACAAAGTCAGATATGACAGAAAATGATGAAGTGTAGTACGTATTTACAAAATAATTAATTAAAATAAGAAAGTGCTGAATGACTTAAATTCTTATTACTCACCTGTGAGCCACTATAGGAACTAATTCTCCCTCCTGCTCACCCAAATTTTTCTTAAATACAGCTTGGACAATTTTCTGGAGTTACAAGATTGATTTGAAAGTACATTTTATGCTTTCCTGCCCCAGATGGCACAATTGTTACAGCTCTGGCCCAAGTTCATATAACCAGGTAGTGGTAGAACCAGGACTTAGTGTCCTTTAAGGCCTAATGAAGAGGGCTGAATTTATTATTTTTAATTAAATTAAACTTTTTCAATTGGCAAGCATTGTTTTCTTGCTCTCCTACCCTCCCCCACTGGAAAAAGAGAAACAAAATTTTTGTAACAAATATGCATAGTCAGGCAAAATAAATTCCCACAATAGTCTAATCCAAAAATGTATGCATTTTCCTGCATCTTTAATCTGAGTGGTGCTGCAGTGGGTACAGTGCTGGGCTTGAAGTCAGGAGGACTCATCTTTCTGAGTTCAAATCTGGCCTCAGACACTTACTATGTGACCCTGGTCAAGTCACTTTACCCGTTTGTCTCAGTTTCCTCATCTGTATATTGAGCTGGAGAAGGAAATGGCAAACCACTCCAGTATCTTTGACAAGAAAACCCCAAATGGGGTCACGAAGAGATGGACATGGCTGAAAAGTTGCTGAACAGCAAAAGTCCATCAGCTCTCTGTCAGAAGGTAGGTAGCATAAGACCCTGAACTTCGAGTCAAAGAATTTTGGTTCAAATCCAGACTCTGCTACTTATTACCTAAGTGACCCTTGGGCAAATTTTTTGACATCTCTGAGTCTCATTGAATTCGTTGATCGCTAAGATCCCTCTTTAGCAGAGGTGACAGATTCAAGATACAGAATGAGACGTATTTTTGGACTTGGCCCATGTGGAAATTTGTTTTGTTTGACTGCGTGTGTGTTACCATAATTTGGTTTTACCTTTTTAGCAGGAAGTGGGAGAGTGAAAAAATGAATGAATGTTAATTGATAAAAATAAAATTTAACTTTAAAATGTCCTTCTCTAGCTCTGATATTCTCTGATTCTCTAGACAGTTCCCTCTTCCTTCCTTTCCAAATCATTTGAGTCACTAGAATTTCATTCTTGAGAACGTCTAAAGCGGACTTCCCCGGTAGAATTTTAGGTCATAAAATCCCACAAGGCCAAAACAACTTAACAACAGCAACCTTTTCTCTGAACTCTTTTTAATCTGCTTTCTGGAAATCCAGAGTGCCAGGCACGCCAAGCCCAGCTTTTCTCTCCTTCTCTGTCAAAAGCTGTAATATGGAGTGTGCGCCTGCTCCCAGTGTTCTGTTTCGAATTATTCATGTAAGCTTCTTGAGGGTAAGGACTGGGTCATACTTATTCATCTCTTCCTCCTCCCCTCCTGCCCTCACTAAGACCTCTTCCCAGCGTGTAATAAGGACTTCATAAATGTTTGCAGAATCATTGGTGATTCACGCGGCATTCGGAATGAGTTTCAGAACGTTTCCTGAGATTAAGTTTTCTTAGAAAGGATCAGGAGAAAGGAAAGGAGGCCGGAAAGGGTGAGGGCTGTGAGGCCTGAGGGGGAAAGAAAGGGGGCACTGAAGAGGAAGAAAGAGCCGCTAAAATACAGGAGGAGATCTGAAGACAAATTCAAATACTGGCTCCATTTGGCCCGGAGCTAGATGCTGCTGCTCAGGCTTCAATCAACCAGGAGTGGGATCCCCCGCCCCCTACCCTCCTTGGAGCAGCTAACCTAGTTAACACCTCTTTAAAGTTAATTCCTTTTACTTTCTTCATTTCATTTCTCTCATCCTTTCTGACAGCAGCAGCAGCCTGGAGGAGGAACGTTGGGTGGGGGTGGGGGAGGACCCTTGCCTGTCTTCTTCTCCCAATTGGAGAAGGAAGCAGAGGAAAGTGATTGTATAGTAAAGGAAATCTGGTAGCTTGTTGATGTTTTTTAGAAGAAAGTAACACAAAGAGAGCTTTAAAACTTTTTTTCTTGTGTCCTCCCTCCCTCCCTCTCTCCCTCCCTCCTTCTCTCTCTCTCTCTCTCTCTTTCTCTCTGTCTCTGTCTCTCTCTGTCTCTCTGTCTTTCTCTCTCTCTCTCTCTCTCTCTCTCTCTCTCTCTCACACACACACACACACACACACACAGAGCTGCAGGACCAGTGACAATGGCAGAGTATTGGACTTGGAATCTAAGAAGGAGGAGCACCATTATGGAAAACCTCTGCATTTGGAATTACAAGACCTGGGTGTGTATGCCCAGCTAAAATACTTACTAGCTGTGTTTGAGAAAATCATTGCCCTGTATTTGAGGAGGGAAGGAATGAGCATTCATGAAGTGCCTACCCCATGCCAGGCGCTTTACAAATGTCCTCACGACAACCCTGGGAGGAAGGTGGTGTCATTATCCCCCTTCCCCTCCCCTGCCCCTGAGGTTAAATGTCTTGCCTGGGATCATGTAGCCGTGAAATATCTGAGGTTGGATTCGAACACAGATCTTCCTGACTCCAGGCCCAGCACCCCATCCACTGCACCACCTGACTGCCCCTGGAGCTGGAAGTGACCTTCGCAATGCCCTCTTCCCACCCCCACAGGTTTTTAAGTGATTTGTCCAAAGTCACACAAGCAGCAGCCGTAATTGGAATTCAGGGATTCTGAATCTAAATTCATTGTTCTTTGCATTATATCATTCCTTTTCCCCAGTTACTTCACTTCCTGAATCCCAGCCTCCTCAGCTGTAAAAAAAATTGGGCGACACTGAAAGTGAAAGGATCTGGGTTCAAATTCTACCTTTAAACTTAAGTTCTCTGGACCTCAGTATCCCCCATCTGTAAAGCATGGGAGATGGACTAGATGGTCTTTGAGAGACCTTCTAGCTCCAGATCTATGATCAAATGACATGAATCATGTACATTGCACTATATACTTCTATTGTCCTCTTGCATGATTGCCATGTGTCTGTGAACCTTGTATTGCTGAGAAGAGCCAAGTCTATCAAGGTCAGTCGTCAAAGAATCAATATATCTGTGATCGTGTATACTGTTCTGCTAGTTCTGCCGAATCTGAGTTTTTATGTTTCAAAGTGTTTCTTGTAAACAATATATTGTTGGATTTAGTTTTCTAATTCCTTCTGCTATCCTCCTCCATTCTATGGGTGTGCATATCCCGTTCACATTTAGTTATTGTTATTAATTTCATATTTTGTTCTATAGAAGCTCTTTTAATTCTTTTATTCCCTGCCCCAATCCTTTACAAAGAAGGGGGTAAAAGAGAGGGAATGTGATCAATAGTAATAATCTATAACTGAAGCTGTTTCTACTCTTCTGTACTTCCTGTCTTTACCCTGCCAGATGTTGGTCACTGACTCTTACATATTCTGACCTTTTAGTCTCCGATTTGCAGTTCACTTTCTGAGGGTGTTTTTTTTTTTTTTGGTTTGGGGTTTTTTTTTGCTTATGACTGTTCCCTTCCCAGCTCTACACTCCTTAATTCCCTATCTCTCTCATACCTGTTCTTTCCTGTTTCCCTATTGAATTTATTTTATTTCTACACACAATCTGTGTGTTCAACTCTTCTTTGTCCAGTTCAAATAAAATTTAATTCATGAGATGTCTGCTTCTTCACCTTCTCTTTCATGTTTATGTACTTTTCTTCTCACGCATCCTAATTACTAGAAATGGTAAGTTCCTCTTCCTTCCATATTTCTTCTTTAGTATATCCCCTTCCTTCTCTTATCTCATTCCTTTTTCAAAATCAACAAAGTAGAACAAAACCACAACTAGGCAAGAATACTTGTCACTTCTTACCCAATTAGAATATAAGTAGTTCACCATCATTTAGCCCCTTCAAATTACTTAATTGCATTTACCTTCCCCAGTTTCTCTTGTCTCTTATGTTTGCATTTCAAAGATTCTACCCAAAAGGAAATATTACCTGTTCTCCAACTCTTCTGCAAAGCCATGATCTTAAAAAATGACTCAGTACTACTTAATAAAGTAGATAAGCTGATCAGTTGGATAGAACACAACATATAGAAGAAAACAAACCTAGTAGCCTAATGTTTTATAAACCCAAAGACCCAGGCTACTGCTTAATAAAAATAGAAAAACTGGAAAGCAAGCTGGTTGAAATTAGGTTTAGACCAACACCCCAAACTATGTGCTATGATAACTTCCAAATGAATAAATGAGTTAATAACAATTTTTTAAAAGATCATATCATAAATTAGAGAAGTAAGAAGAAATTTCTTTTTGGATCTATGGATACAGGAAGAGCTCCTGGTCAAACAATAACTAGAAAGGATCATAGAAGATAAAAGGAACAATTTTGATTACATACAATTAAAAGGTTCTGCATAAACAAAAACAATGCAAAAAATTCGAGGGGAAACAGCTGGGAAAAAAATCTTTACAGCAATTTTCTCCAATAGTTGTTTTATTGCCAAGATATGAGGAATTGATTGAAATTTATAATAATAAGAACCATTGTTTCAATTGACAAATAGTCAAAGGATATGAACAGGCAGTTTTCAAAGGAAGAAATCCAAGGTTTCAATAGTCATATGCAAAAGTGCTTTGAATTACTAGTAGAGAAAAGAAAATTAGGCAACTATGAGGTTCTACCTGACACCCAGCAGATTGACAAAGATAGCAAAAAGAGCAAAATGACAACTCTTGGAGAGACTATGGTTAAACCAGTACATTAATGTATTGTTAGTAGAGCTGTGAATTAGTCCAGTCATTCTGGAAAGTAATTTGGAACTATGCCCCCAAAGTTACTAAACTACACATGCCCTTTGACCCACAGATACTACTGCTAGGTCTATACTCCAAGAAGATCAAAGAAAGAGGTAAAGGTCTCAAGTGGACAAAAACATTTATAGCAGACTCTTTGTAGTTGCAAAGAAGGGGAAACTAAGGTGATGTCCATTCATTGAGGAATGGCTGAACAAATTATTGTCTATGAATATAATGGAATACTATTGTGCTGTAAGAAAAGGTGAAGTTTCAGAGAAAAATTTCAGAGAAGCCTGGGAAGATTTAGCGTGCTACCCATCTCCTAATAAAGACTAATCACAGGGCGCAGAATGAGACACATTTTTGGACATGGCCAGCACTGGAATTTGTTTCATTTGCCTATTAATATTTGTAATATGGTTTTTCTCTTCTTTTTTCCTCCAATGGTAATAGAGGTGGGAAAAAGAAAAAATCAACTCATTAATTTTTTTTAAAAAAAGTTAAATCAATTTATTTTTTAAAACAAAACAAAAATTCTACTTAGCTCTGGTCTTTTTTATCAGGAATCCTTTGAAAGTCATCTATTTTATTAAAGGTCAATTTTCCCCCATAGCCTTATCTAGCTTGGCAGGGTAAGTTATTTTTTAGTGGCAAATCATTATCTCTTGCCATTTGGAATATAATATTCCATGGTTTTCTCTCTTTTATGTAGTTGCAGCACACTCACATATGATTCCTGGGTACATGGATTTTTTTTTCCAGTTGCTCACAGTACTTTTTCATTGACATGAAAGCTCTGAAATTAGGCTATCCTATTTAGGTGTTTTCAGCTTGGGGTTTCTTTCAGAAGGAAACCAATGGATTCTTTCTATCTTTACTTTGCCCTCTGGTTCCCTCTGGGAAGTATTCTCAATCTGATTTCTTGAAATACGGGTTTTTGTTTGGTCATGGTTTCTGTGTAGTTTTCAGGGAATCTAAAAATTCTCAAATTATCTCTTCTCAACCTGTTTCCTAGATAATTTGCTTTTTATTGTAGATACTTTACATGTGCTTCTATTTTTTTCAGTCTTTTGACTTACTTACGTTCTAATATTTCTTGTTGTTTCATGAAATGTCATCATGAAGTCATTCCATTTGCTCCATTCTGTTTGTCAGAAAGTCCAACTAGTTGGATATTTTTTATTCTACTTTTTATTCTAAGCTCTTCTTTCCAATTTTTTCTCTAAGAACTCTAATTTATTTTTAAAAATGTCTTGTTTTATTTCAACAGAGCCACATCCTCTGTTGTGGGATTGAAAGGACCCATGCAGATGTTGAGATCATACTGGTTTCATTCTTCCTGCAAGTTTCAGTGGCATCTGCACCCAGTCACTGAGCTGGTTTTTTCTTCTGTTGTGGTTCCAGATGCTCTGAGTTGGATACTACCCTGCCCTTTAGGCTATGACTTATGAGGGTTGGCTATGTCTCCCTGCCGCTGCAAATGTAAAATTCCAGCTTGCTTCAGACTCTGATTAATAGGGCTTACACTGGCTTCTGCCTCCAGTGACTTACCTCTAAAAGTGAGAGATCAGACTGGGTTCAGGCCCCCTTGGCAAGGTCCCTCTCAGGGCACCCACAGGCTTCTAGACATTTACCGAAGTCCATGCTGACTTCCACCTCTCTTGTCATGCCCCTTCTCCAAATGCCCGAAGGCTCCTGGCCATCTTCTTGTGCAATCCTGGATTAGACTGTGGGAAAGCTAGGATTTTCTATGACCTTCATATGACCATCTTAACCAGATATCTAACTCTTTTGTTTTGCAGATGAGGAAACGAGGACTCTAAAAACTAGGGGACTTTAAGAGGGTCACCCAGAAAAGTGAAAGAGCAGAATTGGGACTTGAACTCAGATCTTCAGATACCAGCCCATGAGTATTTTTGGTATACTGTGCTGGCTTATTTGTTTGTTTTCAGAGGCAATTGCGATTAAGTGATTTACCCAGGGTCATACAGCTAGTAAGTGTCTGAAGTCAAATTTGAACTCAGGTCCTGCTGACTCCAGGGCCACTGTGCCACCTAGCTGCTGTGCTGTTTTGATTTAGCTTTCCTTTTTCTTTTCCTCAAAACATGAAGAATTCGAGGAGAGTCCTGAGTGTGGGGCTGGCTTCTAGATTCAATACGAAGCATCAAACCCTGATGTCAGTCGAGGACTCCAGAGCCACACCAAAGAAGACTGCAGGCACACTCACCATCATCAGGGCCTAGCTGCACACTAAATCAACAGAACTTTAAAAACCCCACATCCACCCTGGGAGAACCAACTGGCAGGGAAGAACGTAGGACTGACTGGAGTCTGATAAACAGCCTGTCCAATAAAGTGAGAGCCCACAGGGTAATGGAGGCAAGCCCAGAGAGTGGAAATCTCCTGGGGGAGGCTTTTTAATGGCATAGACTATGGAAGGGCTGGCAAGAGGGCACAGGTCCCCCTAGATACTAAACCTCCCCCAACAAATCCTCCAAGTAGCTGCTGTTCCCTCGGATGATGATAATTTACTGGGAAAGAGGAGTGATTTATCTGTCTAATTGGGCTTTTATTTGCATTTTAAATCATGCTCTTCTGCTAAACTAATGGACCCCCTATTTATAGATGACTCCAACACAAAGTGACTACTAATTACTACAATTAATATCACGTTAAGGGCTTGCCAGCCAACTTCACAGCAACTTGTATCGCCTACTCATTTTCAATTAAGGCACATTGACAGGGAGAATACGCCATTATTAAGAGCAGACCCTGGTGTGTAATTACCACTCACAAAGGTCATTAACCAACTCCCATGTAATGTTTGCACCCTAGGGCTTGGAGGCCCTGGGGTTTGATTGGGACCCTAGGTGGAGGGGTCCCCTAGGCATCTTGACACGGTGGAGACCTGGACACTTGGAGGTGGAGCTTATTGGACTGTTAGCCCTGTGAGGGTAGGGATGTTTTCACTTAGATTTTGTGTTTCTTTCAGCAATGCACACAGTAGCTGTTTGTTTCAAGAATTGCTTGTTGAATTGATTGAAGTGTATTGAACAGTTGCAAAGGAAAGAAGATCTAGGTAGTAAGGCCAAGAGGGAGAACCACAGTGTTAAGAGCTGGAAGGGTCTTCGGAGGCCACTTGGTCTAACCCATTCCCTCTAGGACAGTCAATCAACCAACAGGCATTTATGAAGCACCCACTATGTGCTAGGCACTGTGCTAGGAGCTGGAGATACAAACAGCACAATGAATAGTCACTCCCCTCAAGGAATTTATACTCTATGGAGGGAAATGGGCACAGCATTCCCAGCCCTGAAAAACACTCATCCAGCCTTTACTGGGAGACATCTACTACCTTCACGGGCTCGTTCCATATTTGAATAGCTCGTATCATTAGTAAAGTTTTCCTCATATTAAGCAGGGTGATGCACTAAAATTGTTTTGGATCAGAGGATGGTGTGTCAAACTAGAGGAGTCCAAAGATGTCATGTGGTCAACTCTTCCCAAATCCACTCACCACATTTTACCAGAAGACCTGGGCTCCACTTCTGACTCTGCTCTTATTATGAGTGTGATCTTAGCCAAGTCACTTGACTTCTAAATCCATGATCCTATAAACCTAAACTTACAACGTTTACCCCTTTATTCCCACTTCTACCCCTTTGGGGTCAAATGTATCAAGTCTAATCCTACGTCCCAATGACCATCTTTTAGTCAATTGATAGTCATTTATCTAATTCCTGCTACGTATTTATCTGTCCAATGAGCTGGAGAAGGAAATGGCAGACCCCTCCAGTATGTTTGCCAAGAAAACCCCAAATGGGGTCATGAAGAATCAGACAGGGCCGAAATGACTGAACGACAATGCTGTGTACTGAATACTACGCCAGGAGGCAGGGATACAAAAACAAAAATAAAAGTCCACCTTCGTGGAGCTCGCTCTTCTGAGGCATCCAACATATTCGAAGGAAGCTATTAAGATTCTACATTCATCAGGTCTTCTCCAGGCCAAACATCACTAGTTCCAGCAAGACTATTCTCTTGACACTACCACCTCCTCAGCTTGGCAACTCTTCCATGGCCACCTATCCTATGTGATCATACCCACATCTTCCCATAAGTTTGCCACAGGGAGACCACAGGGAGAACGGAGGCCTTCAATATGTTCTTTCGACATTGGATGGAAAATTTGTTCCTCCTCATACATTTCTTTGTTGTTGTTGTTGCTCGGTCATTTCAGCCGTGTCCAATTCTTCATGACCTCATTTGAGGTCCTCTTGGTAAAGAATGGTTTGCCATTTCCTTCTCCAGCTCATTTTACAGATGAGGGAACTAGAGCAAACAGGGTTAAGTGACTTGCCCAGGATCACACAACTAATAAGTATCCGAGGCCAGATTTGAACTCTGGAAGATGAGTCTTCCTGACTCCAGGCCCGTTGCACCACCTAGCTGACCTTCACTTTTCTTTGATAACTTCCTTTATACCTCTTCTTTGAGCATAATTCCTCATTTGTAATATGTTACAGCCTGCCCACTGTGTGTCTTTCCTTCACTCATTGGGTGCTCTTCAATTTCAGTTCTTCAGGGACTACAGCAATCTATGACCCATAGCCATTTAATAATACCACCAGAAGGATATTGGTGCAAAAAAGATGGACTTTAGTTTGGAGAGAAATTTGAGAGTCATTAAAAAATTTTTAAAAAATATTTCCCAAAGGAAATCCAGTCCACTTTCCACCTCCTATTTAATTCTGTCTATTAATTATTATCCATTTTGGCTGTCTGTCCAAGATGATGGATGAGATCTATAGATTATCCATCCAACTGTATTTTCATCGTCTAGACTGTAGGCATTCTTCGTCCACTCAGTTTTTCGTGGGTGGATAGTTAGGCCCCTCTCTTTTGAATGATCATGGATCTCATTTAAGAGTCTCTGCAATATTCTGGAGCCTTATGCAGTTAGAACAATGTCATCTGCAAACGGAACCTCTAGAAGATCTCACCACCTACATGGAATTTCTCTAACTCTGTGCTAAAACTCCTCCGTGACAGGAGCAAGCACCTTTGGTGACAGACATGTTCCTGCTTTATGCCTTGCTTTACAATGATAATTAGAAGGTCATTGAACAAAGTCATCTCTCTCACTACATCTTTCAAGGAGTCTTGTATAATTTTAATGCATGCATGAGACACCTTTTTGGAGGAGATGCTTTAAGCCAAGGTAAGGTTTTCCTCTACCACATCAAATACTTTTTTTTCTTAATAGTCAACAAACAATAAACCCAATAGGATCTTGTATTTTCAATACTTTTGGTTCTATTTTAGGATGGTAAAGGTGTGGTCTGCTGTAAAACATTGTTTATGAAAGCCTTACTATTCCTTTGTAATACCCTAATCAAGAATATTCTTAGTAACTATATAGATTATTCTCAAAAAATTTAATATTAATGACTAAATAGGAATATTGGTCAATAGCTATTAATATTCTTAGTCACCTTTTGGGGTAATATTATGGTCCAAGATTTCTTCAACACTCTCAAAATTATGTTACTACCAGGACAAATCTCTTCTCTATATACTTGGTACTGTCCTGCTGTTTTTCCCATCTTTAATTTCTTCAGTGCCTTTTCTACCTCCTCAAGAAATATATTTGAGTTTTTGATGGTAAAGCTCATATGGGGTAGCTAAAAATATTCTTGATGCTAAAGAGTTTAATATTAAAAGTACTTGCAGATCTTTTCTATTTTTCATCTCTTTGTTGTTGTCTTTCTACTTTTATCTTTCCATGTTTTCACGGGTAGATCTGCTTTGTTGAGACTCTAAGTTTAAACTTGTTTCTCTTTCTGCTTCTTGCTGTTTTATGAAAATATCCTGCTCATTATCTTCCAACATCTTGTGTCATAACATTTTACAAATGAGTTTGTATTCTAAACCGATATTGCCCTTGGTTGCCATCTCTGCTTGGCAAAGAAATCAAGTGTTTGCTGAGTAAGGAATTTTTAAGGCTCTTTTGGGATCCTCATTATGGCAATTGATTAACATCAATTAAACTTCTGTACTAAATTGTTATAATCGTTGAATCTGTCTTTCTCTCCATCCATTTCCCATTTTCGGCCCCAATAACTTGCTTAAATAGGTCACTAAAGAGGTATTTTAGTTGCAAGCCACATATTTTTCTCATTTTATTCTGCTTTTGTAATAATTTTGATCTTTGCTCTGTCAAGTAGGTGATCTGACTGTACATAGAAAGTTGCTTCAGGAATGACTCCCATATTAGTAACAAGGAGCTTCCTTTTTGCTAAAATCTAATAAATTTCATTTTTATGATGTAATTAGGTCCTTGCCACATAAGTAACTCCCAAGTCTTTTCTTAAAGAAAATATTAATGATGATTAGGGGTGAGACTAATGGCAAGTCTATAAACCTCTGGCCTTACTGATTCCTTAGTACTGAACTTGTCATTCAGTCATTTTTCAGTTGTGTCCTATTCTTCATGACCTCATTTGGGGTTTTCTTGGAAAAGATACCAAAGTGGTTTTTCATTTCCTTTTCCACTCATTTTAAAGATGAGGAAACTGAGGCAAACAGGGTTAAGTGACTTGCCCAGGGTCACATAGCTAGTAAGTGTCTGAGGCTGGATTTGAACTTATGTCTTCCTGACTCCAGGCTCTGCACTGAATCCACTGCACCATCTAACTGCCCTTATGGAGTTTAGTTTTAGTTCAAAAAAAAAGTAAAAAAATAAAATTGGACAGGTATGACTTATTCTTGATAAAATCATCCTGGCTTTTTGCGATCATGATATCCTTTTCTAGATATCGCTAACCATCGCCTACAAGGCTGCGCATTAAAGTAGAAAGAGCACTGGCTTTGAAGACAGAAGACCCAGGTTCAAATCTCTCCTCTTCACAAGTCACTTAAATTCTCTAGGCTGTACTTTCCTCATCCATGAGATGTGAGGGCAGGCCAAAATCACCTCTGAGGGCTCTTCCAGCTCTAAATCTGTGACCCTTCACTAATATGTTCTAACATTTTGCCAATAACCAGAGTCAACCCCAGTGGCCTGGAGATTTCCCACTCTACTCCCTTTCCATTTTTGAAAATCAGGACATCCGTTCTTCCCCAGTTCTATGACACCTCCCATTTTTCACAATCTTTCAAAAGTGGTAGTGAGACAGTCTGGGAAGGTGGATTAGAGTCAGATTTTGAAGGACCTCCAATAGCAGGGTCAGGAATTTCTACTATATTCCATAGACATGAAGGAGTCCCTGAAGATTTTTGAGTAGAATATTATGGCCAGAACAATGTGTTAGTCCGACCACTTGGGCAGCGGTGCCTGTAATAGGAATAGTCCATTTGTCCTGCAGGACAATCCACCATGTTGCTGCATGAGGTACCTAGGTGAAGCAGTGGATAGGACACTGGATCTTGAGTCAGGAAGACCTGGGTTTAAATCCAGCCTCAGATACTTATCAATTGTATGACTCTGGGCAAGTCACCTAACCTCTATGTGCTTCAGCTCCCTCTTCCATGAAATGGAGACAGCAGTAACATTTGCTTCCCAAGGTTATTATGAAGATAAAATGACATAACATTGGTAAAGTGCTTTGCAAGCGCCATGTAAATGCCAGTTATTATCATCATCATTATTAGTATTGCTAGGACGCCTGCCTCCCTCACTGTTTGCCAATGCCACTCTACGCTGGCTCATCGGATACATCATGCGTTCAGTCGGTCCCTTAAAGCGCCAGAGTTTCTTTACTATGGTGTGAAAATCTTGGCTTAGAGGCTGGAAAGTTATCGGTGTATAGAAGTCATGTAGTTCAGATGTGTTCAGTTTAACACATAGAGCTTTCCTCCAAAGCCCTACTCGGTTTCTCCCACAGGTCAGCGAGGTTTTAAGTCTCAGTTCCTGGTCTTTGATGAAAACAAAGTCCGTTACAGCTAGGTTCCACGCATAACCACTATATTAAAGTCAAGACTTAAATTTCTCCCACAGCCCCGTCAGATTTTGAGTTTATCTGAATTAGCGAAAACAAGATTTTCAGGAGGAGGGCTTAAAATACAGTATCAACAGACAGAGAATACCCTAACGAGCGTAATAGTTTAATTGAACATTTCATTACCCCATACATTTATTCCCTCTCTACCCCAGTCTTATTTTCAATGGAGTTTGCAGAATGAAACCCAATTAAGCCAAATCATCCCAAGAGCATTTTTGGATGAAACTGGAGAAAAGACAACACGTAAATGAAAAAATAGAAAAGACTGATTATTGTCTCTGTGACAAATGGTTTTCCACATCAGTGATAGTGTCTCCATTTCATCTGGGATCTACTATAATGGTTGTTGATATGATCCATGAGGAAGCAGTTGTTTATTCATTCTTCGTGACCCCATTTGTGTTCTGATCTGATGGTTGGGTTTTTTAGGGGGGCGCAGATACTGGATTGTTTTGCCATTTCCTTCTCCAGCTCATTTTACAGATGAGGAAACTGAGGCAAACAGCTTTAAGTGACTTGCCCAGGGTTATACAGCTAGTAAATGTCTGAGGCCACATTTGAACTCAGGTCCTATTGACTCTAGGCCTGGTGCTCTATCCACTGCATTACCTAGATGCCCTATAAGGAAGTAGAAATGGTGTCAAAGAACCCAAAGATGGGAAGAATAGCTGGACAGTATACATGGAGGAGGGTGGTGCCAGAGGCTGTACCATTTTCAAGGTATTATGGGATTGTTTCTCAAGGTATTTGAAAGTGGGACAAATACTGCCAATTCATACTGACCTGGACCACGAAAAACCCCAGAGGCAAGTCACTAAGCTCTTTAAAACTCAATTTCTTCAGTCTACAAAATTGGAATGATAATACTTGACTTATCTGCCTCACAAAATTATTGCCTGTTTTTTAATCCCTTATGGTTAGCACAGTGCCTGGCGCATAGTAAGCACTTAATAAATGCTTACTGACTGACAGAATCAAGTGAGATAATGTATTAAAACATATCGAGGGCAGCTGGGTTGCACGTTGGATACAGCACTAGCCCTGGAGTCTGGAGGACCTGAGTTCAAATCTGACCTCAGAGCTTAACACTTAGTAGCCGTGTGACCCTGAGCAAGTCACTTAACCTCAACCGCCTCACCAAAAAAATAAAAATCAGTTTTAATTTTATTGTTATCATTAATAATAACCTGTTTCAGGACATCATTGTCATTCCCTAAACTTACTAGATTCAGTCATTTTTTCAGTCATGTTTGACTCTTTGTGACCCACTTGAGGTTTTCTTGGCAAAGATACTAGAGTGGTTTGCCGTTTCATTTTCCAGCTCATTTTACAGATAAGAAAACTGAGGCAAACTGGGTTAAATGACTTGCCCAGCATCACAAAGCTAGTAAGTGTCCGAGGCTGGATTTGAACTCAAGTCTTCCTGACTCCAGGCCCGGTGTTCTATCCACTGTGCCACCTAGCTGCCCTCATAGTACCTGTAAATACAGATACATAGATACAGACATGGAAAAGGGGAAGAGGAAGAAGAAGGGAACAAGCTTTCACTAAGTTCTTACTGTGTGGCAGGCACTGTCTCACCACAACCCAGTGGAACCAGTGCTACCATTATCCCCATTTTACAGTTAAGGAAACTGAGGCAGACAGCCATTGAGTGATTTGCTCGGGGTCACACAGCTAGTGGGTGTCTGAGGTTGGATTGGAACTCAGAGCTTCCTGACTCCAGGCCCAGCGCTCCAGCCACTGCATCACTTAGCCGCCCCATAGATAGATGTAGATACGGATATAAAAGTGGTCAGGACACCCTGGGTTCGAGGTCTTTCCTTGACAGTTACCGTTTATACGACCTAACTAAGTGCCCTAAGCAACTCTGTAAGACTAAGCTGTAGAACAGGGGCCAGCCTATGTTGGATCCGTGCCGACCACCAGTCCCGGGCTATCACTTCTTCCCTGCTTTACCACAGAGCCGCTGTTCCCTCCCCATGCTGTACTTCAGGTAGGAAGGTGATAGAATCCAAATAGGGCATATTATGGAACTATTGTTTCTCGACAGAAATAAGTCACTCTGGAAGTGCCGGCAGATCTGTTTGATTTCACACGAATTTGTCCTTCTTCCGTTTTCACCTATTAACGTATGCAGGGCAGCTTGGCCTTGGTAGATGTCTTAGCGAGATTTCCGTAGACATTTTCTCAATTCATTTTGGTTCTTTGCTGAGGCTTGTATTTTTTCTCTGTTCTCCTCCAGAATATCTTGTGAATGAGTTTGCAATACAAAACGGGCGCTGTCTTTGGTTGCCCTGTCTCTGCTTTGCCGGGGGGATGAGGAAATTTGGGTATTTGCTCCCTCGGGTGCTTTCAGCCCTCTCATTATGGCGGCTGTTCTGGATCAGTTAAAATTCTCTAAGAAACAGTGATGGGGCCATTTGCTTCTCTTTTGTCCATTCCCATTTTTCAGAGCCAACAACTCATTTAAACAGCGCGGGTTGGGGCAGCCGTGATGGTCCTTCGCTCTAACTCGGCGTAGACGTTGACTTTTATTCTCGCAGACAGGTGATCAGGCTACGCACCAGCTGCTGGGTCTGAAATGACTTTTCTGTCTGTAACCAGTCTGTTAAAAGTTAAGACAATCTCACTTACGGCCGTGTCGTTGTGTGTTTGCCGGGTCTGGTACCTTCTCACTTTTCCCCTGAAGGAAATATTTGCAGGCATCCGGCTTCTGAGTAATCTAAAAACCTGTTAACCTCTGTTATTTCTTGATCCAAGCCATGTTTTCCTGCTTTGTTTTCACCATCCTACGCTGTGCCTTGCGGCAGTGAGGTGGCCTGGCTTCAGGCAGACCAGAGTTCAAATCCAGCCTGAGACACTTTCTAGCTGGGTGACCCTGGGCAAGTCACTTAACCCTGTTTGCCTCAGTTTCCTCATCTGTAAGATGAGCTGGAAAAGGAAATGGCGAACCGCTCCGGTATCTTTGCCAAGATAACCCCAAAAGGGTTGGACATGACTGAAAAACGACCCTTTGCCTGCTTTCACACGGAAGTCACAAAGTATCACGGACACGTTTAGTTCACGATGTCTTGTCGGTTTTCCCCTTGTCAGTATTCCTCTGGGATAGACCCTTGTGCATAAACTAGAATTATTGTCATCCAGTTCAATTCAAGCATTTATGGAAAGCCTACTGTGTAGGTGTCTAGGGCAGGACTTGAACTCAGATCTTCTTGGCCACTCGGCCAAACGCCTTCTATCTCCCATTTAGATACCTCAGACATTGTGGGTACTTAATAAACTGTTGTTGAGTTGAAAGGAATGCTCATTGTGATTGCTTCCAGGTGAAATGCCCGACACGAGAGGACCACATGCCCCACTGTTCTGCGCAAAGAAACTCAGCTCCTTTATTTTCTTCTCCGAGGAGAAGCTGTAAGCTATCCTTGCCCATCCCTGCAAGTTCTTTATGTTGTCGGGTTTCATTTATAGCAACAACGTCAAGGTGAATAAGGTTCATTTTCACAGAATCTCCAAGTCGGAAGACGCCTGCCGGGCCTTCCAGGGCCGAAACAAACCTCAGCAGAAATCCCTTATATAACATCTCTGACCAGCGCTTGAAGACCCCGGCAAGGAGGATTCTATTAGAGTGGTGATAACCGGGACAAATCCCCTGGCTCGTCCATTTAAGAGCACGCTGTAATCCTAATGCTGGAAGTCACTGTAGTCTCCTCTTTCTCCTCCCACTCAACTAAATTTATATTTATTATTTCTTGTATCATTTCACATAATGAATTACAAAGCTGATCTAAAGTGTGTTTGGCCTATGTGCCATAGGAGAAAGGAGTATTTTTTTTGCTGTCTGCCTCGGGAACCAAAATTACTAGTGATGGTTCTGGAATCCACTGCCTCCTCCCACTGTCACTTCCACTTTGGGGTGGTTCTAACCAGTAGGAAGCTTTGTCATACATTAGGCTTAAACCTACCTCTCTGCAACTCCTCATGGCATAATAGATTTAGAGCCGGGAGGGCCCTTAGAGGTCGCTTAATTTGGTCCTTTCATTTTGTGAATGAGTAACTTGATTCCAGAGAAGATAAGCGGCCAAGTCATAAAGGAAATAAATAGCAGAGGTAGGATATGAACTCAGGTCCTCTGGCTCTAAATCCAGGCGTCCTTCCCCTGTACCACCCCTCTTTTATCCACTGCTCCTAATCTTGCTGTCTATGTCTTGTTATTCAGTCACCTCCAATTCTTCATGACCCCGTTTGGGGTTCTCTTGACAGAGATACTGGAGAGGTTTGCCATTTCCTTCTCCAGCTCATTTTACAGGTGAGGAAACTGAGGCAAGCGGGTGACTTGCCCAAGATCACATAGCTAGTGTCCGAGGCTGGATTTGAACTCAGGAAGATGACTCTTCCTGACCCCAGGCCTCCTGCTCTAAAGCCGAGCAGAATAAGTCTAATTCCTCTTCCGTGTGACAGTCCTTCAAAAACATGAAAACAGCTGCCAACCTTTTTATGTTCCAGGCTGCACGTCCCCAGTCCTCTTATTTTATCCTCATATGGCACAGTCTCTTGTCCCTTCACCGTCCCAGTTGCCCTTCTCTGGACATATTCCAGTTTGTCAATGTCCTTCCTAAATTGTGGCTCATAGTAGTGTGTCATCTCCCTGGTGACTGGACAAAGGTTGTACGTTAAGAGCCCTCACAACTGTAGCATTTCTCAGACTCTTAAGCACTAGGAAGGCAAAAATGACACTAGGCAGCTATGAAGAAACCAAGCTCTTGTTCCTGGTGGGGGTTTTTGTACATATAAAATCCTTGTTTTTGGTCGGGCCACACCAAAGGGTGGTCTGGCAAAGCCCTTCTCAGAATAATATTTTTTAAATGTATAAAATTAAAAACACAGTTTTACAAAGCAAACCACTTGTTAACCAAAATAGAGATAAAATGACTTTCCTACCCAAGTTCATGGACCCCCTGAAATCTTTCCAGAGACCTCTGGGTTCTGTGGACCCCTGGTAAAGAAACTGTGGTATAGGGTAATACTGTATGTTTCAAATTTCACGTCCTCCAAGAATATACTTAAGGGACTTTGGAGAAGAGGTTCACCCTTTCCCTGGTGGACACGAGTCACTGAAGAGAACCTAGGGAAGAGGGGAGACTTGAGAACCTAAGAGAAAAAAGGGAAGAAGGATTTTTGGGTTGGTTTTTTTTGAGACCAAGTCTTCTTATATCCCATAGGTTGGAAACGCAGCGGCTATTCACCAGCCTGACCCCACTAGCCATCCATTCAGAAGCTTTGAGCAATTCTCTTTCCTGACCTAGGTTGGTTCACCCTTCCCTGGCAGCCTGGTGGCCCCCCTTCCCAGGGGCTCACCAGATAGGTGCCAGACTTAGTTCAGAAATCCAGTAGTCTTGGCCCGCTGCAGCTCAGAACTCCCAAGTTCAAGCTGTTGGCCAGCCATAGCCTTCCCACCAGTTGGGATTACATGAGTGCCCCACCAAGCCCGGCCTAAAAGAAGGCTTGCCTAGAATGAAAGCTCCTTGGAGGAAGAAATTGTTTTATTTTTGTATCCTCCAACACAATTTGTGCATACCAAGGGCCTAGTTCAGTGCTGTTGGTTGAACTGAATTCATCAGATTGGGATCTGATCAGGTTGGGAGCTGAAAGAGAGCTTAGAAGCCTTCTAGGCTAAGTCCCCTCCCCCATTTTACAGATAAGGAAACCAAAGCACAGAGAAGTTAAAATGACTTGCCCAGGGTCGTGTAGTTCATAAGCATCTGTGGTAGAATTTGAACCCAGGTCTTCCTGACTCCAAATTTAGTGCCCTATCCACTTTACCGTTCTGTCTCTTGAAAACATTCAGTTTTCAAGTATTCTGTTGGTTCAGGATATGTCAGTCATCTTTGTTCCACAAATGAGATAAGGGCTGGAGGTGACTGGTTGGCCCAAAAGGCAGAGCAGAATTTCACTGTTCCTGTGGGAAAAAATGGGGGTCTTGTTGTTGATCAGTCCTTTCAGTTGTGTTCAACTCTTCATGACCCCATTTGGGATTTTCTTGGCAAAGATACTGGAGTGGTTGCCATTTCCTTCTCCAGCTCGTTTGACAGATGAGGAAACTGAGGCAAACAAGGTGAAGCAGCTTGCTCAGGGTCACCCAGCTAGTAAGCATCTGAAGTGGGATTTGAACTCTGGCTTCCTGACTCCAGAACCGGATCTCTAACCACTGAACTACCTACCTGCCCCAATTGGGGCGGTTTAGAGTGTCTTACTATACCACAAATCCACAACAGCCAAAAAAACCTTTGTTCTTAGACCACATTAAGTGTGCAGAACAAGAGAAATCAGGCCTACTGTCGTCTGCCTTGGTCAGGTCACATCTGGAGTAATGTGTTTAGTTCTAGGGGGTCACAATTTAGGAAAAGAGGGAAGAAACAAGCATTTATTAACACTTGCTATGTGCCAGGCACTAGGCTGGTCACTTTACAAATATTGTCTCATTCAGTCCTCGTAACAACCCTGGGAGATAGGTGTTATGATCTCCATTTTACAATTGAGGAAACTGAGGCAGACAGAAGTTAAGTAACTGGCCCAGGGTCAGATAGTAAGTGTCTGAGGCTACGTTGGAACTCAGAGCTTCGTGTGTCCAGGACAAGAACCCTAAGCACTGGATCACAGCTCCCTAGGATCCTAGAATTCAGACAGCCATTAAAAACCTGCAGTGCATCCAGAGAGGGGTGACCAGAATAGTGAAAAGACTAGTCACCGATAACCCTAATTAAATATGTAAGTGGTTGCCATGCAGGAAAAAATGACTTGTTTTGTTGGTCCCTGAGAAAAGTAAAGCTGCTTTTGACTTAATGTAGGCAAAGGCTTTCTAACGTTGGAGAGCCCAATGGGCTTCTTTGGGAAGAGGGCATGTGTTAGAAAGGGACCATGTTCTTCAAGAAGAGCCTGGAAAAGACTGGAAACAAAATGGATCAGCATCCCTTGGGGAACGTCCAAACAAATGGTGGTGAGTAAAGTGGAGGAATATTATTGTGCTGAAAGAAATGGCCAATCAACAAGTCTTTATTAAAGGGTTCCTATCTGCTGGGCGCTGTGCGAGGTACTCAGGATACAGGTGCAAAGAAGAAGGCAGATCCAGAGAAATTTGGAAAGAGGCTGGGGTAATGCCAGGGGAAGGAGTTTAGTCGATAACCACAATAATGTCAAGGAAAACAACTTTGAAGGACTTCAGAACCCTGATCAAAGTAGTGACCAATCGGGACTTCAGAAGACAGATGATACAGCAGGCCTCCTCCGTGGAGAGGTACTGATGAGATCTACATTTTCAGCCATGGCCAATGTGCTCATTTGTTTTGTTTGACTGTATTATTTGTCCCAAGGAAGGGCCTTTGTTTTGGGATGAGGGGGGTGAGTTAGTAAATAGTGATGGTTTTTAATTAATTCTAGCAGTTTCTTGGCTGGTCCTTCATAATCTATCTTGACTACAGTCAATCCTTACCAGATAAATGCATTTCTTTCCAAGAGAAGAAAAAACAGGGCATCAAGAAAGCATTTTAAAATGCAAAGAAAAAGGAAGGAAAAGGAAGGAAGCATTTATGAAGCACCTACTATGTGCTGGCACTGTGCTAGGCACTTTACAAATGTCATTTCATTTGATCCTCACAACAACCCTGGGAGGTAGATTGTTATCCTCATTTTTTGGTTGTTACATGTCCTTCGTTTTCAAAGAGGACCAATGACATCATGGGGCGATGTCTGGGCTTACCCATGAATTGGATTTTATGGAAGCTGAGGAAGACAGAGGTTAAGCGACTTGCCTGGGGTCCTATAGCTGGTAAGTGTCTGAGTCTGGATCTGAAACCAGGTCTTTCCAACCCCAGGCCCAGTGCTCTATCCACCACACCACCTGGCCACCTAGTTGAAAAGCAATGAATTCTTTGTAAACCTTGATAATTACTGTTCTTAAAAATTCTAGATGAACGCCTCACCAGACTTTTTAGACAATTCCCAGCCAGGGAACAGGAGGTGTCGGCTGGGCTGTGTTTGGCTTCTAATAAGAGATTAGTATCTGGGACCTGGCTTCATTTTTCCCCTGTGCTGGCTGCTGTCCTTTCTTCCTTCTCTCTTCTTCCAAGGACTTTTACCTTGTGTTTTTCTAAGCGTATCCAGGGCCATCTCCAGTCATCCTGATCTATATCTGGCCACCGGACCCAGATGGCTCTGGAGGAGAAAGTGAAGCCGGTGACCTTGCACAGCCCTCTCTCACTTAAATCCAATTCACTTTCAAGTCATGGCATCACTTTCCTGATGTCATGGTCCTCTTCAAGAACAAAGGACAGACAACAACCACAACAAGAACAAACAGACCCCTCTGATTTTTAATTAAAAACAAGTTCTAGGTGAAGGGGATGGCTCTCTCTGGGTGACACAAGAAAAAGTCCGCTAGATTTGGAGTCAAAGGACCAGGATTCCGAGTCTGCCTTAACCACTTAACTACCTGTTATGACTCTGGCCAAGTTATTTCTTCTCTCCGTGGCTTCCTCTGTAAGACTTAATAGATTATCTCTAAGGACCCCTCCCAGCTCTGAATCCTATGATTCTGCACTTACTATTCCTGCATGGCCACAACAACATCTACAAGAACGATACTTTCCCCTACTTCCTCCATCTCTGTCTTTCTTCTGATGACACTGGTCTAGCCCTTGGGACCAACTACTGCCAGATATGTAGAAAGCATATACAATCAGTGCATGCTAGGGCAGCTAGGGGGTACGGTAGATAGAGGGCCAGGCTTGGAATCAGGAAGACTCATCTTCTAGAGCTCAAATCAGACCTCAGACACTTACTAGGTGTATGACACTGGGCAAGTCACTTTAGCCTGTTTGCCTCAGTTTCCTCATCTGTAAAATGAGCTGGAGAAGGAAATGGCAAACCGCTCCAACTCCTTAGGAGGTTGAGGGGATAGTCTGAGTAGAGAAAGGTTGGTATGGAAACAGTCTGGGAAGTCACATGAGAATTATCTAGGTCTGAGTCCAAGACCCCAGTAAACTGTATCAACTTTCAAGGACACCCCTTACTTGAGGGACTCTCAGAAAGGCCAGCCCAGGTTCAAGGTGCTGTGTATGTTTACTTTTACTAATCAGGCAAAGAACACATTCTTTCAAAGCAAAGGTATTTATTAATGAAATAGCATAGTAAAGAAAATCCCAACAAAACATCCCCCCCTCTCCCGCCTGGGTTATACACATACTGTAAGTATAATAAATAGACACGCTTAAGGAATAATCATGGAGAAGCACGTACGTGGCAACCACTTTGCATGCGTCCACTTGGCATGTATAGAGGAGCACACATATAGGGTGCATATGTGGCCAGCGTACACAGGTAGGGGACATGTATGGCAGGGCAGTTCACATCTCCAAAGTTTCAGGATTGCTGATTTTTTTCTGCCAATGTCTTCAAGCTAGCCCTGCTGGGTCTGCTCCTTGCTGGTTTCATGTGCTTCCATTAGTCCTATGGTCACTACCAGACAGCCCTACTAGGCACATAGTTGTTCTCATCTTCTGGAACCAGTACTAGTTCTGAGCTGAGGTGCTGCCCCTTTCTCATAAGAGGAAGAGAAGGGCTCTGCTATTTCTTTTAGGTTAGAGCCCAGAGGATTAATCTTTAATTTTTAGAGAGATAGGACCTCCATATGCCCCGTATCACACGAGAGAGAAATCCTTAGCAGATTGTTCTCTCATGAGAAGAATCTGTCAGTTCTATGAGCTATGAGTGTGATTGGCTTACTTCCTTTCCATAATGAAATGTCATCTTCGAGGGGCATGCTCTTTTGGAACAGAGAAGAGCCAGCCTGCTAAAGTAGATCCCATAGGCATTAAATCTGTCTTTTTAACCTTCTTCCTAGTCACGAGGGACAAGGTTTCTCTTCTAACCCTTTATCTGACTTAGGGTTAGAAAGTCCTTGTACCTCCCTCTCAATTTCTGATCACCAAACTGCACCCCTACTGAAGCATTTCAAGGGCTACCCCCCTTCAATAAACAGCCAAATCTGGCCCTACTCCCTAGTTTTTTCAAGACTAAGATTTTTTGAGGGGGGTGGGGAAACATGCAAATGAATGGTAGAGGGAAAATCAAAAAAGTAAGCCCCCTTAGTTTTAGCCATATCATTGTCCACCTCAATTCCTAGTTCCAAATATTTGCAAATATATACATATATATATGTATATATATACACATACACATATACAAATATATATGTATATATACATATACAAATATATATATGTATATATATACATATACATATACAAATATATATATGTATATATATACATATACAAATATATATATGTATATATATGCATATATATACATATACATACACTCATATATAGCCAAAAATAAGCTGCACATATGTCATTAAAGGTTCAAAAGAAAGCTGTCTCATTCCAAATGGATGGTGGTTAACTTCTAAGCTATTCTATCTAAATAAACTTCCATGGACATATCTTAGACCATTCCAATTCTCATCCTGAAAGACCTCAGATATGAAAGGTATCTTCTGTCCTACAGCACTCCCCATTCCCATTCTATTTTGAGATTTTTCTACTTTATTCTCTATATTGAGCTCATCAGACCGTTCTACAATTCTAGACTCACTTCTTGTTTGCATGGAGGTTTAGGTGTTCTGTCTACATTGCTAGATAATCATTTCAATAACGAGGCATTTCCTCTTCTCTTTCCCTCTCTGTTGGGGAAGGGGATAAGAAGAGCTATCATATACAATTAAAATGTATCCCAATTGTGTCTAAAATATAACACAATTCAGGGATGGATCTCTTGCTCTTTGCCCAGTTTAATGTGCTGTCTGTGGTCAGCATCTATTTAAATCATAGCTTTTGTACCCTCCCAAACCACTCCCCCACCCTCAACCAATGACTCTCTGCAGAGGACAAAAGGGAATATAAAGTAAATATAAGGAATTGAATCAGTTCATAAACATTTCCCAAGTTCCTGTCTCCCCAACACAGGAAGAGTGGGACATATCAGTTCAGATTCATGTTGTTCCGTCATTTCAGTTACGTCCAACTTTTTGTGACCCCATTTGGAGTTTTCTTGGCAAAGATACCAGAGTGTTTTGCCATGTCCTTCTCCAGCTCATTTTACAGATGAGGAAATGGAGGCAAACTGGGTTAAATGACTTGCCCAAGGTCACACAGTATCTGAGGCCAGATCTGAACTCAGGGCTTCCTGAGCTTGGGCCCTGCACTCTATCCACTGTGCCACCTAGCTGCCTAGGTCCATGGCACGATGTTAAATATCCCCAGACAAAACAACCTCTCTAGGAAACTGTTTCTCTTCCTTTCTTGGCTCAGCAACTAGTAAACATCAACCTCTTAGGGACTGGAACTTCAAGACGTTTGGGTCAGGTCTGCAACTCTGAGTGTCTCTGTCTGTGTCTCTGCCTTGATTGGCTTGGTTTTCACAGTCCCTAACTGTTCCCTCAACATGATCTAGATGCAATTGTGATTTCTCCCCTTCTCTCTAGACCCCTGGCTGTGCCTACAACTGTCAACCATCACAGCTGGCATTTTACCAACCCTACAGGACTTCTGTAACCCTTCCAAGAATATTTGAGGCTTTTTAAATGGTGCGTGCTGAAAACACTCCAACCAAATGAGAGTCTATGCTGAGTGACACCACCCCCAATGTGGGCCTCAGACACAACTTGCTGGAAGTGAGATGTAAGGTCCTCAAATTTTTACATTTGTATCTTGGATGTCAAGCACAGTGCCACACACACACACACACATACAGAGCCTTTTTATTCATTTGTTCATTCGTTCAACCTCTGTATAGCATTCCAGCACTGTGAACCACACTGCATACTTCATTTTCAGGGAACATAATGAATTTAAAAGCAGGTTTCCTGACACTCTACTGTGGCATCCTGAATTTCATCCACCGTGGTACCTTGCCGCTACTGTGAATTTACCACAAGAGAGGTATTCTCTTTAAGCTTCAAACATGAATCTGTCTAAACACCTCTCTTCATCTTTACCCAGTAAGATTACCAATCCTAGAAAGCTTTGCTGGATACCCGGGTATCTCTATCAGCACGCATCATAAACATTCATCAGCCAGCCTTTCAGCATAGTCCCAAGTAATTAATGACTCCAAATATATAACACATGGGCAACACATGATACCTACATTAAAATGTCATGCATCAGACAAGCCATGTAGATCCTATGAAGAAACAAAGCGTATTATATACCAACATGGGTCATATACCGAGGTTATTTACCCAGTTATAATAATTAATAATAGCTAGCATTTACACAGTACTTGCTACGTGCCTGGCACTGCATCAAGCAATTTATTGTTCCATTTGATCCTTCCGATGCTCTTGGGAGTTAGGTGACACTATTATCCCTGTTTTACAGGTGAGGGAACTGAGGCAGTTAGAAATTAAGTGACTTTCCCAGAATCAAACAGCCAGGAAGTGCCTAAAGCTGGACTTAAACTCAAGTCTTCCTGGCACCAGGCCCAGAATTCTGTCCACCGTACCACCTAGCTGTCCAAAGTACACATACTTCATCACTGGGAATTACCTATCGATAGGTGTAACTTACTTCCCCATATTCCTAGAGCATCATAACTCAGCCTGGTCACTGGAGAGGTAGTCCCGGCATATCTGCTGTTATCCCATACCACACTATCTTCCAGCAGCCTACAGTCTCAATCCTGATGTCATAGATGGCCCAGGCTGATTCCCATTATGTTCAAGGCCATTGGCCTACGGTTCTAACCCTAAGTTCATAGATGGCTCAGCCCCCAGTGAGTCAGTCTCTATAGATGCCTTCTGTTTCCTTGGGGCCTCCACAACTAAAATTTTGGTTAGAAAAGGGGAAGCCTTTAGATTCAGCCCTACCCCTTCTCCTTCCAGGCACAGGTCACACTTGGGCCAGAGCAGCCTTGTCTGACTTCTCTGATCCACAAGAGAGTATCAGCTTGTAAGTTCTTCTTCATCCAAACCACAACTGGATCCCCTTCATGTGAGCCATCATCTGCCTCTACGATTTGTCTTCTGTAAAGGATGGATCAACCTTTCCGAAAATCTAATTGGCCAACTCGCCATCATTCTTTTCCTCTGATTATCAGGTGGCCGAACTGAGTCTCAGAATATTAGAGAGTTGAGATGCGTTGTCTCTGTAGCACTCCAGCCAACCCCTAAATCTGCTTGGTAGAGTAGCAGATAGACCAGTTTTTCAACTCATTGGTGGCTCTCCAGTGACCTGCTACTTGGTGTTAGCTGGACGCTGTAGCCAGAATGGCCTTTGTTTTCTTTGAATGACTCAGCTTACCTCATTGAGCCTCTGGACACTGTGGCTTGCTCTTCCGGGGCAGGAGGCCCAAGGAGCATTCCAGGAAGCAGACAACTTCCTGTGTGATGAGTCATGGGGCTGGCTGAGGGGAGGTGTTAACGGCTATGCTAGGGGGAGGGGCCAAGTCAAGAACCAATCGGGCCCTGGTCGTTCAGGGCGGTGCTTGATGATGTCAAAAACTCTATAAGAGGGGAGAGGACAGCTTGAAGATCCTCTCTTTTCCTTTTCCGGTTGGAGCCAGCGACAGTTACAGCGACAGTTACAGCGACAGTTACAGCTACAGTTGGAGCCAGAGGCAGTTACAGAGGCAGTTACGACAGTTACGTCAGTTACAGCCACAGCCACAGACACAGCTGAAGCAGGAGCTGCCAGTAGCAGAGCTGACCTACGGGAGAAAGCTGAACAAAGACTTCAGGCCAGTGGGTAATCTTATTACCATAGAGGGGGAAACATGATTTTGCTTTACGCAATCATGCTTCTCTGTAGCCTCCTGGTTACTCTTTCAAGGCGTACTTATTGGGCCTGGAAGCTTTTGATCAATATATCAAAATGGGGTTGCTGGTTCATGGGTTGGTTACTGTGGAGCCTAAATAAATGTTTTGATTCTTCTGCCTTCTACTTTGAGAGTTTCTTATATCCGGCGATTCCGAACGTTTCAGACATGTTTATGATCCTCTTTGAGATTATAAACTCTGCCCTCCTAATACAGACGCTGAAATAATTCTGGAGTTCCTGGGTGAACTCACACCTTATACCATACCTTGTTCCTCTTGGAGCTTTTCTGAGTTAGGCTATAGCTAGGATATAGACTGAAAAGGACACGTGCTTCCTTCAACTGATCTCTCAGTTAAGAAACTTACTGATGACGAGTCTTCCTGTCTTCCCAGACTCCCAAATACATACCAGTAGGTAACCACGGCTGTCACCCGATATCAGCAGGTATGAGGTCAAGCTTTTGGCATCAGTGTTGGTGATGGCATATACACGCATTAAAGATTTCAGACAATAACTCCAGTGAGCCTTCTGCTCAGACCAGAGGGTCCCTAGGAGGTTTAGTAGTATGGGATTAAAACATTTGGGTAGAGTTACCTTGAAGACAGTAATGTGTAGGCTAAGTGCATCCTTTCACTCTGGATGTCTTGCCATCTCTCTATCTATCCTCCACTCCACCAGGTGCGGACGTCCCACATACCCACTCCCTTTCCGCCTCTTTCTCCGGTGATAATAGTCCCATTGCTTCTAGAGAGAGCATGACAATCAACTGCCTTAGGACTCCACTTGCCATTCCTGTGGCTCAAAAAACCAGAAACTCCCTTCCCTGACTGCCAGCCTCTATATGTGTCATCATTCTCCCCCAGGCCCCACCTCCATTAGAAGGTAAGCTCCTTGAGGGAAGCAGCTGTATAACTTTTGTATTTATGTCTTCAGTGCCTAGCCCGGTTCCTGGCACAGAGTAGACAATTAACACAAACCCTTTCATTCATTTATTCATTCAACCTCCGTACACATTTAAACACTGTGATCTAGGAACGCTGCGTTTTCGTGGAACATATGAAAGAAAAAGCAAGTTCCTTGATCCTCTACCACGGCCTCCTAAGTCTTATCCACAGCGGTGTCTTGCCTTACTGTCTTACTCTGGAACATGCCTTGGCCAGAAATCGAAACTCCTCTCCCGGCGGAAGGTCATTGCTCTTTAGTTGTTTCAGGCACAAGACACCTCTTTGTGATGCCGCTTGGGGTTTTCTTGGCAGAGATACAGGAGTGGTTTGCCTTTCCTTCTCCAGCTTATTTTACAGATGAGAAAACTGAGGCAAGTAGGGTTAAGTGATTGGCCCGGTGTCATGCAGCTAATAAGCATCTGAGGCTAGATTTGAACTCGGGGAGATGAATTTTCCTGACTCCAAGTCCAGCTCTCTACCCACTGTGCCGCCTAGTTGCCTCTGGCGGGAAGGGATATCTCCAGAAAAACAAACCACATTAACCCATAATGAATCCCTTGTAATAGTGCTGATAGGCTAAAAGTCTGCAGCCCCGTGACCCACTGTTACTATGAGGTCATGGGATGGACCAGAGAATGGATGGATATGACTTCTGAGTCATAAACCGCTGAGTGTTACCATTGAATCGTGAGCTACTGAAAATCCTGTTGCCCCGTCTGCCCATCCCCCAGCTTCTCACATCCTCCTTGCTCAATCCTCTCTCACCAGGAAAGCTTTAAACTTCTTTACTACCTAGGGGTCAGCAGAGAGGATTTAAAAACTAGTTCCCAAAGAGCCCCATTAACAAACAATTATCTCACTGGGGGTGCTGAAATATCCCACTGGGTCAGAGAGTTTATGTTATGTAGCAATAACTTCTTCACCTCTTTATTCCTTAGCCCTTCCTTTCAATTTCCCCAAATGTCCACAGCGCAGTGTGGAGCCCTTATGATATAACGTCACCGTCGGCACACAACCCCAGAAGCAACAGTCCTTGATGGGTCAGGTTCTATTAACAAGCATGAGTACTCCTGCCATTCAAGCCAATATTCTAACACTGAATGTATGACGAAGGTTTCTCAGTGTCACTACAAAAGTAAACAAAAGAGCTTCAGTGACACTTTGACACATGAGAGTTCAATGGTTCCTGTAAATCTATAAACTTATAAATGTTGAATCAGGAAACTGATGTCACATTAAATCCTGAGGGGTTCGGGGAGAGAGAGAAGAACAAAGGAAAAGGAAAAGAAAAAGGGGTGATCTTCAAAGGATCCCCACAATGGTAGATCAACCTTGGCTTAGTCTAGTACTCAAGTCAGTCCTACCTAGTCCTCCATGAATGTAGCATGGGCTACACAGGTCTTCACATGACTATAGGATCCTCTTTTACTCTCCAAATTGGAAATGCCATTTGGGTCAGTATCTATTTCAGTGGTAGCTAAAACACATATCCACATACAGCCAGTGAAATGGGGAAAATGGGGCATATCTAGATTATACCGAGGGCCTGGATGTGGGCTATGAGAGCCAGGCTGGCATAGGTAGAGATGTCAGAAATGAGATGCTTCACTAGTCTTGCGTCTCACGGTTCTAGCTCTGGAGAAGCTGATGCCAGCTAGTTGCTATACCAAGACAGAAAAGGATCTCCCGATCAGTGGCTCTGGCTAGACGAAGCCAAGTGACAAGTTAAAACAATGACTTGAAGTGGGCTGTGGACATTCCCCTTGCTTCACATTCCCCATACACCAAGAGAAGGACGCATCATTCAAACTCATGGCACAGGCAATAGGATCATAGGTTCAGATTTGGAAGGGACCTTGGAGTTGACCTCGTCCAATCCTTTCATTTTACGTGGAACCCAGGATTTTCTGGGTATGCCCAGATCCCCTAACCTGGAGATAAGCCTCTTGGGAATACCTCCCCATCAGTGCCTTAAGCTCCCGCAGTCCTGTGGGGATTACCTGTGGCATCCAGAAACTGAGAGTGACAGACAACACAGAACAGAAACAAATACTCCTAGACGGATTTCTTGGAGCCAGGGTAAAGCAGGGAGAACAGAATCTTTCCCCTAGGGGCAGCTAGGTGGTGCAGTGAGTAGAACACTGGCCTTGGAGTCAGGAGGACCTGAGTTCAAATACAGCCTCAGATGCTTGACACACTTACTAGCTGTGTGACCTTGGGCAAGTCGCTTAACCCCAATTGCCCTGCCTTCCCCCCTCCAAAAAAAAAAAAGAAATCTTTCCCCTCTCACTAGTTCAGTTCATGGCATCTTGCTGCAGGTAATCCGGAATCTTCACCCTCTGGATGGGCACAGGAAAGAACGCAGGAAAAAGAAAGAGATCAGGTTGTTCTCACCAGTTTTAAGGACCCTGTCTCATGTTTGTGTTTCTCAGCAGATCCCTGCCCTTTTCTTGGATTCATTGATCCTCATGTCAGCCCTTCTGGCCCTGGAATGGTTCCGCGTCCTTGCTAGCTGCTGGCTGGTTGGCCCCTTTGCTTCGTGCTAATTTAGACAAGAATGTGGGTAAAAGCCTGTGTTGGGTATGCAACCAGTCAAAGGAGGCTACACGTACCCCTCCATCTTGCAAGATCTTGGCACACCCAGGCAAGCCCCCTTAGGGGTATTTCTGTGTTAGGGAATCTGGGAATGCCCAGACAAGCCCGGGTTACACACAGTTCAGGAAAATGAGGCCTAGTGAGATTAAGTGACTTGCCCAAGGTCACACAGATGGTAAGTGGGAAAGTCAGGATTTGAACCGAGATCCAGCCCAAATCCAGCACTCTATCCAGTGTCATGTTTTAGAGATGAACATTCAAAATGGCCTCTCTACTGAGTCACTTCCTTTTCCATTCTGGTACAGCAACCTGCTAGCACAGACTTCTCCAGAACTAGAGCTGTGGAGCAAGTGATGTGCCTCAGGGACTTCTCCCTTTACTTCTAACACCTCTGCCTTATAGGCCGCATCCGTGCCATTGGGATAATCTAGATAGGCCCCATGCTCCCCATTTCCCTGGCTGTATGGGCACGTATGTGTGGGCTACCACTGTTGTTACTGGGTTGTTTTAGTTGGGTTCGACTCTTTAGGGCTGCGTTTGGGGTTTTCTTGGCAAAGATGCTGGAGGGGTTTGCCATTTCCTTCTCCAATTTATTTCACAGATGAGAAAACTAAGGCAGAGGTTAAGTGACTTGCCCAGAGTCACACAGTTAGTGTCTGAAGCCGGCTTTGAACTCAGGTCTCCCTGACTCCAGGCCCAGTGCTCTTTCCACTGAGCCACCTAGCTGCCCTCTACACCAGCATAGCACCACCTAAGTCTCTTGGATCCGCACTTGTGCCTCAGTGTCCCTTCCCCACACTAAGGGAACGTCCACAGTTTATAATCTAAAATGGAGGCAGCAATCACTACATATGCGTGCCCTTTAGCAAGGGAAGGATGCTTTCCTTCCAGAACCATCTCCCAAGAGGTCTGAGTAATTGTTCCAAAGCAAAGCCCCTGTCTCCTATTTGTGTTTTTTAACAAATCCCTGTCCTGTCTTTGGGCTCATTTATCTTCCCATCAGGCCCTCTGGCACTTGGATTGTTCTTCTGTGTTCCAGCGGACTGCTGGTTGGTTGGTCCCTTTGGTAAGAGTTCAGTGCTGATCTGGACAAGGTTGTGGGTTGGGCTCCCTGTGGGCTAGTTAGCTTTGCTCTGCTGCATGGCCACAGAATGAACCTTGAACCCAAGCTGCCTGACTAATGTGCGTCCTTGGCCATGAGGGGAATGAAAAATTGGAGGAAACAACTCAAAATTCCAACTTTACTGATGGGAGGTCAGAAGGATGATCTTTGAATATCAAGGACAACGTGAGATGATGGAGTGGCCCAGAGAGGGAAATGATTTGTTCTGCCCTCATCTGGGAGCCCTGCTGATCTCTTCCCAATGAATCAACTCCTTCCTTCTCGGGGACTAACGCAGCCTTTGTCCTTGGTCCCAGAGCTTCCCCCTTCATTCATTTCTGGGTGTTCAGCCCTCCTTCCTTCCCTTCCAATCTATGATAATAACAACTCGCATTTAAGTAGTACTTTCAAGTTTTTAAAGATTTACAAATAGCTTATTTTTTTATAACAACCATCCTAAGAAGGGAGGCACTCTTACTTATCCCTGTTTTATACATGAGGAAATTGAGGCACAGAGAAGTTAAATGACAGCTAATAAGTGTGTGAGGCTGAATTGGACTCAGGTCTTCCAGACTCCAGGCCAATCTCTCTATCCACTGCTCAGCATACCATACCAGTGGTGGGGAACCTGCTGCCTCAAGGCCACATGTAGCCCTCTAGGTTCTCAAGAATGGCCCTCTAAGTCAAAGGGCCACACTCAAGGACCCTAGAGGGCCACATGTGGCCTCAAGGCTGCAGGTTCCCCACTCATGCTCCAGACAATAAGAATGTATTTTCTAGGGTGCATTCACAAGAGAAAGTAACATGCCTGGAATAAAATCACCAGTGCACACAAAGAAAATTGCCTCCCAATGGCTGAGTAGTCCTCAAACTTCTAGTATGCCATTCACTAAGCCTGGAGCCCACCCACCTACCCCCTGACCTATGACTTATTCTTCTGCAAAATGAGGATGGTACCCCTTGCCCTGGAACCACCTACACTAAATTAAGATTGTACCCAGCATGAGGCTCTGAACTAACTCCATTTGTTTTTTCATAAACATAAGCCTACTCTCAGCCAATAAGGAAGCTTCTATATTTATATTTATGTTCCATAAATCACTGCATAATGACAAAAAATTAAACATACCGTTAAAGTTGTGTCCTTCACCTAGAAAAATGAGTCACTTGGCCTGACCCTCATGGAGGTCCCCTCTAAGAGTTATGAAGGGGACTTGTCTCACAGAAGGGTAGAACAAGAAGCCCAGCTCATGGGGTCATCCCAAGAGGTCACTTAGTCCAACCCTTCTTTTTTTAGGGAGGAAACTCAGGCCCAGATTGAAGCAGACTTGCCTCAAACCACCCAGCTAGCAAAGCCGAGACTCGAACCCAGGTTAACTGATTTCCAGTCCCAGGACTCTGTATATCAGACCGTGGTGCCCACCTGCCTCTTTCTTCTTGTGTCCCTTACGCTCGCCTCCCCCCCCCCCAAAGGGAACAATGAGGAGTGAACTGGCCATTTGGTAGGAGGACTTTGTGATGGATTATAGATGCCTGGGAGCCGGCTGATGTTTCTCTGGCTTCACTGCAGAATTGCTAATCCCCCAACTTCTCTCGTTTCCCTTGACACTTGTCCTGCAGCCGATAAAAGGCTGCATCTCCAAACAGGTTGCAGTCACTCCCTCCTGTCTTCTGCCCTCCCCTCATAAAGCCATAGCTAACATGGTGAGGGGGGAGATCAGAGACCTTGGTCAACAGGAGGAGGCTGGTTTCAGTCTCCACCATTGGCCCTGCATGCAGCCAAGAACAGCATGGAGGCACTGAGCAAAGAGAATATTTACTCATGTGCTCCTCTCCCCACTACCCCGCCCTTCCCGCCAGCTCTATTATCATCAAACCAAGCTTATAGCACCCTGGTTTGGGACCAAGCTCAGAGCCTGAGTCCTGGGGTACATAGGGCTAAGTAGTAGGGGAAGGCAGGGGGAACTCCTCTGACCTGCAGAAGGGGAAGGAAGGAAGGAGGGAAAAGAGGGAAGAAGGAAACAAGCATCTAAATGCCTACTATGTGCTGGGCATGGTGCTAAGTGCTTTACAAATACTGTCTCATTTGATCCTCACTACCACCCGGATAGATGAGTACTGTAATTACACCCATGTTAACAGATGAGAAAACCTAGACTAAGTGGCTTGCCAGGGTCACATAGCTATTATATGTCTAAATCCTCATTTGAACTCGGGTCTTTCTGACTCCAGCCCGGAGCTCTATGATCAGTCAGGGCTAGGACAGTGTCTTTAATGTCAGGAGGCAGCAGGGGTGTAGAAGAAAGAGTGCTATGTTTGGATTCTGGCTCTGTTAACTCCCCACGTTTCTGGATCTGTTTCGCCATCTGTACAATGGGTGTAATCATCCCTGGCCTCCTTACCTCACAAGACTGTTGTGAGGCCCAAATAAGAAAAGACATGGAAGTGATTTGAAAAGTTTAAAGCTCTATACTGGTGTATCTTTAAGACCCCAGCCCCAGGTCGGGGTGGTTCTCTGAGACTCTGATATTATATATATGTATAGAGATGTGACTTCAGATTGGCAAAGAGACCAAAGAGGGGAGAGACAGAGACAGAGAGACAGAGACAGAGAGAGACAGAGACAGAGAGACAGAGACAGAGAGAGAGAGAAACAGAGAGAAAGAGAGACAGAGACAGAGACAGAGAGAGAGAAAGAGAGAGAGAGAGAGAGAGAGGGAGAAAGAAAGAGAGAGAGATAAGGCCTAGGTTTTGCATGGAGGACAGGAGCCCCCTGAGCTGCAGTCATGTGGTGAAAGCTGGTGGCTCACCATGTCCCTGGATTCCTCACACCTGCACCCTCAGAGACTGCAAAGACCAGACTCCTTGGGTGAGATTGTTCTCTCTCAGCTCAGCTGGGATTTCATCTCGCTCCCAGAATTAAAGATTCCCTTTCCTTTTGTATATTAGTTTAAACTAATCTGTCTAACTTCCCTGATTACTGTTTTACTACATGCTTTGATAAACATGTTTGCTCTCTATCTGTAATTGTCTTTTGTGCAATAAGCATTTGGTAGGAGAGCATTTGGCTGGCCGATAGGAAGCTAATTGCTTCCTTCCCCTTTGGAGCAACCAAGGAAAGTGGCTTTTATCCTGAATCCCCCCAAAAGAGCATCATAGCCTGAGACTGCAAATATCTGATATAATATAAATAGATCTAATTCGAGTCTGATATTCCTTGTAGAGACGGGAGGGGGCGGAGGGGTGCCAGCCACAGTCCTCTTCCTGCTCCCCTGCGGCAATCTCCCTGGAGACAAGGTGAGCCGGGTCTTGGGTTAGAGCTATCTAAATACATCCTGCGATGCAGACCACCCAGGTAGGCCAGGTCCTCTGCGTTAGATGGTGCTTTGCATGTCAGGCAGCGTTCCTATTGTTTCTGTTAAGTTCTGAGGGTCATGGATTGAGAACAGAAGGACCATCTGCCCTACCTCCTCTTATTTTACAGATGAAGGAGGGGAGAGAGGAGAAAGAAGAGTATTTGTGAAGCACCTACTATGCGCCAGGAGCTGTGCTAAGTGTTTTACAAATATTACGCTCATGACAACTCTAACTGATAATAGCTAACATTTGTATGATTCCTACTGTGCGCCAGGAGCCCTCCTTACAATTACTATCTCACTTTATCCTTCCAACGACAATAATAGCTAACATTTAAAACTCAGGTCCTCATACTCCAAATACAGGGCCCTGCCCATTGTAGCACTCTGCCTTTATATATACACACACGAATGTAGAGAGAACCGTGTGAGTCACCGACAAGCACAACTTCAAAGTTGTTGATGTACTGAAGGGGTCGGGATCAGGAGTGTCAAAGATCTGAGTCCTCTTCTCCAAATCCACTTCATAAGATTACAGGGTGTGATCCTTTGGCAGAGAGGGGAACCTCCCATGGAACTTAAGATAGCCCTTTGCCTAGGGGTGCTCATCTCATTTCGAGGACAGATTGAATTCTTCTATCGGACCTCGGTGACTGGGGCTGCATCAAAGATGATCGGTGACTGAGAGTCAGAGGGGTTGAACTCTTTTCGGAATTGCTTCTCCACCCTGTAAGCTGCAAGACTGAGCTGTGGAAGTGGGTCTTTCTGCCTTTTCATCCACGCCTTCTGTCTCTTCCATTTCCAGCATTGAAGAGTGGGGTGGGAGGCAGAGAGTGAATTCCTCCACCACCCACCTCCCGGCCCCCAGCAGCAATGTCAGTTTATAGAAGACACACACCTGAGAGGGAAGTGTGCTTGCCCAGGCAGACCTGAGATTGGGGGGTCCTTAAATCTAGTCATATCCTAACTACCTTCTTCTGCTTTTCTGTTTCCCTTTCTGAGTATAGGTCATCAGCTGGCTATCTGGAGTAATGAACGTTTCTAGCCTTGGTGGTAATCTCATGGGTAACCCTGAGTTTGGGAACAGCTAGGTGGTGCAACAGACAGAGTAACGGGCCTAAAGTCGGGAAGACCTAAGTTCAAAACCAGCTTCAGACACTTACTATCTGTGGGACCCTGGGCAAGTTCCTTACTGTTTGCCTCAGTTTCCTCATCTGTAAAATGAGCTGGAAAAGGAAGTGAAAAACCACTCCAGGGTCTTTGCCAAGAAAACCCCAAGTGGGGTCACAAAGAGTCAGATACAACTGAAAAACAACTAAACAGCGGCAGCAGCAATATAGATGTATGTGTGTGTGTGTGTGTGTGTGTGTATATATATATGTGTGTGTGTGTGTGTGTGTGTGTGTGTGTGTGTGTGTATAGATACATAGATAGAGAGATATACCACCCCCAATCTCCTGGGTTTAAATCAATATTAAAATTATTGGTTAAAGAATCTATTAATGGTGTAACCAAACAATTAAACAAAGCTCCAAATGACTGTTTACGCTACATCGGATGTGAGAATGGTCACAACGTCACCTTGACCCATCACGGCAATGGCTGACTTCTCAATTCTGGAAACATATTTCTGCCATCCAGGATAACCAAGTCTCTTCTCAAGAATTGTCTTCATTCTTATTCACAAAGTAAGGGTTAAATTTAGTTATCTCAGGAAATAAGTGGTCTTAATCCTTTTCTCTCTGTTCTCTCTTCAGCCACTTCAGTTATTGGTTAAAGTCTCAGGCACCTCACGGTCTCCGCATAGAATGATGGTACAAATGTAACTGAGCAAAATTCCATTTCCTCTTCAAGATATGTGAACAGTATGATCTCTGAGAGGAAGGATATTCAAGACCCGTAACAGCTCTATTGCTGATGGGCACTAACAAAGATCAATCTGGTACAGATGAGTCAGGGGAAGGATGGGGCTGCCCTTCCAGTCTCTGCTTCATTCTCTCCTCTGTGGAAGGAAGGATCACAGAATTTCAGAATTTGAAGGGACCTCAGTGGCTGACTAATTCAACCTGCATTGGAAAAAATACCCCCCACAACAATTCATCTAACAAGATATCATTTGACCTTTGCTTGACTATCTCCAGTGAGGAGGAGCCCTCACCTCCTGAGTTAACCCTTTCCATACCTGGACAGCTCTAAATCTTTGGGAGGTTTCTCCTGACATCAAAACTAAGTCTGCGTTCTTCCCTTTCCACTCATTGCTCCCAGTTCTGCCCTCTGGGGCCAGACAAGGTAAGTCTAATCCCTCTTCCATATGACAGCCTTCCTCCGGACTAAACATCCCCAGTTCATTCAACTAATGTTCGCATAACATGGCTGGGGGCCATCTCTGCTCGTCCTGACCTATATCTGCCACTGGACCCAGATGGCTCCAAAGGAGAAAAGGTGACCTTGCATAGCCCTCCCTCACTTAAATGCCATTCACTCGCAAGTCATGGCATCATCTTCCTGGTGTCATGGTCCTCTTCGAGAATGACGGACAAACAACCAAAACAACATGGCCCGGCTTCAAGGTCTTTCCCCATCCCGGGTAGCCTCCTTCAGACATTCTTCATCTTATTTTGGTTCTTCCTTAACTCCAGAAGTCTCTGACCAGCGGCACTCTTACGGCCTTATTCTTGAAACACAATGTCTCTCTTAATGCGCCCGAGATCATGTTATTTGTTTTGAGTGCCAAATCATACTTTTGACTTATAGTGAGCTTGAAGTCAGAGGATAACTAAGGCTCATTCTTCTAAAACTACCACGTGCCTCTCTCTCCCTCCTTTATTTCTCATGCCACTATGCAAGAGGGAGAACAAAATAGTGCCCTGGAGCGAGTTTGTTTTAACCTCTCCTTCCTTCTGACTCTATTTGAAGGAAAAGTAAAGTCACACAGAGAGAAGCAGCGAATCCTCGTGGATACAGAGCTCCCCTTGAAGCCAAGAAGATCTGGGTTTGAGTCCTGCCTGTGACACATAAACCGTTTGGTCATTTTTCAGTTGCATCCAGCTCCTTGTGACCCCATTTTGGGGTTTTCATGGCAAAGATACTGGAGAGGTTTGCCACTTGACAGATGAAGAGGCTGAGACAAAGAGGGTTAAGTGACTTGCCCAGGGTCACACATCTAGTAAGTGCCTGAGGCTGGATTTAAACTCAGGTCTTCCTGACTGCAGGGCCAGCACTCTATCCACTCGGTGTTCAAGGAGGAGTAACACCTCTGGTTCGAGTGCTTGCTGAGCCCTTTTCAGGGCTGTCCGCCTTTCACCCAACTCTCACCTGTAGCTCTAAGAAACTGTAGCATGCACAACAGCCATACCCCAGTAAAACCATCTCAGCAGATGGGCTAAACCAGGTTGAAGGTGAGCAATAGGACTCAAATCTGTAGGCGAATTTGGGGAGTGCCTACCCCAGGCATGGGTGGATGAGAATAACTTGTTCCAACGGCCACGAAGGCGGCTGAAACAGGCACTGTGGAACACTTAGCAATTTGCCAGACATCGGAGATGCCGAGATCATCCACTGCATCCCAAGCCATCCCCAGACATCCTGATTTTTGTCTTGCCTCTAGACTTCCATGACTCTGGAAAAGAGAGTAAGGCTGATGACCTCGTGCAACTCTGCCTCACTTAAATACAATATTATGAGCAAATGAAGGCATTGTATCAAAACCTCGCATGTAAGACTGTTTGTTTCTGTCTACTAGATAGGGGGGACTCACAAACTCTTAGAGCTAGTGGCAACTTTAGAGAAGATACTTACTAGCTGTGTGACCCTGGGCGAGTCACTTAACTGTTTGCCTCAGTTTCCTCATCTGTAAAATGAGCTGGAGAAGGAATGGCAAACTACTCCAATACCTTTGCCAAGAAGACCCCAAAGAGTCTGACACAACTGAACTGACTGAACAACAATAAACATACCCCCCACCTCATAGATGAGAAAACTGAGGCCCGTTGAGGTGAAGTGATTTAATGAAGGGAGTAGCATTAACCTTTGGCAGAGCTAGGTCTCCTGACTCTAAGACCACTGAGGGAGCGCTGGATCTGGAGTCGGTGGGACCAGAATTGAGATGCAATCTTTGCAAACTGAGCCAAGAGCAGGGGGAACATACAGGATTTAGCCCTGTCCAGCATAGGAGATAGGTCTCACTTACCATCTGACATGCATTTATGTAGCTACTATGTGCAAGGTATTGCAGCGATACAAAGAAAAGAAACAGTTCCAGCTCACATTGGGGGGAGGGTGTGAAACGGGGGGGGAAAGTTTAAACACACCACGCAAAAAAAGTATAGTAAAACATTGGAGGAAGACAGACAGCCGAGGGGATCAGGAATGAACGCAGTCTTGAAGGAAGGTGGGAGTAGAGGGTACACGCCGGGAATGAAAGGCCAGCCTGAGCAAAGGTATGAAGACGGAATCATGCATTCAGGGACTAGCATGCAAGGCACTCTGGACAGAATGTCGAGCATGGGAGTGGACATAATGCAATAAACCGACAGAGATAGGCTGGAGCCAGATTTGGAAGCTGAGGAGTCTGAAGGAAGGTTCTGGAACCGGTAGATGACAGGGCCACTCTGAGGCATCAGGAAGATGACTTTGGTAGCTGCACAGAACCTGGGCTGGAGCAGAGACAGACGGGAATCTGAGAGTGAAATCAGGCAGCTGTTGCAGTAGTCCAGGCAAGAGGTCAAAATCCCTCAGTTCATTGTGACCCAAGTCCAGCCTAGTCTCAAACAAAATCCTTATCTTCACAGACTTTTTTGTTTTCTTTCTTGTCTCATATTATCCATCCTCATCTTCACGGAGCTCCTCTTCATCACCTTCATCAGCCTCCTCTTCATCATCGTCGCCACCCACCATCATCATCATCGTTGAACACCCTTTATTGAGCTGCGTCTAGAGTGATACGTTAGATGCTGGGGTGGGGGGATGGGGATAGGAGGTTTGGCTCTAAATAGCACTAAAATCATGGAATTTAGTAGGAAAAGGTTAACAAAGCCCAGCACTTTCTTGAAATCCCCTTCCCCCAACTCCCCTGTCCACTGAGGAAGCAGAACCTCCTCCCTTCCCCCAGTCACGGCTGAGCTTCAGACACTCCAAAAGGTAGATGGAGCCTAGGCCCTGATTACTCGATTAAATTAGTCCTCTCACGCTGACCTTTGGCCTCTACTTTTCCTCCCACTAACGGCCAGGACTAGAATTCCACTTTCATCTCCGCTTCAGCCGGAGCCATTCAGCGTCTCCCCACAGGCCTCCCTTGCTTACCCATTACCAGTCAGCAATTACTTTAGTCATTAGCATAGCAGTTCAGCTTTGCCACCGAAGAGGGAATATCCCTATCCCTTCACAAAGATAGCTCGGGCAGGCGAGAACAAGCTTTTATTTTCAGCCTACTCTAGCTTTGCTTCACCCTGCAGGGGATTAAAAAGAACTTTTCATTCGTGCACTCAATAAATATTTATTTAGTGCCTGCTAACTGCAAGGCCAGGCTACCAGTGGCTCCTGAATGCTACTATGTGACCTGCCCCTACCCTCACAGAGCTCATGTACATGAAATAATTAAAAAGCAGCATATAATACATAATAAAGCACTAACCTGGATGTAATCAAGTTTCCATTAAGTAATACAGATAAATTCTGTCATATAGTCAGAGGTAGAAGAGCTCCCTGGGAAGTCGGGGAGGGAGTCGGAAAGAAATAAGCATTTATTAAGAACTTACTATGTGCCAAGCACTTTACAAACATCATCTCCCTTGATCCCACAACAACCCTAGGAGGTAGGTACTGTTGTTATCTACACTTCGTAGTCGATGAAACAGAAGTTAAGTGACACGCCTAGAGTCACGCAGCTAAGACATATCTAATGCCAGATTTGAACTCAAGTCTTTCTGACTCAAGGCCCAGGACTCTATCCACTGGGCCACCTAGCTGTCTCTAAGAAGTAAGGTAGAAGAAAGGAGCAGTGGTAGGAAGGTGACCAAGGAATGCTTGTTGACTGATGATGCAATTTGAGCTGAGCCTTAAAAGACCAGGGATATCAGGATATGGAAAAAGAAAGGGGGAAAGAGGTATACATGGCATTTAAAAATTCACATTCCATACTTTTGTCATGGCAAAATTTGGTACCATGAGAGAAAGAGTCCCTGCAGTTGAAAGACCCTGGGGTCCAGTTGTGATATACTACTATTACCAATAATAACTCTCCACTGCATAGTGTTTTCTGGTGACAATGTGCTTTATCTCATTTGATCACCATCTCATAGTGTTGGTAGCAGCTGTGGGCACCCAAACTTATGTGAGGGTCCCCTCAGACAGGTACCCTGGTATGTTGTGAGTCCATATCCATTAAAAACTGTAGTTTATGGTTCACGAGCCCCCATCAATATATTTGTTTTAACTAGCCAGCCAAAGGATACAATTAGTTCATGGTAAAGCCATTTAATGATAGTTTAATAAAGCATCAGTAGAACATTTTGTCCATAAATCTCTCACACAAATATACAAGCCATTAGTGGGAAGAGTAGAAATGTAATGGTAACAGACATGAAGGGACACACATGTATGAAACATGTGTGTCCAGTGTGCATATAATGAAGAGGCAAAATGTATGGGGAATAGGCAAACTCGTAGGGAGCATGTTTGGTCAGGGCAACTCACGCCACTGGGAATACACAGCTACTACTATTGTCTGGTGAGGTTACAGGATGAAACTTGCTGTTCTGTTCTCTCTGTTGCACTGCTGGCTGCCTCCATAGTTGCTGGACACCTCTCCTGATGCTGCTCTGGTGGATGAGTGTCTCTATTGCTTATGCTCTGAGCCACAACCATCTGGTCTTTAGTTTTCATGCTGCTTTAGGAGGAAGGGTTAGGCAGCTTTCTCCAGTTAATTACTACAGGGACCACTTTTAGCTCTTTTGTGATGCAAACTCCTCAGCCAGCTACAGCCAGCCAACTAGCCAGAAAAGCCCTTAGACTGTCTTTTGAATGGAACTTCTCTTGCTAAGCTAGGCAAGTTGATCCCCAGCCTTCCGACGTCAGAAGAGAAAAGTCCTTTCGACTCCTATGATGCATTAGTCTGCATCCTTTCAAAGCATACTAGAAATTCTCCTAAGCACAATTCCAAGGCTGCTGTGCTAGTGTGACCACTTCTTTTCTACTTCATAATGCCTCTGGTTGCCATGTAGATCAACTTAGAGCAAGCATACAGAATACGTATGTAAATATATAACACATGGTAACAATACCCACACATATATAGACATATATTTTTATATACACACAAATAGTACATAAAGCAATAAAATAAATATAACAAAATTACATGCAGCAAACCATAATGGGCCTCATGCAATATATAAAACATATGTTTTGTCTAGCATAGAAAATAGCAGGGTGGTGCAGTAGACAAAGCACCCAGCCTAGAGTCAGGAAGACTCGTCTTCCTGAGTTCAAATCTGACATCAGACACTTACTAGCTATGTGACCTTGGGCAAGTTGCTTAACTCCGTTTGCCTCAGTTTCCCCATCTGTCAAATGAGCTGGAGAAGGAAATGGCAAACCACTCCAATATCTTTGCCAAGAAAGCCCCCAATGAGGTCACAAAGAATTGGGCATGACTAAAACAACTAAACAACAATATATTAAATGTAGCATTGCACATCAGGATTGCATGTAGTAACCAAATATGTAGGTCACATGTACAAACATAATATATGCATATATAACATTAGCATATATAGCAAAGAAGCATAATGTAGTAAGATGTATATGACATTATAAACATATAGGTCAGATATATAATATGGTACATTATGACTATGTACAAGGAGTATTATTTGTATGTTAACAATAGACATCATTTGACTTATCCGTCATTGGTCTCATCCATATAAGTTAACTTGCATTGACTGGACAGTCCTGACATAGCCACTTGTTATCGCTGTACCTTTGATATCTTCAGGACTACTGGCCTATATTCCTAATCATGAATTTATGGAGAGGTCAGCCCAACTGTCTCTGCTCCCTAGTGCCCTCCACTGTGAGAGTATTAGGCAAGGAAGAGGCAACTTCCAAACTTGTCCCTCCTCCTATACAGGAAGTACTATAGTCAGGTGCGTCTGTCAGGCTAGAATAGACTCAGCTAATTTCTCTTCTAGAGAGTACCAATATGCAATATTCTAGATATTGGATCCTGAAACTGGATCATCTCCATAGGAGCTGTCACTTAGTTTCAGCAATCCAACTATAACTAATGGATGGGCCCTTCTTCTTGGAACCTGGTTTACCAAATTCTTCAGCATTTTTCCTGATCACCTAGCTCCCACCTACCTGAAGGGCAATAGGTGATTGCAATACTTTCAGAGTTCCCAACCAGAGGCTACTTCCCGGTTTCCCATTCTTTAAAACACTTGGTACGGAATAATTTCAGTGGTGGGATTCCAATGAATTAACAACCAGTTCTCCATGGAACCGAGCTGAGGTGCCACCCCCCACCCCCCCCGCCCCATGTTGATGACTTGACTGGCACAGGCCTGGGCCCCACTAACAACCAGTACAAGGAACTAAACCTAAAATTAGGTACTGATTCTACCAAACTGGTGCAAACCAGCTGAATCTCACCACTGGATAGTTTATCACCTGTCTGCCATCTTGGGTTTTTCTGGAATATCATGATTTCTTAGCAGGATTCTGTCCCCTTCAATTCCAAAGGATGAAAAATGTCATCCACTTCCACAGAGAGAACTAATGAACTCTGAGTGTAGAATGAAGTCTATTCTTTTTTTACTTTATTTTTCTTGCTTTTTTGTAGTATGTGGAAATATATTTCATATAATATTTGTATATATATACATATATACACATATACATACATATGTGTGTATATACATATATACATACGTCCATACATCCATACACACACACACACATATGTGTGCTTAAAATGTTCAGGTTATGGGTATCCTTTAAAAAGGATAAGGTGTCATTCTAGATTTCTTGACTTCTGACAAACCTAACACCAACTTGGACAGAAATTGTTCTCAAACTCCTCACCTACACGAGTCTTGGAAGGGAAACCATCTACTGATAAATACTTTCCCCATCATACTTCCTATATAGCTATAGAAGTTTCCTGTTTGCTGGATGGTTGTGCCTGAGCATACCACTTGAAACGGTTTGTTACTATTAGGACATCCCTCATATTCTTTTTATCACCTTCCTAAGATTTAAAAAAAAATCTAAACACCTAAGTTCCAAAGGCTGGCTTACGTTCTCTAAACAAACAATACAAATTGTTAGTACTTTCCTTTAGAATCATTGCGCACCAGTCTCACACTTCCATTAGCATCTGCCGCCATCTCAGATCAGCAGAATCTATTTTCATTCCAATTCCAGAATTTTCTCTTGACCTAAATGTCCAAAATCACCACATAGTGTTTTCAAGGCCATAGAACAAAATGCCTTGGATAACGCCGAATGCCTCAGCATACCTTGTGTGGGATGAGTTACAGTTTGGTATACTACTACAGAGTCCAGAGCCAACTTCTGCCATTCTCTCAAAAGCACGATGCTGCCTAGGGGCCAAATTTAAGTCCCCAAGAGCTATGCCCCCATTTTTTGTTCTGTTATCACTTTTAATGTATCTTCATCATCATTCCACCCATCCCCAATCATTCAAGGACAACAAAAAACAAGGAGAATCTGCTTAATGAAACAGACATCACATCATCTGATGGCATACTGTATTATGGCAATTCCTGACATTCAGGGAATTGTACTTTCATATGTCAGTGGTCCAGCTTCCTGAGCATCACAGATCACCTTCACCCTTACTATGAATATCACTATAACTTTGGATTCACGTGGCCTATGATACTGGACCCTTGTATCTACATTAAACTTCCCTGGCCAACTAACATCATAGCTGGTTAGTGCTGGCCATTTAGTGCTGGTCAAATTGACCTCCATATACAAAGTCCTGAAATATTATTAGTGACTGTTAACTTAAAAGCCAAGAATTCTAATTTGTAGATGAAAGAGTCTCACTGTCGTTAAGTCCTTCATTGGTTAATGTAGTAACTTTCTGATGGATATTATTCCTCAGGTTTTTATAAAACTGTTTTTACATTGTCCATGGTTAACATCCATGGTTAACATAAAAGGGAATGGCAGGGAACAAGTATTTATTAAGGGCCTACTATGTGGCAGATGCTGTGCTAAGCGCTTTACAAATATTATCTCATTTGCTCCTATCTGATCTCTGAAGGACTAGTGTGACCTACACGAGCCAACACTGACGTGCATATTAGGCAGTTGAACAAGTCTTAAAGACTTCTTCAGACTTCTCATCACAATAATCTCCAAATGGTGCCAGAAGGTTCAGGTCAAGTTGCCCTTTTCTCATCTCTCCTTCGGTTTCTTCTCAACTCTATACCCATGAGTGAATCATTGAGAGGCTTGACAATGATAGAACTGTTCTTCACAAATGAATAATAGTGGTCACCAAACCTTCTCTTTTTATGGTCAGTAATCACTCCCTGCCCAGACTCAGTGAACTGTGCATACGTGGCAGAAGCTTTGCACAGCAACAACTAGTCATTCAATAGCCTCAGTATCTTCCAGCTGATCTAACCCTTTCAATAGCCTTTTTCATGCTCTTCCAATGTCTTTGAAAATTTGACAAGATCATCCTGATGCATCAACAACTCCAGGTAGTTCATTCTTCCAACCACCTCCTCCATAAGTTGTTGAAAAATGTCAGGCATTCTCAAGAAACCTTGGAGCATATGCTCTAATCAGTAGAATCCTGCTAATTTGAGACAGATGAAAGCTGCCTCCTTGTTTTCCTTTGCCTTGACAATATGATAGTATGCATTGCATGAGCCCAACACTGGAGAATAATGGCTTCCTAGCAAACAGTCCAAGGCCCCTGAAACTCATGGCACAGTATATTGATTTATTTTCATTGTCCTATTTAATGTCCAATTGTCTACAGTACCTCCAGATTTTTCCATTCTTCCTCCTTCTTACCACTGTAGATGAGGTACATCGCCTGTGATGCTGCAGGTAACCAACATTTTCTAAGATCATCCATTTCAGTGGTCAGATTTGGGGGGCCTCTCTCAAAAGTATTGGGAATCATGGAGGTAGATTCTTTATATTGTTCTATGAAGATGTCCTGTGTCCTACTCATAAAGTAAGAACATTCCGGTCTTCAAGCTGTTTCTTCCTCAAAGGATTTTTCCATGACTCAGATGAACTCACAGGACCTCATGCAGTAGTGTCTGTGGGGACCAAAGACATAGAGATTTTTGCTGTGCTGGACAGTAGCACTCGAGTAATAATTGCATTCCAGTCATTATAAGAAAAACATTTGCAAAAACTAGCTCAAGGTTTATGCCTCTGCCAAAGTTAAGCGTGAAGTTTTCAAGGGAAGTTGTGGGGGTGAACGAGAAAGGTGGTCGTCAAAGCTCCACATCTGTAGTAACCAAAAGTACTTTGACTTCTTCAATGACTCTCTGCTTCAAATAAGCTTTTGTGACTTTTTGTCCCAAGCCCTCTTTTCCTTCTGAGGGGAGCAGCTCTGCCTCCTGTCCTACCCTCCAGCCTCATTGCCTCAAGCTCCTACAAGAGAATCTAGTTGGTATAAGGTAACCTCTCCCTTGTACTCACAAATACATGAAACAACTAGAAACTAGTCAGGATAGATTCTGTTTATTACTTACTTTCTCTGGTTTTTTTCCACAACTCAAATCTCTTCACCAACTACACCAGCTCCGTGATTCAGGAATTTTTTCTTTCTACTCCAGTACTGAATGGTTGCCACATAAGTCTAGGCCCTTCATTAAGCCACTGGTTACTTGAGCCAGTCTGATATGGTCCCTCTGCTCCCCTCCATTGCTACTCTGATCATCAGTCTCTATCATAGCCTTTACAGACATAATTCACAAATTCTTAAGTTGTTCACGTCATTGCAAAGTATGAAGGAAATGAACCAAGGCTTCATGGATGCTTTCTTCTCTACTAATCCATTCACCCAGCCTCTTCAAGCAACTCCCATGCTGTGAACTCAGGAGACCATATTTTTGTGGGCACATGCTAGATAAAATGAGGATTCTTTGCAGCTTCCTATTAACCTCCTTCATTTATCTCTATCCATCCCCTGATGCTGCTGTAGCCGTTCAGGTGAATGACCTATCTGGGATCCCAATTTGGCTTCAGCCGGTGTATTTGCAAACTTACAGTCTGGGCTCCATCTGCTACCACTACCACCTTTAGAGCCCATATTGACTTCCAGCCTTCAGTCTTCTTGCTTTATTTTCAGCACATCTTTCCCTCTCTGTGAAAGTTTGAAGTTTTCTGCCGGGTCATCATCCTCATCCTCAGTAGAGTGTATAGAAACTCATTTTCAGCTTGCCTGGGCAATCTTTATCTCTTCGAAGACGCTAGAGCGTACCGCAGCACCAGTCATTTGGCAGAGTAGTGAGTCATTGTTCCATCCTCCCTTTTAAGCATTCCAGCCAGTGCTTGGCATTTCCTTACTGCCACACTGCATAAAATATGTTCAGTATATCCGTCACAGTGTTCAATAGATACCTGTAAAATTAACAGTCCATGGTGGGACTCTGCTCCCATCAGGGCCATCAACTTTCCAATGATTGCCCAGACATGTTACTGTTTAAGCTACAATTGCGATCGTAATAGCAATAAACCACAATATTCCAATGACATCTTAACATACAAAGTATAAGTTGGAGTAAAACAACTAGTCTGGTGAGTAAAATTCACAGCAGAAAGCCCTGCTCTCCAATCACAGCCTAAGAAAGAAAAATACACACACACACACACACACACACACACACACACACACACACACACACATCTCTAGCAGATCTCACCAACACAAGGACATCCAAAAATAGAGATCCCACACAAGCATCCATAATACAGCACTGCCACTTTCCCAGAGACATGTGAGTGTCCCTGAACACTATCACAAGCTTGAGGGAACATTGTGGATATGGGCTAGCAACCATTCAGAATGAGACTCACAAATACCCACTGATATGTTTCTTTTTTTCAATGTGTTCCTTCTTTCATTTAATTAAATGGTATGCTAAGATAAATGAAAAGAACCCTTTACACACACACACACACACACACACACACACACACACACACACATGTCTCAGTCTCCCACAGTTAAAGGAAAGGGCGCATGTAGAGAACAGGAATGGCAGATCAGTGAATAAACTTTTATTGAGCACCTACTATGTGCCAAAAACTATGCTAAATACTAGGGATACAAAGAACGGCAAAAGAATGTCCCAGAGACAACAGGCAAACAAGTATGTACAAACAAGCTATATACAGGATAAATAGGAAACAATCAACAGACTGAAGGCATTGGAATTAAGAGGGCTTGGGAAAGGCTTCTGGTAGAAGGTGGGATTTTAGCTGGGATCTGAAGGAACCCAGAGAAGCTAGGAGGTGGAAAGGAAGAGGGAGCACATTCTCAGAATGAGGACTGGCCAGTGAAAATGCCTAGTCAAGACATGTCTTATTCAACTCAACTAAGAGCAAGGGGACCAAAGTCAATGGATAGAAGAATTGGGGAGATGGGGAGGCTAAGAGGAGGGGAGGGGATATGTAAGGTGTAAGGACACTAGAAAGATTAGGGGATGGGCCTAGGTTATGAAGGACCTTGAATGCCAAACGTAAGATTTTATATTTGATCCTGGAGGTGATAAGAAGACACCGGAATTTATTGAACAAAGGAAATATGTTGTCGAAGCAAGCAAGTCCAGAGCAATTCACTCCACTGATGCTCCACGGCCACCCAGCCTCTTCTGGGGAAGTCATAAAGTGAGCTCCCTTAGAAAATCCCTTTCGATTCCTTTCTTATACCAGCTGTCAGTCTGCACCCTTTCAAAACCTGCTGGCAATGCCCCTTAAGGAAACTGCAAAGGCACTATATGGAGTTGTGTTGACCGAGTTCTTTTCAACTGTGTATGGTCCTTGGTTGCCATGTAGAACAACTTGAAGCCAGCCAGAAAGAGCCCCAAATGGAGTGGAGCTGATGGCTTCTGCCCTAGTTTCTTTGTTCTGCATTACAGATTTTGTTATGCATTTCTGCCAGCAACAAAATCGTTGGTCTCTTTATATTTTGCTTCTATTTTCTCTTCTGAAAAGAATCATATTAGCACTGGAAAGGATAGAAGGAAAATGGCTAATAGGGAGCTGAAACCCAAGGTAAAGAGGGAGACAATGAGACAGCATCTGGGGTGTCCTTGGTGGATTCAAGTCTCCATGCACAAATGACATCGTGGGCAAGATGCTGAAAGAACTGGCCAATGTGATTTCCAAATTATCATCATTGATCTTTGAAAGACCATAAAGAATAGACGGCAAAATGTCCTGATTTTCCAAAAAAAGGAAAGAGAACAGAGCCTGCAAACTATTAGTAAGTGTTGTGGGGCCTGTTAAACTATCACTGCCTTAATTCATTTGAGTGTTTGGTTTATAGTTTCTATGACTTTTTCTTACGATTGTATTAGGATATGTTTGCTTCTCAAAATTGTGCTAACCTTCCTCACTCTGAGGAATGTTAAATGGATTGATATTGCTTGCTATAGAATATTTACATACTTATACATATGTATATATCAATAATTAAGGCCTTTCTACTCTAACTAGGATCTTTGTGTGTTGAAAGTTTATTCTCCCTTCATCTGACCTAGCATTCATATTTAGAATATCAAGAGAGAAAGGCATAAACACTTCCATAAGGACTTTGATCCTCACTTGGCCAAGGTCATTCTCCTAACCCCAGTCAAGGAGGCAAAATTTCCTGGAAAGACTCATATCCATATGGATTAACTAATATCTTATAAGTATTGTTTCTTGGGTTTTTTTTCTGCTTTTACTCCTAAAAAGTCTTCCCCTCTTTTCCCAATAATAACTTTATTTATACAGGTTCATGACCCCATAGCACCTGGCTTCATAGCTAAGACCCTCCACATTCCCTCAGTTGGCCAACTCTGAATCAATCAGCAAATATTCCAATCTTACAGTCTAATTCTCCTCAGTTACTTGCTGTACTCAAAGATCCTCAAACATATTTCTGGTCATGAAGGTGGTAGATAACACCTTACTCCCCACCAGTTACCATCCTGGAACACTAGGGGTAAAGAAAGAATCTCTAACACACGACAGAGATGGGGCTTTTTCTAAATAAGAAGATGCTAGGAAACTCTTTGGAGCCTCCACAGCATCATACCAGTCCAGGAAAATATTGCACAATTGCCCCAACTGGAGGCAGATTTGGAGACCCTCAGCATCCCACCCTCATCTGCAGCTGGTTGTAAATATTATACTTTAATAAATCTCTTTTGGACACATAAATCTTATACATGGGTTTCCTTTCCTCACCTCCCCATCCCACACCTTCCTCCCATCTCACCTCTCTTCTGTAGACATTGGGTTATAGCACAATCACTCCTTTAGAGAAGCATTTGCCAAAAAATGAAAGAACTGAAGAAACTGCATTTTTAAACTCATGGAACTCGGAGAGCTTTTTATTTTCATTGCTATAGTGAGGGGCCCTAATTTAGACAAATTTAATTTTGCCTGATTTTGCTGCCCAGAAAAATTCCAGACTGCATTAGTGATGAGCTAACGTCTGGAAAAGGGAGTAGTGGTCACAAAGAAGTGGTTTTGTCAAGAACAGGCCATGCCAGACTTACCTAACTTCCCTTTTTGACAGGGTTTCTAGACTGAGAGATTAGGGGGATCCCATAGATATAGTCTACCATGATTCATGAAGCATTTGACAAAGTCATCCTATTCTTGAGGAAGATAGGACAGTAGTGTTAAGTGAATTTGGAGCCAGTGGTATAGCCATACCAAAAGAGTTGGATGTTAACTTGGAAGGGGGTCTCTAGTGGCATGCCCCAAGAATCTGTCCTTGTTCTAAGCTGCTTAACATTTTAACCAATAATTAAGTCGTGCTTATTGGATTTACTGATGACACCAAGCCTTGAGGAATAGTCAGATTACTGGAAGATGGTCCAGACATTAAAAAAAGTGTGGATATTTCAGAACACTGGGCCACATCTAAGAGCATGAAAGATAAGGCATGTGTGTGTTATGGTTCAAAAAATCAACTCCATAAACATGGGGTGTGTAGCTAGAGATCAGGCTTTAGTGGCTATAAGTCAACAGCGGGATATGACAACCAAAAATGTTAATGAGATCCTAGCCCGTGTTAAGTGTCCAAGACTAGGGAGGTCACAACCCCATTGCACTCAGTCCTCTTCAGACTCTCTCTGGAATACTGTGCTCTGGTCTGGACAAGGTCACCAAGAAGCTTGAAGAACGTTCAGAGGTGGGCGGCCAGGATGATGACTGGCCCTTAGATCCCGACCTCTGAAAATCAGTTGAAGGAATTGGGGCCACGTAGCCTGGAGAAGAGTAGATTCAGGAGGTGCGTGATCACTGTCAGGGTATTTGAAGACCTATCACAAGGGAAAAGGAATGGACCTGTTCTGCCTGGCCCTCAGGAACAATGGGTACAAGTTGCTGATGGATACAAGATTGATGTCAGGCAAAACTTTCTCCCGATTAAAGGTAGGATAGGCTGCCTTGGGAGGTGGGACATTTGTCCTTATTGGATCTTAAAGCAAAATTTAAGTCAGAATCAGAGCTCACGAACTTGGCAGTTAAACCATAGAGCATATTCTTGTTTGGGTATGAGATTATATGAGCCAACCTCTCAGTTTCCTCATCTGTAAAATGGAAATGGTAAATGGCATCCTTTCCATTACTAAAAAAAGGGGGTGGGGGAATGCACATTATGCACTCGAAAGACTAGGCCCTGAGAAGCTGTTGTGAAGAAAGTCCTTTCTAAACTACATGTATTATGTAAATGTGAATTATCATTATTATTCCTCCATCTCCCTCGCCTTCCACATCCAATCAGTCATCTTGTCTTGTCTTTCTTTGGATGGAAATTCTGTGCTTAAATAATAAAAATGTGGTAATTAGGGTCCGTGTTTCAGACCACATGATGAGGGTAATGAGACTGAGCTAGAAATGTTAAATGAGTTTGCAGAAGCTGAAAAATTAGGCCAGATCATAATAACGGGAATTGAAGGAACGCCATCCTGAGTCAGGCCAACGATCCATCCAACCCGAGATGCGGGTTCCAATAACATCCCAAAGCGGCTTTGTTGGGAGGGCTGGCTGCTCTCCGTGACACTCACTGAAAGGGTTGAGGAGGTCCCCATACACCTCTAGCTTCCCTTAATAATCCATTTGGGAGCTATCATCCTGGAATTTATTTAAAGCCTTCTTGAACCTCCTTCCATTTTCAGCTGATGCCACCTCTCAGAGTAATGAGTTCCATAAGTTATTCTTGTCAGTTTGCCATTTTATTCCTCAGAAAAGATTTCAAATATTCGCACAGATTGGCTGAAAACCTCATCAGGACGAGATCCGGAGGTAAGGTTTTTGGTTAAGATAAATGAGTGTTTCCTAGAACAAGCAGTTTTCAAACCCACAGGGAGAAGAAATATTATTGGACTTGGTTCAGAGGCATGAGCAGGGGACTGGCGCAGGAGGTATCTGTGGGTGAACCGTGAAGACAACACGCTAGAATTTAATATTCTGGCTGGAGAGGGAAGGCCAAAAACTCCATCCCACAGGTATTCAATTATAGGAAAGGGAACTATGATAAAATGTCGGTATTAGGTTAAAAAAAATTGAAAGGAGTTGTTTAAGAAGTCAAAAGCCCCCAGGAAGCCTAGAGACTGTTTGAAAACAGAGAAAATGTATGCTCTGGATCAAAGAGACTATGCACTCAAACAGAAGCCCTGTCTGGCAAACTGGCAAAGTCACAGAGGTCATCCTGGGGAAAAGGGTAATATTTGTAAAAATGGAAAGCCTACCCTGAGTGAGGGAAGAGAGAGAGGGAGAGGAACAGGGGGGAGTCAGGCAAATGGGGCAGAAAAAGGAACCTCAGGAGCACTTTGCCAGGGACTCCAAAGCTGAGGAAAAGAGATTCTTTAAATACATCAAAAGCAGGAAGCAGGTGAAAGAATCCATAGGAAGACTTGATCACGGTGCGAAAGGTATACCTAGGGATGAAAAGAAGAGAGCAGACTGAACAAATTCTCTATGCCTGTCTTCTCCGAGGAAGGCATTTTGAGGTGATTCCGGCTCCCCAAATCTCTCATGCAGCTCCCAAGTCAGAGATACTCGATAACACGGCAGAAGAGGATGCTTAGATCAAAAGCGTACAGGATGTTCTCGGCGTAATTGATAAACAGGACATAAGTAAATCACTAGGCCCAGCTGGCCTCCTCCCAAGGATGCTGAAGGCACACAGAGGTGAAAATGCTGAATTGTTGGCTAAAATGGATACCCTGGCATTACAAGCAGCCACTGTGCTGGGAGATTGGTGAGCTGCCAGCATGACTCTAATCCAAAGAGCAGTTCCTTTGGCCTCTATGGGAACTGGAGGCTGCTGACTCTGGCCCCTGGATCTGGTGTTAGGGTACCATGACTTCAGCTAACCTGCCTGCATTTGAGCAAAAGATTGGCTTGGAGGTAATGAATGTGAATGTCTGTTTAAAGAACCACAACGTGCTAGACAAATGTTAGGTAACCATTATTATTAGAAATGGCATGGTGTTCTAGACAGTGTTGGTCTGATGAACCAAGGGGAGAGGGAGATAGACAAACAGACAGAGAGAAAGATAGAGAGCAAGAAAAAGAGAGGGAAACTGAGAGAGAGGAGGAGAGAGGAAGACAGAGAGAAAGAGGGAGGGAGATTAAGAGAGGGAGAGAGTGAGAAGCAAGGAGGGGGAGAGAGAGAGAGAGAGAGAGAGAGAGAGAGAGAGAGAAGAGGGTATGGAGGGGAGAGAGAGAAAGAGAGAGACAGAGAGACAGAGATAAGGATAGACAGAGAGAGAAGAATGACTAGGAGAGATATTGAGAAAGTGAGAGAGGAAGATCAAGAGCGGGGAAAAGGCAGAGAAATTGATAGAAACAGAAAGAAGACGGAGATGAAAGAGAGGAGGGAAGGAGAAAGAACAAGAAGGAAGAAGGGAGATAAAGAGAGAGGGAGCCAGAGAAAGAGGGAGGGAGGGAGACTGAGAGAAAAGGGAGGGGAGAGGGAGAGAGAGAAGAGGGAAGTAGGAATCCAGAGGACCAAAGTACTTCATTTCTAATATCTGGCAATTCTATTATAGTAAATTCTGTAATAAAGCATAGAATACTTGGACCTATAAATAAACATAGCCTGTGGAAGGAAAGACAAGGCCCTAGCAACATAGAGGCCCCAGTGAGTGCAGAGGCTTATTTACTTAAGGAGTTTATAAGGGAAAGCTGCACGGCAGAGTGGGAAACCTACTGGATATTTCTTTTTTCAAAACACTATACATAAAGGAAATTCAATTTCTCACACAATCCTCATCCCTGTTCTTCTTTGTATCTCGAAATTTTTGTGTTTGTTTATGATTATTAGAGGGGAATGCCAACACACCATATTTTTCACCAGAAGACCCAGTTCTGAATCCTAACTTTGCCACTTAATACTGGTGTGACCTTGGACAGTTAACTTTGCCTCTTTGGGCCTAAGTTTCCTCATCTGCAGGTGCATGCTTAGTCTGAATGTCTCTTGTGCTGGTCATTCATCTGGCCCCAACGACAAGGCCTTTGTTCCATCACTGACTCAGCTTCACAGCCTCCTCTGCATTTCAGTAGCCATGAGGACCATGGAGTTGATACCACATTGATGAAAGAGTTTGCACACTTGAGCCGAGCCCTGAGCTTAGCCTTTCCAAGGAGATGCAGCCCACCAAGAGGCAGAGCAGCCAAAGAAGGCACAGACAGAGCAGACCACCAGAACGGAGGACGCTAGAAGTTACTGAGATCTTCCTGAGGGAGAGAACACTACAAGCTTCAGAAACATTCTTCTTCAGGAAAGGACAGAGAGAGAAGAGGCACAGACACAGAGAAGATAACATCCATTCAGCCTCTATAGAAAAGCATGTTCATCTAAAGGCTGACACCAAACAGAAGCTGAGAAAGAGAGATGGAGGCCTGCTGAGAGAAGACATGAGGAAAGGGAGTTGTGGCCTTTATGAGGAAAGGCTCTCATGGACATCAAGAGAGGGCACGGTACCCTCAGATGTACCATCTGCACAATGATAGAGAAGGAAGAGCTATTGCCAGAGCAGGGAACCATGAGCACTGGGGACCAGACCAGACTCTTGGCTGCTACTACAGTGGACAGGAGGGAGGTGGGACCAGGAGTGTAATAGAGTCAGCTCTCACCAGCTACAAGAACCCACTCTTGAACTTTCAGTGTGAGCATTTACATGTAGAAATCACTACAAATCAGTGCTTGACTCGTTTGATTGATCATTTAGACCAGGGGTGGGAAACATCTTGTTCTGTGAAGTTTGGATTCAGTCAAAAGGCCACACTTGAGGACCTAGAGGGTCTGTGAAGTTGGGTTTCAGTCAAAGGGCCACACTTGAGGACCTAGAGGGCCAGTGAAGTTTGGATTCAGTCAAAGGGCCATACTTTAGGACCTAGAGGGCCACATGTGGCCTCAAGGCCGCAGGTTCCCCACCCCTGGTCTAGACTTAAGAAAGTGTTAATAACACAGATTAAACTTAAAAGCAGAGGAGAGCCCATTTGTTAAATGTTTAGCAGCACATCCCTGCATTACTCTATAACATTGAGCTCATGGAGTAGAAGGCTCAGGGAATGAAGTCATCACCAGACTGGAGGCCGGGTGACTTTAGGATAGCAATAATAATGATAATAATTGGCATTTATTCAGCACTTTAAGGTTACAAGTGCTTTACATCCACTAACTTATTTGAGTTTCAGCAATACAAAAAATAAAACAACAAAATAAACAGAAAGTGATAATGCATGAATTCAGTCACAGCTTTAAAAAAAAACCTCCCTTCTGGAAAGCATCAAACAACCCTCTTTTTCTTGGTGTATCCCACCCAGGTGTGTTGTATTGCTCAAATGACAAAAGGACTACATGCAGCATGAGTGATCAGATCAGTTCTACCTCCATCTACATGCCACGGAAATGGGTCTATCTCAGGCCATTTGAATGGAGGTAGCAGATGGCATCAATACATTTGTGCTTGCTGGGGTAACCCAGTCACTGTCTCTGACTCTTTGTAACCCCATTTGGGGTTTTCTTGGCCATGATACTGGAGTAGTTTGCCATTTCCTTCTCCAGCTCATTTTATAGATGAAGAAACTGAGGCAAACAGGGTAAAGTGACTTGCCCAGGGTCACACAGCTACAGTGTTGGAGGCCAGATTTGAACTCGGCGTTCCATCCACTGTGCCACCTGGCTGTCCCATAAAGTCTTCGTTAATGTACCTCAAGATGCCATAGAACTAGAAAAGGTTCAGAAAAGGACCTCTAGGTTGATCAAGGGACAGGAGGGGGTTCCACATTATGGCACACCACAAAAGCGTCACTTTTTCCATAGAGTCTAAAAGGGCACAGGCTGAGAAGCACAATGCAACTGGAATCTCTTCAATAAGGGTATGGACAAAGTGATCACAGATCATAGGACTGAGATCTGTTAGGAATATCTGAAGCAGTCTAGTTCAGCTTCCTCATTTTATGGAGCAAGAAAGTAAGGGCCAGAAAGCAGACTTGTTTATCAAATCCTGGAATAGTAGAACTTTCAGATAACCCCTTGACTCTATTAGAAGCATACAAAGTGTTTGACCATGAAAATACTAGGAAGTGTGCCAGAGGCTGCTGGGAAATGTGGCTACCCTCAATTTCCTGGGCTTATTTAAAGGAAATAGAAAGTAGCCTGGAGGCTGGTGTTGGTGATAGAATGGCATGGTCAAAGGAGTTATGTGACTAGGGAGCCAAAGATTAGGCTTGAAGAGTTTGAATGGATGAGTGTTTGTGTTGAGAGGCTGGTACTTTGAGTGGGTGTGTGGAGAGAGAGGGAATACTGGTTAGCATAAGAATCAATCTGGAGATAGAAAACGGGGTAATGAGAAAGAAGTAATGGAAAAGGAAAGGAATGAGTCGACATGGTGAATACAGGAGCAAGTTCAGACCTGGCCAGCTCTGGCTGTGCATTAAACACTGATCAGAGAAGGAGCAACAGAGCAGGAACAAGCAGCTGTTGGCCAGATCTGGTCTCAAGCCATTTTTCTAAATCAGGAATTTTCAGAATTCTTCATACATAGTTGTTTGGGGAAGACAGTGCCTAGGACATGTGACTATGACTGAGCAGTTTTATTATATAAGAATATATACTATTTTACAGGCAGCTAGGTGGCTAGAGCATAGGCCCGGACTCAGGAAGATCTGAGTTCAAATCCAGCCTTAGACACTTAGTAGCTGTGTGACCCTAGGTGTGCTTAAGCCTGTTTGCCTCAGTTTCCTCATCTGTAAAATGTGCTGGAGAAGGAAATGGCAAACCACTCTAGTATCTTCATCAAGAAAGCCCCAAATGGGGTCGTGAAGAATCGGGCATGACTGAACATACCATTTTACTCTCTAAGAAGTTACTAAAATTACAAGTAAAGAAGAATTCAGATACATTCTGAGGGCCATAAGTTATTAACTAAAAAATAAGAATCCCCTAATCTGTTGCTCAAAGTCCCAGACACAAATGACTTCCTCCCCCTCACAAAACCATGAGCAGCTGACATTGCCAGAGGCAAAATACTGGACTGGGTAGATATGACGGTCAGGGCTATGACATTTCTTATGCATTGATACCGCTGTGGAGAAAACCATTGTTATCTGATGAAAGTATGCGGTATCTTTATGTGTGTCGAATGAAAAACAGGTGAAGAAGGAAGAAATCTAGATGGTTTCCAGGCAACGAACTGCCTAAGAGTGTGAGGAAAGCAGGGGTCAGTGATTATTAACTAAAGCCAATGTTTGGGAAATGGTACTGACCCAGGCCTAGTTGAGAATTGGGAGCAAAAGCTGGATGGACAGAAAAGGAAATATTGAGAGGCTAGAAGATAGCCTGTATTTCTAGTTCATGTCATACAGAGCCTTCCTTACTAGGCAAGACATAATTTCCAGACAAAGATGGGCCAGCTAAAGATGGCCGTGCCCAGTTTGAGTCAAGAAAATGTGAAGCGCTAAGATCCTCCCTCCTAGAAGATGGATGGCTTAGGCCCTTGTGAAATAAATGTCATTAATTAGAAAAATAAAGACTAAACACTGGATTTGGCCAAAGCTTGCCACGTTTTGGTAAGGAGCAGAACTCAGACTGAAGTTTAGTTGGATGACGTGTCACTGCCGAGGCTCTAATCAGCCTTGGAGAGGCTCAAGAAGGAGTTCAATTGACTTCAATTAAACAAACATTTATTTAGTTCAGATCCTGCTTAGTCCCTAAGCATATGGCACCATGCACATTTCTCTCTCCTTTCCTAATGAATCTCTCTTTCCGTGCAGAAAGCAGGACTTGACCTGAGTGGAGGCACAATAACATAGAAAGAACTGCATTTGGAGGTAGACGACCTAGCTTTGAATCTCAGCTCTGCCACTGACTACTGTGACTTTGGAAGTCACCAAACATCCCCCTCAATATCCCCCTCAGTATATTTATTTGTAAAGTGAGAGGATTGGACTAGATAAGGGGCGGTAAACCTGTAGCCTGGAGGCCACGTGTGGCCCTCTGGGTCCTCAGGTATGGCCCTTTGACTGAATACAAACTCCGCAGAACAAATCCTGCAGCCTGGAGGCCACATGTGGCCCTCTAGGTCCTCAAGTATGGCCCTTTGACTGAATACAAACTCCACAGAACAAATCCTGCAGCCTGGAGGCCACATGTGGCCCTCTATCTCCTCAAAGGTGTCCCTTTGACTAAATCCAAACTTCACGAAATAAATCCTGCAGCCTGAAGACTACATGTGGCCTTCTAGGTCCTCAAGTATGGCCTTTTGACTGAATCCCAACTTCACAGAACAAATCCTGTGGCCTGGAGGCCACATGTGGCCCTTTAGGTCCTGAAGTGTGGCCCTTTGACAGAATCCCAACTTCACAGAACAAATCCTGTGGCCCGGAGTGACAGGTTCACCACCCCTGGACTGGATGGTCTCCAAGATCCCTCCTAACTCTCAATTGCAAGGATCTATAAAATAATGAGAATCTCCTGCCTTTAGCCCAGAGATAGACTGCCAGCAAAAAGCCCAAGTATCAGAGGAGACCAGCAGAGGTTTAAAAAGAACTACAAATTCTGGGAAGATGAAGGAGTAAGGCAGAAAATTCCAAGCTCTCCAAATTTCCTCCACAAAAAAGGCAGAACATCGCTTCAAAGTGAATGTAGCACAACAAAAATAAAAGTCGGGGTAAAGCAGTTGTCCTTCTAAGACAACTTGAAAGGACCTCAGAAAAGACCCTATGTCCAGGGGCAGAGGTTCTGCCCCAGTGAAGAGCAAACAGCTCCAGGAAGTCTCTACTGAATAAACAAGCAAGCCCAGGGGGCAGCTGGGTAAGGAAGTAGCCTCTTCCTCAGAAACTTTCACCTCACTACCATGGGAGGAGGCACCCTGGGGCAGATGGCTGAGTAGGGGAAGATTGAAGGACCCTCCACTGTCTCTGGATGCCAGGCCCAGTATGCTGACCAGACATGGCCCAGGCTGAAACTGAGGAAGAAAAGGAGCAAATGCCCTGTGAATGTGGTAGCAGAGGGGCTGGGACCCTACTGGCTATGGGCACTTGCAGGAGAGTGGAGCTCCTGGTTTCTATTCCAGGGCACAAGGGACAGCTAAAGTTTGTAGCCAAAGGAGAGGTCACAGGGAGCAGGAACATCTATGGGACAGAATGGCTGGGGACCCCAGCTGTGGCTTGGGGGTGGAGAGGAGTGTCTGAGGTTGGGCCACCAGATAGAGCTCAGAAAATAATAAGGAGAGCCTGAGGCCTGGGGCACTATAACCCATACCCTGGGACTAGAGCAGATTACAACAATAAAATGCTAAAAATAAAATAAACAAAATAAAAATGAGTAAGCAAAGGAGAAAGAACCCAACCACAGACAGTTGCTATGGGGGTAGAGAAGATCTGGGTTCATGCCATAAGAAGATGGGGAAGGTAAAAAAAAAAAAAGCCACTCCTAACTCAAAGAAAAATGTCAAATGGTCATAAGCCCAAAAAGAGTTCTTGGAAGAACTTAAAAAGGACTTCAAAAATCTAACAAGAGATTGAGGAAATATTAGGAAAAAATAAGAGCAATCCAAGAAAATTATGAGAAGAAAATCAACCAACTGGGAAAAGAGCTCCAAAAATTAAAGAGAGAACACAACTCCTTGAAAACTAGAATTAGGCAAGGGAAACTAATGGTGCTATAAGATGCCAAGAAATAATAAAACAAAATCAAAAGAATGAAAAAATAGAAAAGAATGTAAAATATCTCATTACAAAAACAACTGATCTGGAGGACAGATTGAGAAGATGATGTGGTTTAGGGTCAGGGTACAAGGTGGAGTCCACCAGGAATGAATTCATGTATTCAAACCTTCTTCTAGTCAAATGACAAAGTTTATTTTAAGCCAATAGGAGTGGGCAGAGTTCCTAGTGAACCTGCACCTTAATAGGAGTGAGTCTGATGCTTATATACAAATAGGATACTGAAAGGATCTGGATGAGATTAAAAGGGGTAAATCTGGGGTGGGCCAGAGGCAGCAGTGAAAGGACATTAACCAGGCTAATTAGGTGATCTAGGTGGGATTCAGGAATGGTAGGTATATACAAGTAGCCTGTTGCGGGCCAAGCGAAACAGTGAAAAGAATGTCCAGTAAGCTAATTAGGTGATCTAGGTGGGCTGAGGTGGGCCCGTTGCCTTGGGCAGAGGTGCCAGTGATCTGGGCTGCTGAAATGTGTTGGAAAATTCAGGGACTTGGTTGCTTTCAAAGACATGGTGTTTTCCTTTTAGAGATCCAGGTCCCATCACCCCATCAGAGAGACAATATAAGAATTGCTGGACTACCTGAAAGGTATGACCAAAAAAATGTTTTGATACAGTCTTATAAGAAATCATTAAGGAAAATTGCCTTGAAGTTTTAGAATAAGAGGGTAAAGTAGAAATAGAAAAAAATTCACCAATCGCTGCCTGAAAGAGATCTCAAGAGGAAAGCTTAAAGGAATATCATAGTCAAGTTTCAAAGCTTAAGGAAATAATGCTGCAAGCAGAAAAAAAAATTAATGCCGTAGCACTATAATCAGGATCAAACAAGACGTAGCAGCTTCTATATTAAAAGACCATAGGTTTTAGAACATAATATTTCAAAGAGCAAAAGAGCTAGGGTTGCAACCAAAAATAACTTACCTCACAAAGTTGAGTATAAACCTGAATGAAAAAAAAGGGGGGGAGACATTCAATGAACTGAAAGACTTTCAGGTATTTGTGACAAAAAAGACCAGAACTCAATGAAAAATTCAATATATAAGATTCAAGAAAAACAGGCTAAACATTAAAGACTAATTATAAGGGACTTAATAAGGTCAAGCCATTTACTTCTTATATGTGAAAATATTATCAGTACTGATGGGGTGATGGGACCTGGACCCCTAAAAGAAAAAGACCATGTCTTTGGAAACAGCCCAGTCCCTGAATTTTCCCATACATTTCAGCAGCCCAGATCACTGGCACTTCTGCCCAAGGCAACGGGCCCACCTCAGCCCACCTAGATCACCTAATTAGCCTGGTTAATGTCCTTTCACTGTTGCCTCTGGCCCACCCCAGATTTACCCCTCTTAATCCCATCTAGGTCCTTTCAGTGTCCTTTTTGTATATAAGCTTCAGTCTCACCCCCATTAAGTCCTAAGTTCACCAGGAACCCTACCTTCTTCTACTAGCTTATAATAAATTTCCCCCTCACTTCAAGAAGGTTTGAGTGTGTGAATTCATTCCAGGCAGATGCTGCCTTGTACTCTGACATTTAGGGGTTAACAGAAACCCCAAACCACATCAAGACTTGTAAGACTTTCATCATTATTTGGGTAGTTTGAAAGAAAGGCTTGAACTGAGCTGAGTAAGATAGGTTGATTCTAAAAAATAAATCTGGGTAGGGAGAAGTAAAAACGAACAATTATCTCATACAAATGAAGGGTGAAAGCAAGAAATGATATAAAAGAACTGGAGTGGAAAGCCAATAGTGCTATAACCTTACTCTTGTCAGAACTAGGTTAAAGAAGGTACAACATATACATCTGGAAGGGTATAAAAGTCTTCTAAATTTATAAAGAAATAAGAGGACAAGGGAATAAAACAAGGGAGGGACTTTTAGAAGGGTGTTTAGATCAAAAATGAAGAGAGTAGGGGGAGAGGATAAGGGAAGGACTCTTAGAAGGGTAGATTAGGAAATAGGAAGGCAAGGTAGTGGTTAGAAGTAAATTAATTGTGTAAAGAGAGAAAAATGATGTGGAAAAATAGGATGGAGGGAAACATACAATTAGTAATTGACTGTGAATGGGATGAATTTACCTATAAAACAGAAACAGATAGCAGAATGGATTAAAAATCAGAATCTCACAATATATCATTTACAAGAAACGCAATTAAAAATGAGAGATACATACAGAGTTAAAATAAAGGGATGAGTAGAATTTAGAATTCAGCTGATGTAAACAAAAGCAGGGGTAGAAATCATGTTCTCAGACAAAGTTAAAGCTAAAATAAATTTAATTAAAAGAGATAAATAGGGAAACAACACTATGTGTCACCAATATTATTCAATATTGTTTTAGAAATACTATCAACAGCAATAAGAGAAGAAAAAAATTGAAGGAATCAGAGTGGGAAATAAAGTAATAAGCTATCTCTTTTTGCAGACAATATGATGATATATTTGAAAATCCTAAAGATCCAACTAAAAATTAATTGAAACAATTAATAATTTTAGCAAAGTAGTAGGATATAAAATAAACCCACATAAATCATCAGCATTTTTGTATATCACCAATAAAACCCTGCAAGAAAAGATAGAAAGAGAAACCCCATTTAAAATAACTGTAGACAGGGACTTCCAGGGGTGGAGCCAAGATGGCGGCTGGAAAGCAGGGACTTGCATGAGCTCCCCACCAAGTCCCTCCAAAAACCTATAAAAAATAGCTCTGAATAAATTCTAGAACTGCAGAACCCACAAAATAGCAGAGGGAAGCAGGGATCCAGCCGAGGACAGTCTGGATGGTCGCTGGATGAGGTCTATCACTCACGGAGTGGAGGAGAGCGGAGCTCAGCGTGGGAGGCAGCAGGACCAGCCAGACCAGGAGCCGGGCAGGATAGGCCCTAGCACCCTGAATCAGTGAGCTGTGGCAGTTACCAGACTTCTCAACCCACAAACACCAAAGACAACAGAGAAGGTTAGTGGGAAAAGCTGCAGGGGACAGAGTTCACAGTTTGGCCACTGCCCCAGGGACAGTGGGGGAGGTGCAGCTACAGAACTACAGCTGCAGCTACTTCCAGCCCCAGGCCCAAGTAGTGGGAGGAATTAAGTGGCGGATCAGAGCAGGGGTGAAGAGCCTGCTGAAGATTTGCGTCAGGTCCAGGTTGGTGGTTCTTGAGGAAGGAGGAGTGCTGGGGTGGCAGAGCTGGCTATATAGAAATAGCTCTGAAATCAACAGGCGCATCCCCTCAAGCTTGGAACAAAGTACTCTTTGCTCTACAAGCAGTCATACCCCCACGAAAAACTCAAAGGTCAAGTTAGTTGGCTGGGAACATGGCCAGGCAGTGAAAACGCACCCAGATTCAGTCTCAGACTTTGGAATCTTTCTTTGGTGACAAAGAAGACGAAAACATATGGCCTGAAGAAGTCAACAAAGTGCGAGAGCCTTCACCAAAAGCCTCCAAGAAAAACATGAACTGGTCTCAGGCCATGGAAGAGCTGAAAAAGGAGTTGGAAAAGCAAGTTAGAGAAGTAGAGGAAAAATTGGAATGAGAAATGAGAATGATGCAAGAAAACCATGAAAAACAAGTCAATGACTTGCTAAAGGAGACCCAAAAAAATACTGAAAAAAATATTGAAGAAAACAATACTTTAAAAAATAGACTAACTCAAATGGCAAAAGAGCTCCAAAAAGCCAATGAGGAGAAGAATGCTTTGAAAGGCAGAACTAGCCAAATGGAAAAGGAGGGCCAAAAGACCACTGAAGAAAATACTACCTTAAAAATTAGATTGGAGCAAGTGGAAGCTAGTGACTTGATGAGAAATCAAGATATTATAAAACAGAACCAAAGGAATGAAAAAGTGGAAGACAATGTGTAATGTCTCATTGGAAAAACCACTGACCTGGAAAATAGATCCAGGAGAGATAATTTAAAAATTATTGGACTACCTGAAAGCCATGATTAAAAGAAGAGCCTAGATATCATCTTTCAAGAAATTATCAAGGAAAATTGCCCTGATATTCTAAGGCCAGAGGGTAAAATAGAAATTGAAAGAATCCACAGATCACCTCCTCAAATAGATCCCAAAAAGAAAACTCCTAGGAACATTGTTGCCAAATTCCCGAGCTCCCAGGTCAAGGAGAAAATACTGCAAGCAGCCAGAAAGAAACAATTTGAATATTGTGGAAAAACAATTAGGATAACACAGGATCTGGCAGCTTCCACATTAAGGGACTGAAGGGCTTGGAACATGATATTCCGGAGGTCAATGGAGCTAGGATTAAAACCAAGAATCACCTACCCAGCAAAACTGAGTATCATGCTCCAAGGCAAAATATGGATTTTCAATAAAATAGAGGACTTTCAAGCTTTCTCAGTGAAAAGACCAGAGCTGAATAGAAAATTTGACTTTCAAACACAACAATCAAGAGAAGCATGAAAAGGTAAACAAGAAAGAGAAATCATAAGGGATTTACTAAAGTTGAACTGTTTTGTTTACATTCCTACATAGAAAGACAATGTGTATGATTCATGAGACCTCAATATCATAGTAGCTGAAAGGAATATGCATATATATATATATGTATACATATATATGCATATGTGTGTCTATGTATGTATATATATTGATATATATGTGTATATATATACATATATATATAATACATATACACACACACACACACACACACACACACTCAAAAGGCACAGGGTGAGTTGAATATGAAGGGATGATACCTAAAAAAATAAAATCAATTTTAGGGATATATATATATATTATTATATATATAATATAAGGAATATATTGAGAGAGGGAGAAAGGGAGAGATAGAATGGGGTAAATTATCTTGCATAAAAGTGGCAAGAAAAAGTGGTTCTGTAGGAAGGGAAGAGGGGGAAGGTGTGGGGGAATGAGTAAATCTTGCTCTCATTGGATTTGACCTGAGGAATAACATACACACTCAATTGGATATCTTACCCCACAGGAAAGAAGGAGGAAAAAGATAAAAAAGGGGGGATGACAGAGGAAGGGCAGATGGGGGAGGAGGTAATCAAAAACAAACACTTTTCTCAAGGGAGAAAATTCAATAAAGGGGAATAGCTTAGGAAGGAGCAAAACACAGTTAATCTTTCACAACATGAGTATTGTGGAAGTGTTTTACATAATGATACACATGTGGCCTATGTTGAATTGCTTGCCTTCTTAGGGAGGGTGGGTGGAGAGGGAAGAGGGGAGAGAATTTGGAACTCAAAGTTTTAAAAACAGACGTTCCAAAACAACAACAACAACAAAAAGTTTTTGCATGCAACTGGGAAATAAGATACACAGGCAATGGGGCATAGAAATCTATCTTGCCCTACAAGAGAAGAAGGGAAACGGGGATGGGAGGGGAGTGGGGTGACAGATGGGAGGGCTGACTGGGGAATGGAGCAACCAGAGAATACGCCATCTTGGAGTGGGGGGAGGGTCGAAATGGGGAAAAAATGTGTAATTCAAACTTTTGTGAAAATCAGTGCTGAAAACTAAATATATTAAATAAATTTAAATAAATAAATAGATAGATAGATAGATAGAAAAATAAAAACCGTAGACAGTATAAAAAAGCTGAGGGTATATCTACTAAAACAGACCCAGGGACAATATGAACATAATTATAAAACATTCTTTATACAAATAAACTCAAATTTAAATAACTGGAGAAATACTAATTGTTCATGGGTAGGCAAAGCCAATATAGTAAAAACGACTATTTTACCTAACTAATCTATTTATTCAATGCCATCCCAATTAAATTACTAAAAAAAATTGTTTTACTGAGTTAGAAAAAATAATAATGAAATTCACTTGGAAGAACAAAAGGTCAATAATTTCAAATAAACTAATGAAAAAAAAATGTAAAGGGAAGAGACTCTGCAGTACCGGACCTCAAACTATATTATAAGATAGTAAATATCAAAACCAAAGGCAGATCAGTGGAACAGAGTAGACATACAATACACAGTAGTAAAAGATTATAGCAACCTTGTGTTTGACAAATGCAAAGATTTAAGTTTTGGGGACAAGAATTCATTATCTGATAAAAATTGTTGAGAAAGCTGAAAAGCAGTTAGGCAGAAATTGGGCATAGACCAATGTCTTAAACCATGTGCCAAGATGAGGTCAATATGAATGCATGACCTAGATATAAAGGGAGGTATCACAAGAAAATTAGAAGAACATGGAACATATTACCTATCAGACTCGTGGAAAGGAGAACAATTTATGTATAAACAAGAGATAGAAAGCATTGTACAGCATAAAATGGATAATTTTGATTATATTAAATTAAAAAGTTCTTGTACAGATAAAACCAATGTAGCCAGGACTTGAAGGAAAGCAAAAAATTGAGAAAAAAATTTTATAGGCAGTCTCTTAGATAGACAGTCTCATTTCTCAAATACATGAAGAATTATGTCAAATTTATAAGAATATAAGTCATTCTTCAATTGATAAATAGTCAAGGGATATAAACAGGCAGTTTTTCAATGAAGAAATCAAAACTATATATAATCATAAGAAAAAATACTCTAAATCATTATTGGTGAAAGAAATGCAAATTAATACATCTTTGAAATAACATCTTACACCAATCAGATTGGTTAAAATGATAGATAGCCTTCAGCTGAGGAATGGCTAAACGAGTTGTGGTATATGATTGTGATGGAATACTGCTGCATTTTAAGAAATGGTTAGCTGGTTGATTTTAGAAAAACATGGAAAGACTTGGACCTATGAAGGAAGATGCTACCCACCTCCAGAGAAAAAACTCATAATTAGCAGTATGGTTTTACATATATGTATATGTATGTATGTGTACATTTAAGTTTAGTTGTAACCTTCTCTAGAACAGGGTGGGGAGGAAGGGAGAAAAAATTAAAGTACACAGCACAGAACAAAAGAAAACTTAAAAGGAAGCACATAAAAACTGAGTAGCTTTGGAAATAATGTATTTATTACATTATTTTTTTAAAAAAGGAAGCAATTTTTACAATGTGAAAATATGTTTAATGTGAACATACATGTAGAGCCTTATCAGATTGCATGCCATCTTGGGGACGGAGGAGGGAAGGGAGGGGGAGAAGATTTAAAACTCAAAAACTTGTGGAACTGAGTGTTGAAAACTAAAAATAAATAAATAAATAAATGTTTTTAAAAAGGAAGCAATCTGAAATGGAAATCCATGGTTTTATATTGAATCTTTTCTTTATGTTCTGCTGTGTACATGGAAATTTTCTTTTTTTTTATTATTTTGTATTTAAGTTGAAAATGAATAAAAATGATAAAAATAAAGTTAAAAAAAACAACAAAAAGAGCTACAAGTAAAACTGGTAGAGTATAAGTATTATATAGGACAAAATAATGGGATGGGAGTGGTGCCAGCTTTAGTTCTATAAAGTATGTGTAACAGAGACTGGCCAATGAGAGTCCAGCTCTTAGGAACTTGTGCAATATAAGTGGCTTGAGAAATCCCAATATGGACTGAGGAGTATGCAGTAGTCTGCTGAGCACATGGTCAAGAGATGGACTTTTGATAAAGCCAATTAAAAATGGAAGTGGATACAAAAGACCTTTTCTGTCTCTGGAGGTAAACAAGGAGGACAAGCTGCGGACCTACTCTGGATAGAAGAGGGTTCTCTCTCTCACCTAAAGCCACCATGGAACCTGAACACATAGCCCTGCTGATACTCAGAAAGGTAGTAGAGAGAAAGAGCCAAGATGGTGGAGAAAAGTCAGGGAATCTCTGAGCTCCTCCCTAGACAATTTCCAACCCCCCAACCTCCCACCCCTCATCCCCCAAGAATTTTAAATATTGCCACAGGACAAATTCTGGAGCAACAGAACCCACAAAAGGACTGAGTGAAACAATTTTCCAACCAATGACAGCTTAGAAGGTTGGCAGAAAAGGTCTGCTGCACCTGGGTAAGTGCAGAGCACAGTCTGGCACAGGCTACCCCAGTGCAGACCAGGCCCCAGCAAACCAGGAGGAGGCCATGGTAGTGACTGAATCAGAAGGGGCAGCAGCTGCTTCCTGACCTCTCAGACCATAGACAGTATGGGGGTTGAACACAGGCGTCTCTTGGCTGGCACTGGGGGCAGGACTCTGTTGCTTTGCTCACACTTGGATCTCAGCAGCAGTCTTGGGTGGCAGTCCCAGGGTGAGGAGGAGCACTAGAATACCACAGCTCATGGCTGCAGTGGAGCAGGGACCCTCTTCACAGCTCTGTGGAGAGCCAGCTATATCCTGTTTAGACCTCTTAGACCTCGGCAAGGCAGGGTCAATTGAAAATGGGCTTATGCACAGCAAGGCCAGTTTTAGGATAAGAAGACTTGGCAAAGAAAACTGGCCTTTGTAGCTGATGGCCCACATGGGTGATGACAGAAATGTTTCAGTCTGGTTATCTATATGCGGGAGAACATAAATGTTTCAATTTGGTTAGCCTTGAGTAAAAACAGTGTCTCACTCCTAGGAATAAGGAGATAAAAAACTTAACCAATGCTTTATTGTACTCTTCTTTGAAGTCTGGATGGCTCAGCAATTAACCTGTATAAAATCCTGTCAGTAACTCCATTAAAATCAGTCTATAGCCTGACTATACGACTTACCTATCCCCATATCTTTGTCTTTTTGTGCCCATTACTTCATCGTATATTCATGCCTCTGCTGGTACACAGTTCCAGGGCAGAAAAGAGTTCCTGTGGTCACTCACAGACCAGAGCACAGGCCAGGAGAGGAGTAAAAACCTCTCCTTTGATCATACTACCTTGGAAGAGCCAAAAACTTACAGGTTCCCAGAAGTATCTCTGAAAACAGCTGCATAAAACCCTAAAGTTTGGGACAGTGCACCCTCCATCTTGGAACCACAGCCCCACTTTAGCAGAGTTAAAAGTTAAATAATAGGCTTTGAAAATGAGCAAACAACAACAAAAATATTCTGACCTAGAAAGTTACTATGATGACATGGAAGACCAAAACACACTCAAAAGAAGACAACAAAGCAAAACCCTCAAAACCCAACAACATCCAAAACCCTCAAGATAAATATAATTTGGTCTCATGCCATAAGAGAGCTCAAAAAGGATTTTGAAAACCAAGTAAGAGAAGTAGAGGAAAAATTAGAAAGAGAAATGAGAGTGATGCAAGAAAATCATGAAAAAAGAGTCAATAGGTTGGTAAAAGAGGCACAAAAAAAATACTGAAGGAAATAACTCCTTAAAAAACAGAATAGGCCAACTGGTAAAAGACGCACAAAAATCCAGTGAAGAGAAGAATGCCTTGAAAAGCAGAATTGGCCAAATGGAAAAGGACGTAGAAAAGTTCACTAAGAACAAAAAAATAACAACAAGTCCTTAAAAATTAGAATCAAGCAATGGAAGCAATGACTTTAGGAAACATGAAGAACAACAAAACAAAACCAAAAGAATGAAAATTAAAAATGTAGAAAATTATAAGACAATGTGAAATACCTCTTTGGAAAAACAACTGACCTGGATCCAGGAGACATCATTTAAAAATTATTGTACATGGGGCAGCTAGGTGGCACAGTGAGTATAGCACTGGCCCTGGAGTCAGGAGGACCTGAGTTCAAATCCAGCCTCAGACATTTGACACATGTACTAGCTGTGTGACCTTGGGCAAGTCACTTAACCCAATTGCCCTGCCAAAAAACAAAACAAAAAAAAATATTGTGCTACTTGAAAGCCATGATTCAAAAAAAAGAAAAGAAAAGAAAAGCCTAGACATCATCTTTCAAGAAATTATCAAGGAAAACTGCCTAGATTCTAAAACCAGAAGGTAAAATAGAAATGGAAAGAATACACTGATCACCTCCTGAAAAAGATCTCAAAATTAAAACTCCCAGGAACATTATAGACAAATTCCAGAGCTCCCAGGTCAAGGAAAAAATATGGCAAGCAGACAGAAAATAACAATTCAAGTATTATGGAGCCACATTCAGGATAATACAAGATTTAGCAGCTTCTATATTAAAGGATTGGAGGGCTTGGAATATGATATTACAAAGGAGCTAGGATTACAACCAAGAATCACCTATCCAGTAAAACTGGTTATAATTCTTCATGGGGAAAAAAAAAATATTGACATTCAATGAAATAGAGGACTTCCAAGCCTTCCTGATGAAAAGACCAGAGGTAAAGAGAAAATTTGACATTCAAATGCAAGACTCAAGAGAAGCATAAAAAAGTAAACAGAAAAGGGAAATCATAAGGGACTTAATACATTTAAATGGTTTCCATTCCCACATGGGAAGATGATACTTGTAACTCATAACAACTTTCTCATTATTAGGGCAGTTAGCAGGAGTATATGTATACAGAAGGCACAGGTATAAGTTAAATATGACAGAACGATATCTAAGAAAATAAAATTAAGGGGTGAGAAAGAGGAATGCACTGGGAGAAAAGGAAAGAGAGGTATAGTGGGATAAATTATCTCACACAAAAGAGGCAAGAAAAAGCTTTTACAGTGGAGGAGAAGATGGCGGAGCTGGTGGGGAACACTTGAATCTTACTCTCACCAGAATTGGTTCAAAGAAGGAATAACATATACACTTAATTGGGTATAAAAATCTAGGTAGCAAAGGGCATAAGAGAAGGGCGGGGCAGTGATATAAGAAAGGGCAGATTTGGGGAGGCAGTAGTCAGAAGCAAAACACTTTTGAGAAAGGACAGGGTGAAAGGAGAGAGAGAATAGAATAAATGGTGGGGGAGAATAGGATGGAGGGAAATACAGTTAGCAATCATGAAAAAATTTGAAGCAAGTTTCTCTGATAAAGGCCTTATTTCTCAAATATATAGAGAACTGAGTCAAATTTATCAAAATAAGAGCCATTTCCCAATTGATAAATGATCAAAAGACATGAATAGTTTTCAGATGAAGTGATCAAAACTTTCTATAGCCGTATGAAAAAAATGCTCTAAATCACTATTGATTGCAGAAATGCAAATTAAAACAGTTCTGAGGTATTATCTCATACCTATTAGATTGGCTAATAGGACAGAAAAGGAAAATGACAAATTTGGGAGGGTATGTGGGAAAATTGAAACACTAATGCATTGTTGGTGGAGTTGTGAACTGATTTAAACATAATGTAGAGCAATTTGAAACTATGCCCAAAGGGCAAACCATGCATACCCTTTGACCCAGCAATACCATTTCTAGGTCTATATCCTAAAGCAATAAAAAACATATACAAAAAAAGTTTATAGCAGCTCTTTTCTGGTAGCAAAGAACTGGAAATTGAGAGGAGGCCCATTAATTGGGGAATGGCTGAACAAGCTGTGGTATATGATTGTGATGGAATACTATTGTGCTTTAAGAAATGATGAGAGGGATGCTCTCAGAAAAACCTGGAAAGACTTACATGAACTGATGCAAAGTGAAATGAGCAGAACATTGCACACAGCAACAGCCATATTGTGCTGTGATCAACTGTGAATGACTTAGCTGTTCTCAGCAACACAGTGATCCAAGACAGCTTTGAAAGACATGATGAAAAATGCTGTCCATCCCCAGAGAAAGAACTGATGGAGTCTGAATACAGATCGAAGCACACTTTTCTTTTTACTTTGTTTTAATTAGTGGGCTTTTTTGGGGGGGGTCTACATTTTCTTTTATAACATAACTAATATGGAAATTTGTTTTGCATGACTGCACATATATCATATATATCAAATGGCTTGCCTCCTCAATGAGGGAGCTGTGGAGGGAGGGAGGGAGGGAAAGAATTTGGAATTCATATTTTTAAAAATGAATGTTAAAAATTGTTTTTCCATGTAGTTAGGGGAAAATAAAATACTAAGTATATATATGCAGATAGATAGATAGATAGATAGATTTTTAAATAGTGGCATTGGTGGTAGCAGCTTCCTGCTGCTAGCAACCAATCTCCCCACGGAAGCCCACGTATGATGACTGATATTGAGGGAATGGGGGCTCAAGCCAGTAGCCTTAGACAAATATACCCCTAGAACCCTGAGGAGGCTAAGTAGCTGATCTCACTCTGGGAACCCTGCCTGCTGGTGTGCGTGTGTATTGGGAGACTAATTCCAGAGTCTTGCCACATACAAACTATATAAAGAAATGTCTATTGTAGTAATTGTTGGATTGGATTGAACCTTAAGAAAAGTACAACTAGATTCATAACATCTGCATATATTGCATTTATGTGCAAATCGAATAGAAACTAGCCCAGAGAGCTCAGTCACAGAAATACAAGGCATTGTTCTATCTCATTCCATACTGTGGTCTCTCCTGGCAAATATAAGGGATTGTCCTCTTTTATTCTACACTCTGGTCTCTCTCTGTACAGAGGAGAGGAAGGGTAAGGGAAGGCTACCATCTTGTCATCTACAGAGGCAAGGACTGCTGAGGAGACTGGGGAAGCAGAAAAATGAAGAACATCTTCTTGACGCCCTTTGCGGCAACGTCCTCTGATGAAATTGGGAAGGCACGTGTTCATCGTCCTAACTTCCCTCAGTTCTTAGAGCAGTATGAGAACGTGGCTCTGGGGATGAGAGGCCTTGAAAGGACAGAATTACTTCAGCACATAGGGGGGTTCTGTTCTAAGAATGACCTTTCATCTTTCTAATTCTCCACACCTAATTTTCACTGTTAAGAGAGAAGGAAAAATGCTATGAAAATGGTTAAAAGACAAATCCACGGGGCTTGGGGGGTTGGCACGGGTGATTAAAATGCACACACCTGCGCAAGTCTTCTGTGGATCTTGGCATTCATTGTCCTTGGGGGAAGTGCTTTTCTTGGATTGGTTTCTTTAGAAAGGAGTGGTAGTCTCTTTCAAAGTTAAATAACAATTTAAAGTTGTACACATATAATCTGAGAGGAAATAGTTTGTGGTGAAAAGAGTCTGGCTTTTTGACTTTCTGTTCCTGAGAGCACCTGCTAGGTTAAATTAAGTCATAAAAAGCACTGTTCTAGTTGATTCTAGAGGTCAGTTTCTGTCCCTGTGTCTTTATATCCCCACTCTGTCTCTAATTTCGTTTCCTTTTCATAGAAAGGACCAAAAGAGGGTCAAGGAGGAGACGGAGTCCTGAAGATGAGGAAGAACAAGAAAAGATCACCTTTATCTTGTTATCTACAGGGATAAGGTCTGTTCATGAGGTTGGGAAATCCTATCCCTCCCTGAGTCTTGTCTAGGGGCACAGGACAGCAATCTAAGAGACTCTGTAGCCCTACCTTCACCTATACTCACAACCCACACCCACACTCACACCCACACCCACACACACACACACACACACACACACACACAACCTCTGACTCCCCCAGACAATACACCAGGAAGCCTATCACTCACCAATCATCCATGAGCAACACCCTGTAGTTCAAAAGCCACAGTGCGGGTTATAATACCACCTACGCTTTAGCCTCAGAGTGTTCCTATCCCTAGCATGGAGCCCCATTAGAGTTTCAAGGTAAAATGAGACCTTCCCTCCTCCACTTTATGATAAAGTCTTGGTCATCATCACTCAAGTCTTTGTTTGCAAACTTCCCAAGTCCTAGTGCTTCCTCTCTCAGGAAAGTAACAGGCGTATGCTTATCTATGCATGTGTCCTATTCCCACTGGAGAAGGTAAGCTCCTCGAGGGCAGGGACTGCTTTATATTTTCCTTGTATTCCCAGTATTGAACCAAGTGACTTGCACATATTAAGCAGTGGATGTTTATTAAATTGAATCGCATCTAAGAGCAGCGCAGGTAGGTTCATGACTTTACCCTCTAGCTGAATCAAAATTAGGTGGGAACTAGCCCAACTTACAGCAAACACCAGGCACTAACCTATTTCTACACCCTGGTCTTGGTACCTGTTCTTATCAGACTTCAGAGCCAGAAGACAGAGAGCAAGGGTTAAAACAAAAAAGAGCATTGCCTTGCCATCCACAGAGGAAGGACTGCCAATGAGACTGGGAAAGCAGGTTTATTAGCTGCTTCTTCCCTAGACATCATTGAATTCAGGACAGCTGTTTATGTGATTCTATAGACCTACACCCTCCAACACCAGTGATTCTCATTGGCTAGCCACAAGCCACAAACCAGAAAGTTGATCTTCAATCCAACCAGCTCCCCTCCCTGAGCAACACACACAGCTAGCTCAAAAGGGACCCGTGATGGGTGTTAAATCCACTTTAGATCTATCTCATTAGACCTTCACCTGGCATAGAACCCTGCCCACCCCTAAACCACCAGATCCTCTGGGGAAGAAAATGAAAACTTTATGCTTCCTTTGGTGTAAAAACTTAGGTCCAGTCCAAACTCTACGACTGCAAAGCACAGATCTAATCATTGTACTGTAGTACTCATAAGTTCCAGTGGTTCCCTACTGCCTTGTAAGATCAGATACAAACTCCTATGTTTAGTTTTTAAAGCATTTCACAGCCCGGCCCCAGTCTTTGTCACGAGTCTTACTGGATATTCCTCCATCTCATGAACTTGGTGATGTAATCCAATTGGTCTTCTTTCTGCTCCGTTCTCTTCTAGTCTTACCTGGAGTGCACGTCCCTTTAAGAGTAGCTGAAGCACTACCCTCCCTGCGTGAAGCCTTTCCTGATCGCATGCCCAGCTGTTAGCATTTTCCCTTCCAAGCTACCTCGTATTAATTACTCTGTAATTTTTGTATACATTCTCTTCATCTTTATACTGTATATACCCGTCGATGTACTTATGGTCTCCCCTGGTAGAAGGCAAGCTCTCTGTGAGTAGGGATTGTTCCAATCATTGTATATGCATACTCAGTGTGTTAGTGCCTGGCATAGTGCCTGGCACATACGTTATATGTGCAGGCGTAACTTGGAGATATTGCCTGTTCGGTTCCAGACCACCGCAATAAAGCAAATATCACAGTAAAGTGAGACACACCAGTTTTTGGTTTTCCAGGGCATGTAGAAGTTATGTTTACATTATGCTATAGTCTATTAAGTGTGCAATGGTATTATGTCCACAATTAAACAATATCCATACCTTAGTTTAAAAAATACTTTAAATTGTCATCTGAGCCTTCAGCAAGTTGTAATCTTTTTTCTGGTGGAAGTTCTTGCCTTGATGCTGATGGCTGCTGACTGATGGCGGGGGGAGGCGGTTGCTGAAGGTTGGAGTGGCTGTGGCAATTTCTCAAAATAAGCCAATGATGAAGTTTGCCACTTTCGTTGACCCTTACTTTCACTTGAACACTTAGAGCCAAGGTAGGGTTATTAATTAGCCTAATTTCAATATTGTTGAAATCTTGAAGATGAGGAAGAACAAGAATAGGGAACAGGGAATAGGGAGACCCATGGAGAGGGAGAGAGAGGGGAACACCTGGTTGGTGGAACAGTCAGAACACACACAACACTTATCGATTAAGTTCCCCAGTCTCATGTGCGTGGTTTGTGGTGCCCCAAAATAAATACAATAGTAACATTAAAGATCACTGATCTGGGCAGCTAGGTGGCATAGTGGATAGAACACAGTCCCTAGAGTCAGGAAGACTTGAGTTCAAATCCAGCCTCAGACCCTTACTAGCTGCATGACCCTGGGCAAGTCACTTAACCCCGATTGCCTAGGAGGGGAAAAAGAATCACTGATCACAGATCACCATAACAGATGTGACAATGAAAAAGTTTAAAATATCACAAGAATTACCAAAATGTGATACGGAGACACGGTATGAGCACATGCTATTAGAAAAGTGGCACAGATGGAGTTACTTGGTACAGGGTTGCCACACACCTTCAATTTGTTAAAAAAAAAAGGCTGTATCTTCGAAGCACAATAAAACGATGTCTGCCTCTATCGCCTTTCCTAGTGCTGCTTACTAATATTGCCTATTATTGCATTACTATTAACTCCTACTGTTCTCTCCCTTCGGAAATTATTCTGTATATACTTATCTCTATACCTGGTACAGCCCTATGACAGAAGGAAAATGGTCATATTTCTATTTCCCAGTACCTAACATGTTGCCTTGCACACAGTAGGCAGCACCTGTTTGTTGGACTGAATTGAATCAAAGCGAATGGCTAGGTCCCTAACCTCAGAACGTATGGACAAATTAAATGAAAACTAACCTGTGAGGACTCAATAAATTTATGGCCAACACAGACATCATTCTAGTTCATTCTGGAGCTTGATCTCTGTCCCTGTCACTTTCTATATCTCCACTTCCCTCCCTTGAGTTCTCTGTCGCTTTTTCTCCTTGTCTCTCCCTGTCTCTGGTAAATCTAATTTTACTTTGTTTCCCTTCACAGAAAGGACCACAAAATGGTTGAGACAGAAATGGGGACTGGAGGTGGAAGGAAGGAAAGCTAAGACAGAATATTATGCTGTCACCCACAGAGGCAAGGCCTGCTGATGAGACTGGAAAAAGCAGGTGGGCAAGCGTCATCATGTCCTTTCCTAAGCCCTGTCTCTGAGTGCAGGACAGCAGTCAGGTGATGATGCGGACATATCCCCCACCACATAGTCTTCCTGGGTTACCCCAAAAAAATAGTACAAGAAGCCAGTCACCCATCAGTCCTCTTCTCCTAGCCCTGAGCCACGATGTGGGTACAAGCCCACCCAAGCTCCAACATCACAGTTCTGCTACTCCTAGCAGAGAGCTCCCCCAGGTCTTTAGAGGAAAATGAAGACAATGAACAGGTAAAGAAAAAGGTTTCTTTACTAACATCATTAATAAAGTCTTTTAAAAAAATTCCCCTAGGCTGCATTGAACGTACTTCCCTCCTGAGATTATTTTGCCCGTACTCATCTGTCTACGTATTATATTCTCTCAGCAGAACACGAGCTTCTTGAGGGCAGAGACTATCCTACTTCCCTATCTCTGCCACCTGGTGCATTACCTTTCACGTACATAGAAGGCAACGCATGCTTCTTGGATTGGAGAGGATCTGAGAACAGCTTGGTTCTCATAACTTCAGCAAATTAAATTCAATCTAGCCTATACCAGGAAAGTCACAGCAAACACAAGCACCGCTCTAGCTCGTTCTGAAGCTTGGTCTCTGTCTCTTTAAATCTCCCATTCTGTTTCTTCATCTCCTTGTCTCTCTATCTCCGACCGTTCTAACTTCACTCTGTTTCATTTCATAGAAAGGACCAGATGGTTGAGGCAGAAATGAGGCCCTAGAGGGAAAGAAGGAAGAAAAAAAGGAGAGCGCTATCTTGTCAGCCACAGAGGCAAGGCCTGCTGATGAGGCTGGGAAAGCAGCAGTTGATCATGCTGTCCTTCCCTAAGTCCTGACACTGAGTTCAGATGTTACAGCCCTGCCCTCACAGTTTACGACATCCTCTCTGGCTCTCCTGGAGAAACTGGCAAAGAAGACCTTCACCCACCCAGCTCTCATCTCTGAACAACACAGTAGAAGCCTAGAGGAATGCGACAGAAGGGATGTAACCGGTCATACGCTAGCCCAAAGGGCTCATACAGCTACGATGAAGGCACCCCATCTTCCTACAGTACCCCACCTCACCTCCCTTTAGGGTAAAGACTTCCATCATCCTTTTGAAATCTCATAGTTTTTCATAGTTTTCTCCCCTTCTGAAACAATGTCCTACATACCTATCTATGCACTTATCATATCCCTATTAGAACATAAGCTCCTTGAGGGCAGGGTCTGTTGGTCTCTGTATAGCCGCCACCTAGCACTTTTCGTCAGAAGTGGAGGCCGTGGGTATTTGTTGAATGGAATGGAATCTAAGGAGATAAGCTGAGCTAATAACCTCAGCATATTTGTTCAAATTAAATGGAAATTGGCCCAAGGGACTAAATAAAGGTCATAGGAAACACAGGCCTGATCTCTGTCCCTGTCTTTATATCTCCTCGCTTGTCTTTCAGGTTCTCAGTTCTTTTAATTCTGAATTTCTCTATTTCTGGCTAATCGAATTTCCCTTAGTTTCTCTTTTACAGGAAGGACTGGAGAATGGCTGAGGCAGAAACAAGACCTGGAGACTGAAGTAAAAGGGAAGGTCGCTGTAAGACTGAGAGAGACGGTGTTTTCCATCCTGTTTCTTCCCCAAGTTCCTGCCTCTGAGTTTTGGACGGCAGCCCAGGGGCTACAGCAGCTGTATACATGTTCCCATACTGTATGCGGGTCTCTGGTTCCCCTCAAACAACAACATGAGAAGCCTGTCACCCACCAACCCCTCTCCTGTTCCTGAACCACACGAAGATTGGCTCAGGAGGGAGCCACATGCGGGTGGGGCATACTGCCCACAGTACTCCTCCTCTAGGCACAGTGAACCCCCTACTCGAGCATCAGAAGAGGACCTCAACTCCCCTAAAGAATAAACATTCATTCTAACGGTATTACGTGTCCACTTCTACGGAAAGCCCTCAGTCTTCAGAGCTCTCCCCTTCCTAGAGTCGTCTGGTATGTACTCATCAACGTATGTGCTATGCTCCCCCAATAGAATGTAAGCTGCTCAAGGGCCAGGATTCTCACACTGCTCCCTGTAACTCCAGTATGAAGCACACTGCCGTGCACACAGCAGGCAATAAATGTGTGTTGAATTGAGTTGAATCTAAGAAAAAAACATCTAGGTTCCAAACTTTAACATGAGTGAGCTAAATGTTAGACTAGTCCAGGGGCCTCTACTATAAAGTCAGAGTGAAGGAAGGTACCATTCTAGTGCAGTCTAGAGGTTGGTCTCATTTTATATCTCTTTAACCCTCTCCCTCAGGCTGACTTTTGCTCTGTCTCCTTGTCTGTCTTACGTCTGACTAGTCTAATTTCACTTTGTTTCCTTTTATAGAAAGGATCGTAAGATAGCTTAGGCAGAAATGAGGTCCAGGAAGGGGAGGGAAGAAAAGGGAAGAGCACCATCTTGTCCCCTACAGAGGCAAGGCCTGCTGGTGATGTTTAGCATCCTGTCCTGTCCTAAGTCTTGCCTCTGAGTTTTAGGAGAGCAATAGGGGTAAAGCAGTGAGCCAGGCTCACCCACGAGTGCTCCTCTCTGGGTTTCCCCAAACAATACCATGAGAAATCCATCACTCTCCTACCCCCAAGCCACCCACATGCTTGATGTCCCCCAAAAGACCTACAATGACAGCAGCCCCACTTACAGCGATAGCCTGTTTCCCCGAAGGTCACCATTTCTCTGGCTACTGAGAGGCCTGAGCATGAAGACGTTTGAAATGACACAGGGGACTCAGTGGAGGAAAGGGTAACCCCTTTCTTTCTCTTTTACCATTCCCTCCCCACTTCTACTCCAGTAATCCCACAAACATTTATTAAGCATCTATTATATCCAGTTATGCTATATTAACTGTTAGGGATAAAAAGCTCCCTCAAAAAGTTTGATGTTACCCACTCTCTACTCCTTACCCCCTCAAAGACATTTGTAGAGAAAAAGATTGTCTTCTTTCCATCTGCCCTCACACACTTAACATAAGACCCGTCCTTTCAGCCTGTCCAGCTGTTTGCATTAATTGCCCTGCCAACCCCAGGGCTCTCTTCACATTCCTCCATGTATCCTGCTCTCCCTGAGAGCCATGAAGGAGGGTGTGTCCATTCCCCTCTTCTGCTCTCACCCCACCAGTCTCAGGGGTATGGCTTGCTACTGGGCAAAAAGTAGGGAAAATGGATTTATGATATTTCAACCTGTGTTTTATCCTGTTCTCTTACTATCCCATACGCTGCCTCTTCTGACTGATTTAAGGTAGAGCACAACTTCTGATACCTATATCCCCCTAGCTGGTCACCCAAAGACTCATCATATGTGTCATCAAGAGAAAAGGTGATTGGACCATAGGTACCTTTTACGAGCCCAATGACTCAGTCCTCTGATAAGCCTCCCCAGTCCCCGCCTATTCTGGCTGTTCTTTAGACCCTCTCCAAAACCCAGTGGAGTTCATGCTAGGCAATGTTGGTGAGGAAATTTTCTCTAACTGGTGGTATGGTCTGAGTTTTCTGTTCTTCATTGAAAACTTCTGCTCCTAAGGCTCATCACCCAGAGCACAAGTGGTGTGGGTAAAGTGGGCCAACTGATCCATCACATTCAAGTGAGGGCATCCACCCCTGGTCGATCAACTATCTACTCTGCTGATGGACTGACCACTACTAGTTCCTGACCCAGCTACCTGGAACTTTCATTTCCCATCCAAAAAGGGGACCAAAGAGTGTCTGAACCATTGCCTTGCCTGATCCTCAGGCTGCCAGTCCAAGAGCCCTCACTTTTCATTTACGTGTCTTCCATGTTGGCCTCCTCACTAAGGAATTTCCTTCTTGACTCTTCGATGGCAATATCTGGACCCCTCTCCCCCAACCTGCTATGTTTTGACCATCATCCCGAGGGAGATTTGCCCCAGAATCTGCCTCTAGATGGTGTTCCCTTCCATCTTTTAGAGTAGAGGTTCTCAAATTATTTGGCCTACCACCCCCTTAAAAAAATTACTCAGCCTCCCCCTGGAAATCTAATTTCTTTTGCCCTTTAACATTTTTTTTAAATTTGTGTCATTCCAAAAGAACAATTTTTTTGAAATGATGCCCTTTAAATTTAATAATTTATTACAAATTTGTGGGGGGTTTTCCTGCACTGAAATTTTAAACATGCAATATTGCATCTTGTAACCATATAGTGTAATATTGTAAAGTCATTACATGCACATATTACTGCTGCTGCATGCTGTACTTCCCCACAATGTGCAACAAGCTTGCCTGCCAACACTTGCTTGTTAAGACACGTCAGCAGACTTGACCACTGATAGGTTATAACTTGTGTTTTGTGTTTATTTGGAAAATAATGTAACCACTACAACTTTTACTCTGTTACACAACAGATGAAACATAGACGGACAGTTTTTCAAAATTTTCTTATCTTTTCTTCTTTCCTTATGCTTCCATCACCTCCTTATTTCAACACCCCCAACTGCATCCAAGGCTACTACTGCCACCCCTGGATCATTCCAGCACCCCCTAGGGGGCAGTATTGCCCACTTTGGGAACCTCTCCTCAGAGCACAATACCGTGGCACCTTCCTGCCTGTCTATTCAGAAACATCGGTGATTACTGTTGAAAGGAAGCTGATGATAACCAGAGTTCCATCTCTTTCCCAGTTTATGACCTTAGGTTGTCTCTAGAGAGCATCTTGGTTTGAAAGCCCCTGATTGGTCACTTCCGTAGGATGGCCAACATGTGTCCTGCTCTACAAACAGAAAATACTAGCTGGATTCTCCCACAATTAGAGTTGATCCTCATTTCTCGATAGACAGGAGAAGCCTCTTATTAACTACCAAGCCATTCCTTGCTGGGCTCCCCCAAGACTGGGATTCTCAAGTGGAACTTAAAATTAAAAAAAAAAAAAGAGGAATAAGCAAGGGGTGTTAATATTTCAAGATCACATCCCATGTCTCTGTGGGTAGGCAACTAAATCCAAGAGTGTGTCTCCCTTTCCTCCACACCAGCAGGGCCAACCTCAAGGTTCCCTTAAGTATGACTGAAGGAAGGGAAAGGGAAGAGTACTTTCTTGTTTGTGGCCATCTCTACACTATGCTTTCTTCTCTCTTGCTATCTCCCCCACCACCCCACCACCACCACTGCTGCCTCCACCCACCACTAACCTTGAATTCTTTTCCTGGGATGCCAGGCTCTGATAGATGAGCTTTCACCTTATCTTTCCCAGAACCAAGGCTCTGCTCCATTTTCCAATCACTTTCACACCGTGTAGCCTTCCCTCCTCCCCTTTATGAGTTGGCAAAAAAAAAAAAAATCACCAATCCACCAAACCTATTCTCATACCTGTGTTACATGTGGCTAGCTCAAAAGAGAGCCAAAATAGGGATATAGCCCCCTACTCAAGCTGTAGTCCCAGAGTGTTCCTACTTCTAGTATACCCCCCCATCCCCTAGACCCAAAAAAGGGAAATCCAGAACTTGCCACACTTTAGGAAAAAGGCCCTTTTACTCATTGTATCTTGTGTTTGAATCTACAAAGAGCAAAGCTAGGTTTATAACTTCAGGACACATATCAGATATATATAACATATGTTATATGTACATGTTATATATATGTCATATATATAACATGTATATGCACATGTATGTATGTATATACATATATATGTAATATATAGACACATATATAAATTAAATAAAAACTAGCCTGGGGGTCTCAATTGATCGTATTGCCAAGGGAAACTATATGGGGTGCTCATTGGACTAAAAGGTGGGTGGGGAATATCAGGTTCAAGGGAGACCAGTAAGGTAAGACTTGATAAAGAGACTAAGATGAGTGCTGAAAAAGCCTAAACTCCAGAAGGCCACCGAACACCAGCACCTTCCTGATTATGTGGCAGGGAAGGGCTAAGAAAAGGAGGCAGGCAATGGCACCGGGGTCATCATATTAGAGCATTTGGGGAAGGCCAATCAATGGCGTACCTCAGTGAGGGAATACCTGAATGGGTGTTCTAGAGGGAAGAGGAAATGAATAACTGAGTTTCCTTACCAGTTTGTTCAGGCCAATGCCTGGGTATTAAACCTGAGCACACCCCTCCCCCCAGGAGAACCCATCCCCTTTAGACCCAACCGAAACACGCCAAGCCACAGAAGGCAGGTATTGTTATTGTTTTTGTTGAGGGCAGGGGATAGAATCATGGCCTCCCTATGCTTCTGTAGATATGAGTCAAGTAAAATCTCGGTGACACTCCAGCCTGGGCCTCCTATATGCCTTGAAAGGTACCTCAAATTGATGGAAGAGCAAAGGAATGGCTGCACTTCAGGTAGGTCACGCGTCTCCCCTTCCGTCTGCTTCCAAGCCCACCCTCAAGTCATCCTCTAACCAATGCTTGTTTCCTCTCCACTATCTAGGCACAAAACAGTAGGATGATCCTGCCTTCTACCCCGCTCCCCCCACTCCCACCCTGCAAGATTGGCTCCTGGCCCACATCCTTCTTTCCCATCCCATTAACAGTATCGATCTCTCTACAAGCTGAATAGATGAAGAAGTACGATGCTCCATCATCACTGAGCTTCTAAAGCGCCTTATGTACATCTTCAGAATAAACATTGTCATCTAACAACTCTTCTGTGGAGAGAGGAGGGAGCTCTGATTGGTCTGCAGCAAGAACTCTGGACTGACTTTTCTTACATATGGACCCTTCAACCTCAGCGTTATCCTTATCTCGTCGCTCTCCGCCATTCCAAATAGCCAATCGGCTGCCATGTCTTGACTCTATCTTCACCACATCAATCTCTCTTATATAACCCCTTCTATCTACTTACAGTCACCATCCTAGTTCAGGAGCCCATTAATCCTTGCCTAGAATATCAGGGCTGCCTCCTAATTGGCCTCTCTACCTCATCTGTCCCCAATCCAGTCCGTCCTCCACATTGCTTCTAAAAATGATTTTCCATGAGTGCACACCCAGCCGCGTCACTCCCCTACTCAATAAGCTCCAGTGGTTCCCTATTGCCTCTAGGATAAACTAGAAATTCCTCTGTTTTTAAAGCCCTTTACAACCTGGTTCCAACTGATTTTTCCTATAAAAACTCCTTGATCCAGCCAAACTGCCCTTTTTTCTGTTCCTCACTCAAGGCACTCCATCTCACTTCCTTCTTATTGACCTCTGCAACTGCCAGTGTCTTCTCTCCCAAACTACCTTGCATTTAATTACTTTGTAGGTATTCTCTATTTATTCTGAATGTATTTATATTTGTACTTATTATGTCTCCCTTAGAATACAAACTCCTTGAGAGCAGGAATCGTGTTGTTCATTGTATTAGTATCCCCAGCTCCTAGTACAGCAAATGGAACATAGTAGGTGCTTAATGCTTGGTTAATTGACTATGAAGCCCCTGCCCAGCCAGAAAGCCAGGCCCCTAATGCTATCCTCTTCACCTACGTACTTGGCTGACCTTAAGGGAGCAGGCATTTTTCAGCCTCGATTCAAGCTCTCTGGACTCTGTTTTTTGAAGCAACATTGCAGATGTTAACCTTTCCCATGCCTTTCATGCTTTTCCTTAGCATTATAGAAACCTATAGTTTAAGCTTCCACAGACGTGACCCAAGATTGGGGGTAGAGGCACAGATAGGGTCTGATGGTACAAGTGACATATATACCCCCTGAAGCTAAAAAAGAATCCACAGTGGAGAGAGCTCTTGGAGTCAGGACAATTGCATGGGAATCCCTGCTCTGATACTTTCTGGTTGTGTAACCCTGGACCAATCACTTTACCTCTTTGAGGTTAGGTTTCCTTCTCTGTAAAACAGAGATGATGATAATACTTATACTCCCTCCTTCACCAGAGCTATGAGGGAAGAACTTTGTAAACCTGAAGGAGCTAAAGAAACATGAACCATTCTTATGATTTTCTGGGGATGTTCCCAATCTGTCAAAGGCATCCCCGGCTGCAGCTAGCCCATCAAGCTGCTCCTTTTTCCCAGCCTTATATTGATTCCCTGGGAAATAGCTTTCTCCTTGCTGAGGTGTATGAAGACAGCTACTGTCTGTCTCTGCCTTACGTAAGTAAAGGCCAGTAACTGACTATTAGGAATCTTTCAAGTTGCGTTGGGACAACTGGCCCAACGGGCTGTGTGAGTGTGGGGGCTGGGAGGGTGAGGTAGAGAGGGGGGTCAAACATTGCTGCAGCTTTAGGCTGTCATACTCCCCTAGAGCTAAGCCCTGCATTGGGATGGCTGGGAGCAGTGGCTTTGGGGAGAGCCTGGAGGAGGGAGGTGACTCCAGTCAATGCATTCTCTCCACCACATCTGGGTATGAGCTTTAGTTTCTTGGCAAAAAGGCTTCTCTCCGGAATTTTCAAGCTGCCTTCCCCTCCTAAGACTTCTAATTAATATCCACTATGTGAATTATTTATTGTGAACAGATGTTAGAGTTTAAAGAGTGTTAAGAGGAGATCCTATGCTAATCAATTTATTTTAACTGGTTTTCCTATTTACCACAAACCAAATTGGGGACTTTGCTGCCGTTATAGTAAGCCTCATTCCCTCTCCAATTCCTGCACCTCCCCTTCCCTCGGTCTGCTTTCTTCTTCCTCTCCCTCTGTTCCCTCATCCCAGGCAAGCCTCTTCAATTCTCACCCAACAGATGCTGGGAGATTTAGGTGCTGATCCTATCTGGAAAGCAAATTAGAATTTCCCCCTCTCTCTCTAAAAGGAGGGAGAAAAAATCCAAATGAGCAACGCCTGAGACCCAGGCACCCCAGCCTGTAAGGGAGGTTTGCCAATCTTTTTTCACATACCACGCCAATTAAAATAGCTCAGGACCAGGGCCCGAAAGAAAACTAAATGAACTTGGGCTGTGCACCTGATTTTTTAAATCTGTCTCTCCCATGGTTACTCCAGATGTACCAGCAGGCAGGTGCACCCCATTGCACAACTAGCCCATATGCTCCTTCAAGGCCAGTGGTGTGCTTGTAAACATTTAACAACTGGCTCACCAGGAAAAATGTATGCAGGACACATTTTAAAATTTAACCTGAATTATTAACAAACACCTTCTCCATCACTTTCTTAAGTCTAGACATGCAACAAATAAATCAAGCCCTGATTTGTAGCATTCGACAATTTCTGAAGTGTAAATGGGCACGGTGAAAATTTAATAATTGACGAGAGAGCTAGTCCAAGTTGGTTCCAGCATACCCTGCCTGCAGCCCTAAATTGCCTTTATACTGCTGATGCCGACACAGGTTGGCACGTAGGAAGCCCTGGAGGAGCAGAGAGCGGAAGTAACTTGACCAAAATCATACGTGACAAAATCAGAAACCATTTATATCTCTTGACTTCCAGTCCAGTGCTCTTGGTGCTACACGTGCCTACCACGAACATCTCTTGGTGAGTTGGTTTTAATCTTGCAGTCTAAGATGGATAGAAGGGGTTAAGCTGTGTGGTAGCAACACTGGACTTAGTTCCATGATAGCCAGCAAAGCCATCAGATTAGGGCAATAGGTTGTGACTTACTGGAGCAGTTGAGCTGGCTTTGACCTTGAAGTTCCTCTACCTCTCAAGGGACAGCCTTCGACTTTAAAGGCAGTTTGCCCTGGGTGATTCTCCCCCTCTGCTGGCAATCCAAAGCCATGCATCCTTCCTGGAGTGTAAGCTTCTTGACAGCAGACACTTTATTGTTGAAGTTCTCTTTGTCGCACATGGTGGGTGTTCAATAAATATTTGTTGAATTGAACTAAAGTTTTCTTTTGTGCCCCAGGGTCTAGGCTTGATGACTAGCTGTACAATCACGGCGGATACCTGGGATGAAAGGAACCATCCAAAATGGTCAAAGGATGTGAACAGGCAGTTTTCAGATGAAGAAATTTAATATAATCATATGAAAAATGCTCTAAATCACTACCGATTAGAGAAATTCAAATTAAAACAACTCTGAGGTATCACCTCACACCTATCAGGCTGGCTAATATGACAGAAAAGGAAAATAATAAATGTTGGAAAAGATGTGGGAAACTTGGGACACTAATGCATTGTTGGTGGAGTTGTAAACTAATCCAACCATTCTGGAGAGCAATTTGGAACTATGCCCAAAGGGCTATAAAACTGCACAATACCTTCTGATCCAGCAATACCATTAGGAGGTCTATATACCAAAGAGATCATAAAAAAGGAAAAAGGACCTACAGGTAAAAATATTTATAGCAGCTCTTTTTGTGGTGGCAAAGAATTGGAAACTGAGGGAATGCTGAACAAATTGCATGCATGTAATAGAATATTATGGCTCTATAAGAAATGAGCAGGTGAATTTCAGAAAAACTTGGAAAGACTTAACATGAACTGATGCTGAACGAAGTGAGCAGAACCAGGAGAATGTTGTATACAGTAATATTGTGGGATGACTGACTTTGATAGACTTAGCTGTTCTCAGCAATACAATGATTCGTGACAACTCCAAAAGACTTATGATGGAAAATGCTATCCACATCCAGAGAGAGAACTTTGGAGTCTGAATGTGGATGGAAGCAGACTATTGCTCTTTATTGTTTTTTGTTTGTTTCTTTGTAGTGGTTTTTCCCTTTTGCTCTGATTCTCTTTTACAACATGACTAATGATTACACATGTATAACCTGTATCAGATTGTTCGCTGTCTTGGGGAAGGAAGGAGGGAGGGAGAAAAATTTGAAACTCAAAATCTTATTTTAAAAATGAATGTTGAAAACTATCTTTACATGTAATTGGAAAAAATAAAATACTATTTACAAAAAAAAAAAGGAACCATCCACTACCACCTCTTTTGGAAAGCTGGTATCTTTGATATCAGTTGTCTCCTTGGCTCTGCTAGGAGCCTCCACCGGCCTCACAGGAAATTAACTGCTTCTTTTCCTCATCTCACTAATGAGAAACAGGGTCCACAAAATCCTGAAAAATATAACTTTAAGCAGTAAAAGCTGGGACGTGCCCCATTTCAGACCTAGGCTGATTTGTCCCTCTTGAGACAATCTGGTGACACCCTCTCCCTCCCCAGTTTCACCATGTGGATGCCAGACAGTGTAGACACCCAACTGGCTTAGCCTACCACAGCTCAGAACTCCAGAGCTCAGAGATCTGCCAACCTTGGCCTTCCTGGTGTTTGGGATTAGAGGCCTGCATCACCATGCAAGAAAGTGCTTTGTAAACATACTGTAAAAATGTGAGTTATGCTACAGGACATAGGGTGGCTTGTTCCAACCCTATGTCCAATCCTCCCTAACTTATCTCCCCACTTCTAACATCCTTGGGCCTGCTCGAGTTGGGCCAGAAGGAAGGAGAAAGGTTATCAATATGTGGTAGCGGTGTAGCAGATTCAGTCCTATCACTACAAAACTGTGGCAATACACACCTCCTTAGAGCACTCCAGACACTCCCAACCCAGGGGTCCCTCCAGTAGAGGAATTCTTAACCTTTTCTGTGTCATGGACCCTTTTGGCACTCTGGTAAAGTCTGTGTATCCCTTCTGAAAATGTTTGTAAATACACAGAATTACAAGGGAAACTATGCTGAAATAAAAATGTAATTTTTTCCTATCCAAGTTCACAGAACCCCCTAAAATCTATCCACACACCCCAAGTTAAGAACCCTTGGGCTAAGTAGGAAACAGTAGGCTTTCAGTTTAACTCTGGTCCTATCTCTTCCATATTCTCTGCACCCCTACAACATGCCCACCTGCCTCCTTGTGAGTTTTCCTGTGATGTTATCTTTGCATTTTCCAGAATCCGTGTTTGTGGTTTGCTTGTTGAGCTCTGAATTCCTGGTCAACACTGTCAAAATTCCCCATATGCCTCCCATTTATCACTCTGGTGAGGTCAGCTTTCCCTACTGGTCACCCAAAATGGAATGACTTCAAAGGGTGATTAGGTATTTTGCCCAGGGGCCTCTGGGTTGACCTGTAATTACTCCATTTTTCCAGGCTCCTGAAAGCGTTGGTATAATGGCTCGGCTTCATCTGGTGTTCACTCTCCCTCTGTGTAAATCTTGCCTAAGTAAGTCTCCCTCACCTGCCCTGTGTAACTGGATTTTCAGCAGTTTAGCCATCACCACTGACAGTCTCAGGCCCTGGTCAAAGGGAGAAAGTATTGGGGGTAGGGGTGGGTGGGCTTTTTTCTAGTAGTCAGGAGGGTATAGCTGGGCAGGGAGCACCTGGATGGGGAGCCACAGCTGCTGGATCAGTGGGTACATTCAAAATAATCCTGTTCCCACACCAACTCCTGCCCCACTGAGGCTCTGGGTTCTTGGAATCTTCAGGCTGTAGTGTTAGAATCTCTGATCCAATCCTCCTTGACTGGGAGGTTCAGTGGGAAAAAAAAAATTCATTCCCACCAGGGATAAGTAGTCAAATAAACCCTTCATGGAGTAAATTCTAGGTTGGCAAATGTTCTAGAAAGATAGGTTTGAGTTAGAACAGAGAGAGACCAAGTGGGATGCTGATCCTGGCTCTGAGGCCCTGAACCCTGCAACCTTCCCCTCCAAATACAAACAAACACCCCGGTCTCTGCCTTTTCTGTTTAACAGAACTAGCCAGCCCTGCTGTCCTCTTGTATGCTAGTGCTCCTCTAGCGCTCTGCTAGTCTGAGTCCATTAATTTTCCTCGTTTCCTGGCTCCCAGGCCTGTCCTTGGTGGGCTGTCATGGGCTTTTCTGATTGCTCAGTAATAGCTGCTCTGGTCTATTCTCAGACCAAACGTATTCGTTCTGGAATCAGCCACAGGTCCTGAGCATCCAGGAGAGGATTTCCAAACAACCTCATTACCATGCCAATGCTTCCTGAAAATGAGCTTGGACAGGCCAAGGAAAATGCTTTCCAAATTCCAAGAACCCAAATAATTCAACTCCTCTTCCCTTTCCCACTGGAGGGCATGCTATCAGCAAGCCTAAAGGTGGTCTTCCACTAATCCAAGGTGGTTTTCAAAGATGGAAAAGGAGTTTGCTAATCCAAGAGAAACTAGGCACCAAGAAAGAAGAAATGTAAGGCATTCCTCTAGCCTACCTTGGTAGACTCCAAGGAACCTGAAAAAATACCATTCTAGAAGGGGCAAAATTGGCAACCCTTAAAACCCTGGTTTGGGTGCAAAACTGTCCGGCTTTCCCAGGATCCTGTCATGGTGAATGTAGCAAAGCTCATTGCCTTGGTGAAGGGAGAGGCATCACCTGCTCTTCTGTACCAGAAACAGTTTGGAACCCCTTTAAAGCTGAAAAAGCCTGAAAACATGTTGATACACCTAGTTCCTAAGCTTCTGCAACCTAACCTTTAGTTAAAACATACCCCACAGAAGACATTCCTTCTTGACCACTTGAATTTCAAGTTAAAATAAATGCTCAAGACTGAGGAAGAGGAGCCTCCTCCCCCCAAGGCACACACGCCCCCTACTCCCAACTCATTCCATTCTGGCTGGTTGGTTCTCAAGAGCCTGGAGCTAAGGGGCTCTGAATCATTGATGAGTTGGCAGAGGCCCCAACTTTCCCTTTGAGCCTTCCACATCTGGCTTTGAAGATAAACGTCACAGGATTTAGAACTAGAAGGGTCCTTACTGGTCACTTAAAGACAGAGAACAGATGCCCACAGTGGGGAAATGGGCAACCACCCAACCAGAATATAGCAGAGCAGGGCAGTGAACCCAGGATGCCCACTCACAAAAGAGAATCTCACTCTCTCTTCCTCTTTTGTCCTTCCCTTTTTCCTCTCTTTCCTTTTCTCCCTTTTTTCTTCCTTTTTTCTCCCATCCTCTGTGTTACTTCTTTTCTCTCCCTTTTTCTTCCTTTCTCTTTTTCTTCTCTTTTCATTTCTTCCTTTTTCTTCATTCCTGTTTTTCTCTTTTCGTTCCTTCTTTTTCTTCCCTCTTTTTTTCCTTCCTCTCTTTCTTCTTCCTTCCTCTCTTTTCATTCCTTTCTTCCCTCTCTTTCTCTCTTCCTTTTTTCTTTTCTTCCTCTTTTCATTTATTTTTTCTCTCCCCTCCTCCCTGTTCATTCCTTTCCTTTTCTTCCTCCCCCTTTTCATTCTTCCCTCTTCCTTTATTTTTCCTTCCTTTTTCTTCCTTACTTCTCTTTCTTCCTTCTTGCTTCTTTTCATTCCTTTTTCTTTCTTTCTCTCCTTTTCTTTTTCCTTCTTGCTTTTCTTTTCATTCCTTTCTTTTTCTTCCTCTCACTTTCTTTTTCCTTCCTTTTTTCCCTTTCTCTTTTCACTCCTTTCCCTTTCTCTCCCTTCCTCTCTTTTCATTCCTTCCTTTCCTTCTTTCTTTCTTTTCACTTTCTTTTACCTTCCTCTTTGTTCCTCTGTCTCCACTTCCTTCTTTGTTCTTTTCCTTCCTTTCCCTCTCTTCCTCTTTATTTCCTAGCTGAGGGTCCACATGGTGAAGTAACAAAGCCCTATAATGGGCTGGGGGCTGCAAAGAGCTTTCAGAAGCTGTTTCTGGCTTGTGAATGCTCCAAAAAGCCAAGGAAAGGAAGAAGGACCCTCAATGTTAGCCATTCCCCCTTTGAAAGGGTCTATCAAAGCCCCGTTCCTCCCCAGGCAGGACCAGGGAACTTTCCCCTGGGCCTCTGACCTCCTGGCTCGAGGGCCTCTCCCTTTCTGGCCTCCTTTTTTCCATCTACCCAAGGGGATGCTGGGTGTGCCCTGGGTGTGACAGGGCATAGGCTGCTGCTTCCTCCCCCAGGGCACACTGGCAGTTAACGGGCTTCAGGCAGCAGTTAAATGTGAGCCTTTGCACCCCCACCGGGTGGCAGGCAGTTGCTGCCAATTGTTTTAATCCTTGGGGGAAGGGAAAAGAGGGGTGGGGGTGGGGAGAGGGAGTTGTCATGGCACCATACTCCATGGCTCCACTTCACACTCCAACTGAGGTGGTCCTGGGTCCACTGCCACAAAGCCCAAATTTCCCCTCCCCCAAAGCCTCTAGGATTTGGTCACTAGATGGATGGATGGATAGAGCACTGGGTGTGGAGTCAGGAAGATCTGAGTTCAAATCCAGCCTCACTTATTAGCTGTGTGACCCTGGGGCAAATCACTTAACCTCTGTTTGCCTTAATCCACTAAAGAAGGAAATGATAAACCACTCCAGTATCTTTAACAAGAAAACCCTATGGACCCACAGGGTGACAAAAAATCATTCAGGACTGAACAACAAATCCCCTAGTCCTGGACTGCCTTCCCCTAAGAATGAGTGTATTAGAGAGAGATGCAGATTTGGAGTCAGGACATCTGGGTTTCCAACACACACAGTTAGTACTTAGAAGAAACCATTGAGGCCAATTACCCCACTTTACAGAAGAAGAAATGGAGATCAGAGGGACTAAGTGATTCTCCCAGGGTCACACAGATGGCAGGGTCCAGAATTCCATTCCAAGCCTTTGAATCGTGAGAATCTTTCATCACATTACCTTCCCTCCAGGTCTCACTCATCTGTAAAATGAGGATATTGCACTAGCTACCTCACACAGTTGTTGTGAGGGCAGAGTTCTTCCAGCAGGACATAAATTTGACCTGTTATTAATGGGTGTCACCTATTAACCAAAGATTTAGTCCAAAGAAACAAACAGAATCAGTTTCCACCTTACCAAGGGTTTGTTCAAGAACCAGCAGAATGGCGTTTACCTTGCCAAAGGTCTGACTGAGGAACAAACAGAATCAGGCTGTACATGTGCTATAACATGCTTATTTATTCTCATTAAGCCAGAGAATCATGCATGATGGAGTCAGAAAATAATTCTAAACTCAGAGATAAACAAGCTGAAGGAGACCCTTTATAAACTTAGAGCAATCTCAACTAAGGATGCTTGTGTCAACCCAAAATTATAGTCTCCATATGTGTTTAACCATAATGTGAGAAAGGAATTTCTTAATAAGGTAGGCTGTAAATACAATAAGATAAGAAAATGTCAAGGTGTCATTTGAAATTATAGATCCAGGATGTCTGTATTTCTTTTATCATTAACATGATATAATATAACATAAGAAAAGTCTCATTATTCAAGGTAGTTTCTGGTTCAAGGCACCTTGTCCTTGGCAGTCATAAACAGAAGAATGCTCCTGGTCAGCTTCATCCCTCCCTGTAGTTGCTCACACGTTGGGGGCACGTTGGGTTCACTCATAGAGCAGAGCAAAGTATGCCAGAGCATCAAGGCATGATGGTAGGTTAAGCTCAGAGTGGGCCAAAAAACATCTTTCTCCTGATTGGCCAAGCCAGGTTTTAGGCCTTTCTCAGGTGATGGGGGGTGCCCAAAATGGTTCACATGGGTCTCCATTTAAGCCATTTGTGGCTGTGTGGGATAGGGTATAGACAGACAAACATGGAGTCAAGTAGATTTGGGGTCAGGTCCTGTGTCTGACACAAAAGGGCTGTGAGGATCCACACAAGTCACCAACTCTCTTAGGACTATGCCTTACAGAACACATTCTGTTCTGTACTGGTAAGGGGGAATCTTGTCATTGGGAATCCTCATTATCAAATAAATCAGAGGACCAGTCCAAAATATATATTGCCTGGTTGCCATCTTTTGTAGTGTTTATAATACACTGAACCTGAAGTCCAGAGGACCTGAGTTCAAATTCAGCCTCAGATACTAGCTGTGTGACCTTAGACAAATCACTTAAAAACTTTTTAAAAAATTTCCAAATTCTCCTCCTTCCTCCATTCCATCCCTCAACCATTGAGAAAGTAAGAAATCCAATATCCATTATACATACAAAGACCTGCAAAACATTTTGACATTAGCTGTATTATTTTTAAAAAAGCAAGAAAAATAAAGAAAGTGAAAAAAATGATTCGATCTGCACTCAGAATTCATCAGTTCTTGCTCTGGAGGTGAATGGTGATTCCTTTGGAATTACCAAGACCTCTTAACGTCCGCCTCTGTTTCCTCATCTGAAAAATGGCATAATAATAGCACATTTTTATCATTGTTACTGTTGGTGTTGTCATTGTCTTCAGCGCTGTCACCGTTGTCCAGGGACGTTGGGGAAGAGCTCACTTCTCTCCAAATCACCTTCTCCAGACTAGAAATCCCCCGATTAATGATTCATTTTCACTGCCCTGAAGTTACTCCTGGAAGGAGGAAGTCAGGAAGTTACTTAACACCATAGAGTCAATCATTTGGACCACAAGTTCAGGTGAACATGGGAACACTGAGGGCAGATATTCTTGGGGAGGGTACAGAGGAGGTCCCTGGAGGAGATGAATGGGAGAAACTGAACAGAATTAAAAGAAAAACTTTCACTAATTTAATTCTTAATTTTGCTACTATTAATGTTGTGAAAGGCCAGTTAGGTGGTGCAGCAGATAGAGTGCCAGGCCTGGAATCTTCCTAAATTCAAATCCGGCCTCAGACACTTACTAGCTGTGTGACCCTGGGCAAGTCACTTAACCCTGTCTGCCTCAGTTTCCTCATCTATAAAATTAGTTGGAGAAGGAAATGGTAAACCACTCCAGTATCTTTTCCAAGAAAACCCCAAATGGGGTCACAAGAGTCAGATGCAACTGAAACAACTGAACGAGACAAAAAAAAAGTGCTGTGAACCTCATTTTAAAAAAAAAATACATTAAAAAATTAAAAACCTGTGAAAACAACTTTTATCCATCCACAAAAGTGTCTGCTCATAACTTTTTACCATCCTCAAATCCTTCCCCAAAGCCCCCAGAGCCCTCCTCCACTGTCCCTTAAAGTCAAATAAAATATCTAAGAGGTGGGAAAGACCCCCCCAGCTTCCATCTACTCTGAGGTATCCACAAAAGGAATCTCCCACATAGTATGGGACAAGTGGTCATGCAATTTGAGGTTCCCAGAAAGAGAGGGAACCCATCACGTCTCAGGAAGCATTTTTCCTGACCTGGAGCATACACCAGCAATTTCTATCAATTGTTCCAGGTTCCTAGTCCCTTTATCACCTGTTGTTGTCCAGTCACTCTTCGTGACCCCATTTGGGGTTTTCTTGGAAAAGATACTGGGGTAGTTTGCCATTCCTTCTCCAGCTCATTTTACAGATGAAGAAACTGAGGCACACAGGGTTAAGCAACTTGCCCAGGGTTACACAGCTAGTAAATGTCTGAGGCCAGATTTGAACTCGGATTTCCTGCTTCCATGCCGGGTGTTCTATCCACTGCACCACCTGACAATCCTGTAAATACCTAAAGACGGTTATCATGTTCCTCACCCCTGCCCTCCCAGTATTGTCTTCTTCAGGGCAGAAGATCATGCCCAGTGAGAGAGGGGAAGGCGACAAACTTTTACATTGTGTTTACTATGTGCCAAGTGCTTTTGAAATGTTATATATCATCTCTCTTGACCTTCTCAGCAACCCTGCTAGGTAGGCACTACTGTTGCTCACGTTTTCAAATTGTGGAAACTGAGGCAAACAGGGTAAAGGATTTGCCCGGGTTCACACAGCTAGTAAACGTCTGAAGCCAGATTTGAACTCGGGTTTTCTTGATTCTCTAGAAAGGCCACTGTACCATCAGCTGCCACTATCCCATTCTCATGGATCCAATCTCAACTTTCTTCTACTCTCTTCCCCTCCCTTCCCTCCCAGCTTCTTCCTCTTTGTCCCTAGCTTCTGCTGATGAGGTGCTCCTCCTGCCCTGGCCCTCCAGCCTTCTCTTCACTTGGACAAAAGCTCTTGTCAAGGTGACAGGGCAATAAGATGAAAAATAAATGATGTGAAAAAATCATTCTATCTCAGTCTGACAGGCCCATCAAATAGCAACCCGGGGGAGATAAAGCTAAAAGTGAATAAGTTAAAGGTGGCTGGAACTGACCCTTGCCCCGCTCCCACTCCTTCCCAGCTAAATCAATCTGTCTGAGGGATCCAGGCCCATGGAAGACAAGTGCAGAACTAGCTGCTGGCGGGAGAGGAGAGGATCGTAACCCAAACACATGTTTTAAAAGGCCCCATTTATTTGTGTTAACCAGGATAAATTTAAATTAAGATAGAATTTGGATAACTGTCGCTGTTTTCAATTTCCACTGACAACCATCTCCTCTCTCTTAGATACTTCACAATCTCCTTTTCAGCTTGTTCACTTGTCCTTCTCTTCCCCACCATTTTCCAAACCCCTTTTCTACCTCTCTCCAAAGCTTAAACAAAAAAAAAAGAATTCTGAATTTTAGGGCCTACCCCCAGGAAAAGGGCTTGTCTGTGTTAAAAATTTAAGTGGGGGAGGTAAGAGAAAATATATTGAAAACATATTGAATAATTGAATGAATAATCCAAGAGTAATTTTAATTATCATTACAAATATATTTTAAAAATCAAACAGAAGTTAGCCAGGATCACCTTTAGAATAAAGATAGATGTTGAAAGCACCAAAAGGGGTCGTGTTGCGAGAGGAGTAGATGTCCAGGTGGAGAAGCAAGTGACCAGCTGGACCAGGTCAGGGACTGCAGACTAGGACAGAATTATCGAGATGTAATGAGAACTTTCAGAGTAGAGAATCATGGGAGAAAGGAACCCAGGATCATGTGTGTTTTGTTTGTTTGTTTTGAATAATATTTTATTTTTCCCAATTACATGTAAAAACAATTTTAACATTCATTTAACAATTTTTTAATTTCAAATTTTCTCCCTCCCCTCCCCTCTCCCTGAGAAGGTAATCAATTTGATATAGGTCATACATATGCAATCATGTAAACTATATTTCCGTATTAGTCGTGTTGTAAAAGAAAACATAGACCAAAAAAAAAAAAACCACACACAAAAAAGTGAAGAATACTAGGCTTTGATGTGCGTTCAAACTCCATCACTTCTTTCCTAGGATCATGTGGGAATGAAATGGAATTGAAGCCTTTGTGGGATTTGGGGGCCCAGCCTTTCTTATAACTGTCTAAGACCCCCACCTCTCCCGCTTTTCCTTCTCTTTCCTGGTCACCCTTTCCTTTCAGGAATTCTTGACACCTAGAGAAGTTTCCATGCTCCAAACTTTCCATTATGTTACCTAATTGTCACCTTCCTACCTGTGATGTCAGAGACACCAGACAATCAGAGGTACCTAGGGGAGGACCTCCCCTGTAAAAACCCCAAGCTGAGCCTCCCCATCCATACAACGTGCAGGACTCAGGAACAGGTCCCATCTGACCTGGGAGAAGTAGGGACGGCTTAGTCTAAAACTCCTGGGATTGCTGGGGACACACCATGAATAATGATAGTAATGAGAAAAGCTAACATTTATGAAGAACTCTATGTGGATTTTCTCATTTGGCCCTCGTGTCCTTCACCCTGGGAAGTAGGTGCAGTTACTCCCACCCCACCCCCACCAACTCTACACCCACACCCACACTCACCCACACACACTCACACACACACTCTCACACACACACACTCACACACACACACTCTCACACACACACACTCACACACACACACTCTCACACACACTCACACTCTCACACACACTCACACACACTCTCACACACACTCACACACACTCACACACACACTCACACACACACATACACACACACTCAATCCTTTTACAGATGAGAAAAGTGAGACAGGGAGAGGTTAAGTAATTTTGCTCAGGTCATACAGCTGATAAGCTTCTGATGGAAGATTTGTAGGCAGTGAAAAAAGAACATTGGTTTTGTAGTCAGAGGTTGCTATGGCTCAGCCATGTCTGACTCTCTGTGACCCCATTTGGGGTTTTCTTGGCAAAGATACCAGAGTGGTTTGTCATTTCCTTCTCCAGCTCATTTTACAAATGAAGAAACTGAGGCAAACAGGGTAACTTGTCCAAGGTCACACAGCTAGTACGTATCTGAGGTTATATTTGAACTCAGGTCTTCCTACCTCTGGGCCTGGGGCTCTATCTGCTGCACCACCTCACTGCCCACAGAGTCAGAAGACCAAGGTTCAAATCCTTCCTGCGACACTATGGGTGTGACCTTGGACAAGTAACTCAACTTTGCTGTCCCTCTGTTTCTTCATCTGTAAAATGAGGGGGTTGATCTAGGCGGCCTTTGTGAGCCTTTCCAGCTTCAGATCTATGATCCTCGAACTCCCTGTCCTTGCCTTGGCCCTAGGACTATTCAGCCCAAGGCTCTGGCAGCATCCCAGCTTGTATCCCTTCCCTTCTCCATCCTTATTTGAGGTATCAAGGACTGGCTCACTTGGAGATGGGGAGGGCACCGGGGCTGTCTAGCACCTTTCCCTTGTGGCCCTCAACCTTCCCAGTCTGTGCTCCAAGACTATCTAAAGTCACACAGTCCTTGTGCATAATAAAGGCTCATGGCTTTTCATAGAATATTCGCAACTCCACTTTACATCTCAGGTCTGGGGGTGGAACAGAACATGTTGAATAAGGTTACATGTAGAGACTTAGAAAAAGACTCCCTCCTACCTTTTCAGCTTTATTACACTTTATTCCCTTCTGCTTACTATATGAGGGTGGCCAGGCAGCACAGTGGGTAGAGGGCACTGGGCTTGGAATCAGGAACAGCAAGGAGGCCGATGTTACTGGATCATATGTTAAGTTGTTGTTCAGTTGTGTCAGACTTTTCACGATCTCATTTGGGGTTTTCTTGACAAAGATATTGGAGTGGTTTGCCATTTCCTCCTTCCAGTTCATTTTATAGATGAGGAAACTGAGGCAAACAGGATGAATTGACTTGCCCAAGGTCACATAGCTAGTAAGTATCTGAGGCTGGATTTGAACTCATGAAGATGGGTCTTCCCAATTCCAAGCCCAGCGTTCTATACACTGTACCACTTTGCCACCCTCATATAGTAAGCAAACAGGAATAAAGTGTCATAAGACTAGAAAGGTAGGAGGGGAGGGCAGGTTAAGAAGGGCTTTAAAAGATAGGAGATTTTATATTTGATCCTAGAGATAAAATGATGCTGTTTAAGGGGTTCAAGAACACCCCAAAGACCGGAGTACTGGACAGGGTCATCTGGAATGAATTCATTAACTCAAGCATTCTTTAAGTCAAATGGGCAAAGGTTTATTGTAATGCCAATATGGCGGGCAGAGCTCCTTAAGGAACTTGTAACTTAACAGGAATGATGCTAAAGCTTATATAGGAAAAGTAGAGGGTTATCTGGCAGATATGCTAATTAAGTGATGACTTACAACCTTGGTCACTACTGGAAACCAGAGAAAGGAGGGGATTTTCGGTCTGTTATGTCTCTAGCAAGATAGCTTTTTTTTTTTATTAGATTTTTTATTTTTAGTTTACAACCCTTAGTTTTACCTGTTATTGAGTTTCAAATTTTCTTCCCTTCCCTCCCCTCCCCCGTCCCCCCCAAGACGGCATGCAATCTGATATAGATTCTACATAAACCTTCGCATTAAACTTATTTACACAATAGTCAAGTTGCAAAGAAGGTTTATGACCAATGGAATGAATCATGAGAGAGAAGAAACAAAACTCCCCCAAAAAAGAGGAAAAAAAAAGAGAGAGTAAATAGTGTGCCTCAATCTGCATTCAGATTTTACAGTTCTTTCTCTGGAGGTAGCTGGCTTTTTCCATCATGAGTCCTTTGGAGCTGTCTTTGAGCCTTGTATTGCTGAGAAGAGCCAAGTCTATCAAGGTTAGTCATCACAGAATCAATATGTCTGTGGTTGTGTACAATGTTCTCCTGGTTCTGCTCCTCTCACTCAGCATCAGATCATGTAGGTCTTTCCAGGTAATTATGAAGTCATATCTTCCCCATTTCTTATAGCACAATAGTATTCCATCACCTTCATATACCACAACTTGTTCAGCCATGCCCCAATTGATGGGCATCCCCTTAATTTCCAATTTTTTTGCCACCACAAAAAGAGCTGCTATAAATATTTTTGTACATACTGGTCCTTTTCCCACTTATATGATCTCTTTGGGATATAGCCCTAGGAGTGGTATTGCTGGGTCAAAGGGTATGCACATTTTTATAGCCCTTTGGACATAGTTCCAAATTGCTCTCCAGAATGGCTGGATCAGCTCACAACTCCACCAACAATGTAACAGTGCTCCAATTTTCCCAATCCTCTCCAGCATTTATCATTTTCCTGTTTTGTCATGTTAGCCAATCTGACAGGAGAGATGTGCTACCTAAGAGTTGTTTTGATTTGTATTTCTCTAATCAGTAGTGATTTCAAGCATTTTTTCATATGCCTATAGATATCTTTAATTTCTTCCTCTGAAAACTGCCTGTTCATAACCTTTGACCATTTTTCAATTGGGGAATGACTTGTATTCCTATAAATTTGGCTCAGTTCCCTGTATATTTTAGACATGAGGCCTTTATCAGAGACACTGGTTGTAAAGATATTCTCCCAGTTTTCTGCTTCCCTTCTAATCTTTGTTGCATTGGCTTTTTTTATACAAAAACTTTTCAGTTTAGCATATCTAGCAAGATAGCTTTGAGAGTTGATGACTATAGCTTGACCTCTGGATTGAATATGATAACTTTGGGAATCAATACATGATAATGCTGTGGTTACAAGACAGTCCTATTTTTACAAGAGAATTTCTTGAGAGGTCAGCTTGTTCTTGTGATGGGGAAAGATAGTTTTACTGGGGCCCACTCATGAGTAATTGTGGGGAAAGGTAGTTTGTCTTACTGCAGCCCAGTCATGAGTTATTACTAGGCATAATGTCTTTGGGCTAGGGAGAAAACTGTCAGGGATAGTGTTTTGAAGCTAGGGAGAAATGTGATCTTGGAATTGGGGTCCAAGCACAAGCACCCAAGCAGCCCATCAACAAGAAACTTGTTGACTAGGGGATTGACATGGTGGGACTACAGTAGGGTTGGCACCTGCGTGGAGGATGAATTGGAGTGGAGGGGCCTAAGGCAGACAGACCTACCAGTAGGCTATAGCAATACTGCATGAGGAGATGCTCTGAAATGCTAACTATTTTCATTGCCATTAAGAATAGGAGATGGTGTGATTCCAAGGCCAAGTGGGAGATGGCACATGGGAACCCAAGTCTGCAGATCTTTCTGCCATATTATAGATTCCTTTCTGGGTTTTTAGAGTGGAGAGAGGCTGAGCATCACAGAGTCCAAGATAGAAATGCAAGGACATTTCAGGGACATTGGGAGGCTGAAGTAGTGCCAAGGAAGCAAGAGAAAACAGAGATAGTCAAAAAATATTTGTCTTCCTCATTATTAAATATTTTATTTGCATAAAGCACACATTTCATTCACCTTACAGTATTACATTTTCAAAGCTAGCCCTTCTAGCTCTGCTTGCGGCGTCTAGTTCTCTGGCTATTTACGTAAGGTCATGGGAGGGGGGGAGAGGAGTGAGAAGGAAGAAAAGACCATTACAGATTCAGCTGGGTTTTCATGCTATATGCATCACTGTCTGCTAGTCAGGGGTTTTTTTCTTAGATCCCTTCAGTCTTAACTGTAGGATCATAGATTTAGAACTGGAAGGCACTTTTAAAAATTCATTGAGTACAGTTATTTTTCACATGAAGAAACTGAGGCCCAGGAAGGCTGTGACTTGTCCAAAGTCAAGCAAATAGCAGAGTTAGGATTTGAATCCGGGTCTTCTAATTCTGAAATCACCTGGGTGGCGCAGTGGGTGGAGTGCTAGACCTGGAGTAATAAGGAACATCTGAGTTCCAATCCAGCCTCAGACATTTACTAGCTCTGTGATCCTGGGCAAGTCACTTAACCTCTGTTTGCCTCAGTGTCCTCGTCTGTAAAATATGGTTAATAAAGCACCTACCTCCCAGGGTTGGTGTGAGAATCAAACAAATGATATTTATAAAGCATTTAACACAGTGCCTGGCACAGAGTCGGCGCTAAATAAAGGCTGATTCCTTTCCTTTCTGTCCTTCCCAGCGCTCTTGTGAGTATCCGATAACATTACTATTTGTAAAGGGCTTAGTGCAGTGCCTGGCACATTGGAGGCATTTAATAAGTGCTTGTTTCCTTCCCTCCTCTTGTTTCTAATGATAAAGGGTAAAACATCACCCCCTACAGTGACATTTCATAAATTCCGATCCTCGGCAAGAACTTTACCAGTCTGAAAAACTTATTGTCAAAGGCTCTAACTTCTTAAAATAATAATAGCTGAGAGCTAACTTTTATATATCACTTACATATACTTTCTTTTCAGACTGATTCTTCCTCCCTGAATCCTTCTCCCAAAAGAGCACTGGGTTCTGAAGTCAGAGGACCTGGATTCAGATCCTAACTTTGCTATTTACCTCTGTGGCACTGCACAAGTCAATTAACCTCCCTGGGCCTGAGTTTCATTATTTGTAACATGAGTGGCTTGGACTGGATGGCTTCTAGCTCTATGAGCTATGATCTGGTGCTCTTACCGCCATTCCTGTTTTTCCCTTGAGCTCCAAAGAATGATACCAGACTGAGCCTCAGGAGAATGTCAGAGACATCGGTGGGAGATAATTTAGATAACTCATCAGAACGAGGTATAGTGCCAGTTGGGCAAGACTTGTACCATTGGGTTCCTTGAAGGGCTGCAACTGAGTATTGGGATGAATGAAAAGTTCAAGAGACCCAGTTTCTGGGTAACTAATAATTTTGTTAATTTTGGCTAGCACATAATTAATAAAAGGATGGTCATTTGGCTTTCTCTTATAAACCAAAGATCCCTCATGGAGGCCTCCTGATGCTTATATACCTTTGGAAGAGTTGGTGTTCCTAACAGGAAGAATTCAACTCTGATTGATTAACAATTAATGAGAGAATGAATATTATTATGAGAGGTGAGCCTATTCTAATGAGGGCCCAGGGGACTGTGGTTTGGTTATGTCACTCTCACTCCTCTCTACCCAGACCATCTCTAGCCTTAGCAGTCTAGACAAAGGGATCTACCCCCACCCAAGCTGTCTGAGTAGAACATAAGGCCCAGATTAGATTCTCTTTGTAAGGTTTTCTAGGAAGTTGGGGTAAAAATTCCACCTAGATAAAATGGTCTAGATGGAGTAAATTTTGGGTTGAGGTCAGTGATGTCCTTAACAGACTGGACTTTGAATGAAGAAATAGAAAGAAAAAACCTTAATCTCAATTAATAATTGGTTATTAATATTATAATCATTTCTAGGATCCACAGTATTGACTGGGAGACAAGATAGGGTTCAAAGAGTTGTGCCCTAACAGTTTATGCAAATAAATAGGTGCTAGAATCTTAATGCAAACAAGACAGCCTCAAGGACCTAGTAAATGAATCCTGAAAGGACCTGAGAGGAAAGGCAGTGTCCAAGGTTGATGGGAGACTCAAAATCAAGATTCCAGGGAAGATAAAGCAAACTGGGAGATTTCCTGGTTCACTCTGGGATAGCATGGAACTGGACAAGTGGCTGTGTGTAGAACCAGCTACACAAAGAGAGATCTCAGTTTGTTCTGCTCACTTGGTCTGGGAGCAAGCATCTTAGTGCTGCCTGTTAGCTGTAACTGGCCCAGAGCACTCCCATATCTTCCAAAGGCACTGTTCTCCATGGCAACACCTGAGTCCACAGAAGTGGGGAGGGTGTGGGGGGGGGTTCAGATACACTACTGATCTCCAGTAAATTCCCATTCATTCAGAGTGGTTGGGGAGTGGGCTGTTCTAGGTTAATGGATTTGTTTAGTTAAATGAGAATCTGCTTTATCAAATGGGGTAACATTCAGAAAAGCTCTTCTGAAGGGATGAAGTGCTATACAAATGTATTAGTAGTATTATGTTGTGGAGGGATTGCCCAATTTTCAAAGACTTGGAAGGCATTGAAATGCAAGCACCACTGAAACTATGTTGAGCCTAATTTAATCTTTTTTTAGATGATTCAGGAGCTCTTCAGAAGCAGCCTGGTGCAAGAAAAGGGAGCTGGAATTAGAGTCAATGGACCTGAGTTCAACTCCTGGCACTATGATTTCTTACCTATTCAAACTTAGATAAATGATTTAACCTCTATGGCCCTTAGATTTCTCGTCTATAAAATGAGAATGTTGGACTAGATTGGGGTGGGGAACCTGTGGCCTTGAGGACACATGTGGCCCTCTAGGTCCTCAAGTGCAGCCCTTTGACTGAGTCCAAGTTTAATCTTCTCTAGGAGACTGTTGGACAGGTAGGTGGTGCAATGGACAGAGTGCTAGGCCTAGAGTCAGGAAGACAAATCCGGCCTCAGACATTTACTAGCTGTGTGACCCTGGGCAAGTCACTTAGCCCTGTTTGCCTCACTTTCCTCATCTGTAAAATGAGCTGGAAAAGGAAATGGCACAGCACTTCAGTATATCTGCCGAGAAAACTCTCAATGGGGTCACCAAGAGTCAGACACAACTGAAAAATCAAGCAAAAACAAACAAACAACAACAAAAAACACAACTGAACTGAACTGGCATTTAGTAGGCACTTCACAAATGTTGATTCCATTTCCCCACTCCCCTTCCCCCCATGGTATGTCTGAAAATCAAAACCAAAGGGCCCTGGTGGCTTTGTCACAGGCTGGCTATTGTTCTTTATTTTGATATCACTCAGTCATAACTGGGTTAGTTCCCTGTGAGGGTGAGCTATGGGTCTCTATTCCTTAACTGCAGAACACGACTGATAACAGCAATATAGTGGGAAATGACTGGACTTAGAGTCAACCTACCTTAAGTCCAGTGTCCACCTGGCTTAATCACTTCTTCAGAGCCTCAGTTTCCTTATTTATAAAATAGAGATCATAATACTCTCTTTGTTTACCTTACAGGACAGGATGGGAAAGGAAGTGGTCCTCTAGAACTATGATCCTTTTGGTGAAGGGAACTCCATCTACCAATGCAGTTCAGCATCTGTTGGGCAATTTATACTATTGAAGAGTTTCGAGTGGCAGAGCCAAGATGGTGGAATAAAGGCAAGGACTTTCCTGAGCTCTCCCCCAAACACCTCCAAAACACCTTTGAATAATGACTCTAAACAAATTCTAAAACAGCAGAACCCACAGAAAGATGGAATGGAACAATTTTCCAGCCCAAGACAACTTAGAAGGTCAGAAGGAAAGGTCTGTTGCACCAGGGTGAGAGAGGAACACAGGCCAGTAAAGGCCAAGCCAAGCCAGTGCAGACTGGGCCGCAGCAAACCAGGAGCAGGTCTTGGGGAGACTGAATCAGTGGCAGCAGTGGCAATTTCTAGACCTCTCAGCCCACAGAAGGGGATCAGACAATTGGTCAGAAGGAAATTTACAGGGATCCCTTTGCTGGCACCAGGGGCAAGACTCTGCTGCACTGCCTAAACTTGAATCGGGGTCACAGTCCTGAGTTGTGGTCCCAGTGTGAGGAGGAGTGCTAATACAGCAGAACTCATGGCCATAGGGGAGTGGGGACCCTGGTCACCGTTCCAGGGTGGAAAAGAGTGCTTGGGGTCACTCACAAACCAGTGCATAGTACAGGGAAGTAGTAAACGCACCCCTCCCTAGATCATACCACCTTGGAAGAGCCCCAAACTTACAAGTCCCCAGAATTACCTCTGAACACAGCTGCACAAAAAACCTGAAGCTTGTGACAGTACCCCTCCACTTGGGAAGCAGAGCCCCAGTTTAGCACAGAGTTAAAAGTCAAGAAATAGGCTAGAAAATAAACAAACAACAGAAAAAAATGCTAACCATAGAAAGTTACTATGGGGACAAGGAAGATCAAAACACACACTCAAAAAAAGACAACAAAGTCAAAGGTCCAACATCTAAAGTCTCCAAGAAAAATATGAATTGGTCTCAAATCATGTAAGAGCTCAAAAAGGATTTGAAAAATCAAGTAAGAGAGGTAGAGGAAAAAAATGGGAGAAGAAATGAGAGTGATACAAGAAAATCATGAAAAAGAGTCAGCAGCTTGGTAAAGGAGACACAAAAAAAGACTGAAGAAAATAACACCTTAAAAAACAGACTAGGCCAAATGGTAAAAGAGGCTCAAAAATACAATGAAGAGAAGAACACTTTGAAAAGCAGAACTGGCCAAATGGAAAAGGTGGTACAAAAGCGCAATGAAAAAAATAATTCCTTAAAAGTTAGAATTGGGCAAGTGGAAGCTAATGCCTTTATGAGACATCAGAGACAATCAAACAAAATCAAAAGAATGAAAAAATAAAAGAAAATGTGAAATATCTCATTGGAAAAACAACTGAGCTGGAGAATAGATCCAGGAGAGATAATTTAAGAATTATTGGACTACCTGAAAGCCATGATCAAAAAAAGAGCCTAGATATCATCTTTCAAGAAATTATCAAGGAAAACTGCCCTGATATTCCAGAACCAGAGGGTAAAATAGAAATTGAAAGAATCTATCAATCACCTCGTGAAAGAGATCCTGAAATGAAATCTCCTAGGAATATTATAGCCAAGTTCCAGACCTCCAAGATCAAGGAGACGATAATACAAGCAGCCAAAAAGAAACAATTCAAATATCATGGAGTCAGAATAACACAAGTTTTACCAACTTCTACATTAAAGAATCAGAGGGCTTGGAATATGATATTCTGGAGAGCAAAAGAACTAGGATTACAATCAAGAATCATCTGCCCAGCAAAACTGAGTATAATCCTTCAGGGAGGGGGAAAAAAGAAATAGAGGACTTTCAAGCATTCCTGATGAAAAGAACAGAGCTGAATAGAAAATTTGACTTTCAAATACAAGATACAAAAGAAGCATAAAAAGACAAAAGGAAAGAGAAATCATAAGAGATTTTACAAGGTTAAACTATTTATATTCTCACATGGACAAATGATATTTATAACTCCTAAAACTTTCTCAATATTAGGGCAGTTAGAAGGAGTATACATAGACAGAAAGCAGAGGTGTGAGTTGAATGTAATGGTATGATTATCTAAAAAAATAAAATTAAAGAATGAGAAAGAAGAATACAGTGGGAGAATAGGAAAGGGAGAGGTAGAATGGGATAAATTATCTGACATAAAAGAGGCCTGAAAGATATTTTACAATGGAGGAGATGAGGGAAGTAGCGGGGAGGTGAGCACATAAGCCTTACTCTCCTTGGAATTTGTTCAAATTGGTAACGATATATACACTCAGGTGTAGAAATTTCTTACCCTACAGGAAAGTAGGAAGGGAAGGGGATAAGGGGGTGGGGGAGGGAGGAAAGAAGGGGAGGACTGATGGAAGGGAGAGTAGTTTGGGGAAGGTAAAAGTCAGAAGCAAAATTCTTTGGAGTAGAATAAAGAGGAGGAAAATAGGATGGAGGGAAATACATAGTTGATAATCATTACTATGAAAAAAAATTTACAGTGAGTTTCTCTGATAAAGACCTCATTTCTCAAACATATGGAAAACTGAGTCAAATTTATAGAAATAAGAGCCATTACTCGATTGATATATGACCAAAGGATATGAACAGGCAGTTTTCAGACAAAGTAATCAAAGTCATATAAAATCATATAAAAATGCTCTAAATCACTATTGATGAGAGAAATGAAAATTAAAATGACTCTGACCTATTACCTCACACCTGTCATGTTGGTTAATATGACAGAAAAGGAAAATGACAAATGTTGGAGGGGATGTGGGAAAATTAAAACACTAGTATACTATTGGTGAAGTAGTATCCAACCATTCTGGAGAGCAATTTGGAACTATGCCCAAGGGCTATAAAACTTTGACTCAGCAATACTACTCCTAGATCTGTATCATAAACAGATTTTAAAAAAAAAGGAAAAGGACTTCATGCACACAAAAATATTTCTAGCAGCTCTTTTATTGGTGGCAAAGAATTGGAAATTGAGATGTCCATCAATTGGGGAATGGCTGAACAAGTGGTATATGATTGTGATGGACTACAATTGTGCTTTAACAAATGATGAATAGGATGCTCTTAGAGAAACATAGAAAGACTTACATGTACTGATACAAAGTGAAATGAGCAGAACCAAGAGAACACTGTACAGAGTAACAGCAATATTATATTATGATCTACTATGAATAACTTAGCTAGTCCACAATACAATGATCCAAGACAATTCTGTAGGACTTATGAAGAAAGGTTCTGTCCATCTCCAGAGAATGAACCGGTAAAGCCTGAATGCAGATCAAAGATACTTTTTCTTTACTTTATTTTTCTTGAATTTTTTTTGTCTGTGTTTTCTTTCACAGGATGACTTACATGGAAATGTGTTTTGCATGACTACACATGTATAACCTATGTCAAATTGCTTGCCTTCTCATGTGAGGGAGGGGAGAGAGGGACAGAATTTGGAACTCAAAATTTGAAGGAAAAAAAAGAATGTTAAAATTGTTTGAGAAAAAATAAAATATTAAATAAGTTTTTTTAAATGTTGTCTGAGCTCAGAGGTTAAGTGACTTTCCAAAGGTCACCTAGCCTGGAGGTATTAGAAGCAGGAAATGAATTCAGGTTTTCATGGCTCCATCCAGCCCTCCTACCACTATTCCACAGCTGCCTCACCTTCTTACTGGTTGTTATAATAAAAGCATTTTATCATTTTTAAAGTGGCATATCAATGTGAGTGACCATTTTGTCATTGTCCTACTAGATCCGATCCACAGTCTTCCCCTTTATATATTCAGGCTGCAGACTCTCTTTTTTCATAGTATGGATCAAGACCAAGGTCATTCCAGCAAAATGAATTGTCGGAGGAAACGGCAATTGGCAAACTTACCGGAGAATTGTGTTGAGAGGAAGATTGTAGTCTATTTGAATAATGAGAGGCAAGAACATATACCAGGCTTCCTCTTTCTTCCACTTTAATTAATGAACCAAGATTCACGAAAAGTTCAGGAGAAAAATATTCTTTAAAAGGCTGTTGAGAATGATTTAAACTCCCTTTGCCTGTTCATTATTTTTGATTTGTAAAAACCAGCATTTCCACCAAAACAAGCATTGTGTAGACATAAGATTTTAGAGTCTAGCAGCCTCAGGTGCTTCCTGTAAATGAGGAAACTGCTTTAAATCTTCGATTAAAAATGGCTCCAATCTGCTCCAAATCCTCTGAAATTCAGCCACTTATCTTTGGAGAAGGCTTGGCCTATGCGGCTCTCACAGTCATAATCTAGCATCCCCATTCACTTGACTGGTAAGTTTGGTGGCTAGGAGGAAATGATACCTTTCCATTGGATCAGTCCTACAACCAGAGAGCAACCATTACGAGATCAATTCAGTTCAGTTCAGCAACATTTACTAAGTACTTACTACTCGTAAAGCTTTTCTTCTGTTTGAAGCAGGGGAAAGTTCAAAGAAAATAAGATTCAGTCCTTTTCTTCACAGAGCTAAGAAGAGGTGGACTAATGATTTTTAAGGGCTGCCATGGAAGTGCAATGGAGTCTAATAAGGATCCAGTTCTTACTATGCCCAGATTTTCTCCTCCTGGTGTGTTATACGGAGCATACACAAAGATTCCCTGCTTGGTTCTAATCCAATATGTGGAACTTTGGGGAGCTGGTTTCCAACCATCATGGGTTTAGTGTAATGTGATGATGAAAAAAGTTCTAATTGGATGCAGTGAACTAATGAGCTAGGAACTAATAAACTAAGAATTAATGACTCAAGAGCTGCTGAGCTACAACTGAGTTAGAATACAAAAGGAGTGACTGATGTTTCTATCTCTTCTCCTTCCTGACAGCAAGTAAAGTAGAATTGCTATGAGCTGCTAGGGGAGGGGAAGGAGAAGGGTGGCGGCCCAATCCCCCATCTAGCCACCATGTGTGTGAGCATATGGTGCTTCTACTTCTTATATATTTCTTTTTTCCTGATCATAGGCAAAAGAGTATCACATAATGGTAACAATCCATGTGGTAACCTTACGAGTTTGGGGGATCTTGGGGATTTGTTAAAACTGTCACAAGTCTCCAAAAAACAAAACTGTCACAAGTCCCATCGACAATTGGAAGTAGTAGCAGAGTCTACCAAAACAATAGAGGCCAATGACAGAGAAAGGGCCTATAGACAGGTGTGGAGAGACAGAACCAAGATGGAGGAGTAGTAGAAAGAAGTACAACCATGGTCCACCCCACAATTTCACCAAACCCATCTAGAAAATGATTGGGAAATTTTTAAAAATCACACTAAGTCATTTTTCCAGCATAGATCAGCACAAGGAAACAGATAGTTTAGTATATAGTCACTGGGAGAAAGGACTATCTAGGAATGGTCAACCAGAGCATTTGATGCAGGGAAAGTCTGTATACTGTGGAAAGAGGACATCTCAAATCCAGGAGAGAGGGGCCTAACCTCGAACAGGGTGTGGAAACAGGTGCCAAATGACAACTTGGTTGCTGGCTGCTCAATTCCAGGTCACAGATCCTGTCTGTGGGTTAGAACTGGGTTCAGGTGAGGAGGGGTCATGGGCTCTAGGCCATATACTAAAGCAAGGAGCAAATACAGAAGAAAGTAGCAACTATGTGACTCTGACCCCAGGAGTGGAGTGGGGTCACACTTCCAGCTTTCAGCTCACTCTAAAGTCTACAGTGGAATAACCAGAGAAACAATCGTGGACCAAAGGAAGTCTGCAGTTCTTTTGCTTTGGAACAGCAGAGCTTTCCAGCTGGCTGATAATGGCTGAGTCCAACAGTAATCTACTAGAACTCCAGCCAGAAGCAAGTCCACAAGTGTGTTAGCTCAGACCCCAACTCCAGGTCAGGAACTGTGGAATTAAGACCAGAAGGGTTGAAATTAGACTTTGCCTTGGATCAGACCACTTTGGTAGCTAACACTGCAAAGCTGACAGGTCCCTAGCATGAGCTGTGCCAACAAATCCAGAATAACAAACCACTCAATATCTCCAAGAAAGCTGCAACAGGAACCTAGTTCTCAGGTCACCTCAGACATTCCTTCTAAAAGTGCACAAAGCCTGGCTCTAATATAAAGTCCAAAGTCAGGAAACAAACTGAAAGAAGGAACAAACAAACAAATCTCACTATAAAAGCTATTATGATGATAAGGGGTGCTCAAGACAAACCCAGAAAAAGAGAATGGCTCCAAAATATCTACAAGCAAAGCCTCAAATAGCATAGCTTGAGCATAAGTTTATCTGAAATTCCTGTAAGAAATGAAGAGTTTTTTAAAAGAGTTTAAAATACTTTTATGAGCGTACTAGAGAAAAAAATGTTTAAGAAATAAGAGTTATAGAAGAAAGAATAGGAAAGAGAATTAATTAACCTTACCCAAACAACAACTTCCTGAAAATTAGAATGGAGCAAATAGAAGATGACTCCATGAGACAACAAGAAATATTAAAAACAAAATCAAAAGATTGGAAAAAATGGAGGAAAATATAAGATGTCTCATAGGCAAAAACAACTGGCTTGGAAAACAGTTTGAGAAGGAAAATTAAGGAGCATTAGACAATCTTAAAGCCATAAGAATTTTTTAAAAGGAGCCTAGACATCATATTTCAAGAAATCATAAAAGAAAATGGCCTAGATTTCTTTGAACCAGAGGGCAAAGTGGAAATAGAAAACTAATAGTCACCTCTTGAAAGAAACTCCAAAAGGAAAGATTCCCAGGAACATAATAGCTCAAATGAAGAACTTTCAAGTCAAAGCAGCCAAAAAGAAAGAAGAATTCAACTGTTGAAGAGCTATGGTCAAAATTATGTATAATTTAGCAGCCACCACTTCAAAGGATCAGAGAGCTTGGAATACCATGTTCCAAAAAAACAAAGGATACAGACTTACAACTAAGAGTAATTTCCCCAATAAAATAAGTATGATCTTAGTGGGCAACAAAATGGATCTTTAATGAAATAGAAGTATTCCTGATGAAAATATCAAAGCCGCATAGAAACAGAAGAGTCATGGGAAACATTAAAAAGGTAAACAGGAGCAAATGATCATGAGAAGCTGAGTAAGAAGAAACTATTTACATTCTACTATGAGGGGATGATACATGTGTCCACTCAGAACCCTATCATCATCAAGGGTGATAAAAGGAATCTAATTAGACGGCAGGCTTGGTAGTAGTTCTGTTATGTTTTGATGTAAAGAAGAATAGAAAGGGAGGGAAAGAGGAATGCGCTAAGGAAATAAAGGGAGAGAAAGAATGAGGGAAATTATCTTACATAGTCTGGGTTACAAGTAGAAATTTATACAAATAAAGAGGAAAGAGCAGGTGGAGGGGGTGACTCTTGAACCTCGCTTATCTGAATTGGTCAAATGAGGGAAGAATATACATTACATAGTTACAGGGGAAAAGAAGGGAAAGGGGGAAATAGGAGGATGGATTAAGGAAAGGACTAGGGATTAATCAAAATAAACTCTAAGAAGATACAAAAATATTCCTAACAACTTTTTTGAGGTGGCAAAGAACTGGAAGCTCAAAGGTACCCATCAATGGTTGAATAAGTTATGGTATATAGCTATGATGGAATACTATTGTACTGTAAGAAATAATGAAAAAAAAGGTTTCTGAGAAACCTGGGAAGGTTTATATGAACTGATGAAGAGTGAAGTGAGCAGAACCAGGAGAATTTACACAATGATAACAATATTATAAGACAGACCATTTTGAAAGACTAAGGAATTCTGTTCAATTTAAAGACCAACCGTGAGTCCAGAACAGTGGTATCAAATTAAAAAAGAAACAGAGGACACTAAATCATAATAAGGATCTCTGAGAGCCACATGTTGACTTAGAAAACCACATCCTCTATGTTGAATTGTATTTTTATTTATTTTGTTAAATATTTCTCAATTACATTTTATTCTGGTTTGACAGTGGAGTGTTGCAGGTCACAACGTAGCCTATAGGCCACATGTTTGACATCTCTAGTCTGGAGGACTCGATAAAACATGCTACTCACCTCCTGATTTAAAAACAAAACAAAACTGAACTCGGAGTGCAGATTGAAACATATTTCTTGGATGTGGCCAATTTAGGAATTAGTTATGTTTGACTATAAGTTTGTGAAAAGGTTATTGTTTTTTTCCTTTCTCATTGGAGGTGGGAGTGAGAGGGAGAGAAGGCAGATTTTTTTTATTGAACAAAAAAACAAAATTTAAAAAATAAAATAAGGCTTAAAAAAAAAGAATGCCACCGGAGGACCACAGCACCTTCAAAGATCATGACCCTCATCACTCTAGAAAAGCATTGATCCTTGGAGGCCAGGTGGCCCAGTACATAGTGCCAGCCTTGGAATCAAGAGGACCTGAGTTCATATCGGCTTTAGACACTTCTTACCTGTGTGGCCCTGGGCAAGTCGCCTAACCCTGTTTGCCTCAGTTTCCTCATTTGTAAAATGAGCTGAAGAAGGAAATGCAAACCACTTCAGCATCTTTTCAAGAAAACCCCAAATAGAGCAGGATGGGACCAATCCATGATGACAATGAGAGAATGACACCCAAGTGGAACTTCGTAAGGACTCCATGAAGGGAGAAAAACATTTCCAGGACCCACAGTCAGGAGGCATCCCTTGGCTAAACATGCTTCCTACATACGTACTTTACTACCACTGTATCTGAAGTTTGAGCTTACTCTCTCCAGAGACTGCTTGGGTTCGAGGAGAGAGCATGCTCCCGATTCAGAAGGATCGTTATAACGATTGGCCTTGTGATTCCTTCTCAGTAAATATCATTCTGTACCATGTAATCGATAATAACTGGTTGACTAATAATAGGGCTCCTACTCGGTGGAAGGCTTGGAAGCCAGAGTTGGGTACTGCCAATCCATCAGTGTTATCCCCAGAGCCATGAGGGAGGGGTAGGCAGCCAGGGACCCAGTCTGCTAGCTTGAGTGAGCATTGGAAGAGTGAGCCCAGAGGAGGCATGATGCCGCTGAGGCCCACAGAGCCTTTTCTTGGTATGGTTGTTGAGTCATTTGTCAGTCGGGTCCAATCTTCATGACTTCTTTGGAGTTTTCGTGGCAAAGGTTAGCATAGTGGCTTGCCATTTCCTTCTCCAACTCATTTCACAGATGGGGAAACTGAAGCAAATGGGTTTAAGTGACTTGCCCAAGGTCATACAGCTAATAAGTGTTTGAGGCTGAATTTGAACTCATGAAGATGAATGTTCCTGACTCCAGGCCTGGCATTCTAGCCACTGCACCACATAGCCAAGGTAGGTTTAAAAAACAGTTTTAGCAATCCTGGAGCAGACAATTATCTTCCCTGCAGCTTCTACTCCCCAGACTTACAGTCTGATTCAGTTACCTCATGTGACTGCTTGACTCTAGTCTGGCAAGTTGGTTGGTAGTTCTAGTCCAATTCATAGGCTCCTTCTTGCCATGTATGGACTAAACCCCAGCAAAAGACCCTAGCTCGGACTTGGTGAAATTCGACTCCACTCCCTCTCGGTCCCCCTCACTGAAGTTTCTCTCCCCATAACTCATCCATGGAAGGATGCAACAGTGACTTGAAATGCCGGCCCTGCCTTGATGTAGTGGCCAGGCTGGGTCATGATGGATGTGACAAGTACACACATAACTATAGTAAAAATAGAACTTGAAGAAACTGAAGAAAATGAAGTGAGGAGGCATATGATGCAGCAAAAAGAGAACCGAGTGTCGAAGGACCCGGGTTCAGACCCCAGCCCTGTTATTTACTCCCTAACCTCTCTCTGCCTCAGTTTCCTCCTCTGTAAAATGAGGGGGTCTGATCTTTAAAGTCCTTTCCAGTTAAACACAATGAATCTACACCAAAATACAAAGGAGAGGCTTTAAAAAAAGTACTATGTGAGTCAAGAAGCTCAAGAAAGGAAGGATAATTTCAAGTTGTGGGGATTGGGGAAGGTTGTATGGAGGAGGGAGCTTTGGGGCTCTACCTTGAAAGGGGGGCAGGGATGGCAGATAACGACTTTCAAAGATGGCTATGATCACACAGATCTAGAGAAAACAGAATTTCAAATAGAAGGACTGATGAGGGGAAGGTCCTGGATGAGTTCTGGGCACAGCAAGTATTTCATTCTGGAATGCATCATGAGGAGACCAGTGGCTAGAAGAGTAAGGTGAGTAGGGTGAGAGAAGATCAGAAAGGTATTATGACAATAAATTGTGACACACACACACACACACACACACACACACAGAGGCATGCACACATGCACACATGCATATATGCACACATGCATAAACCCATCTATCTCTCTCCCCCACCTCCCTCTCTGACTCTGTTTCTCTCCCTGTCTTTCTCTCTCTGTCTCTCTCTGTCTGTCTGTCTCTGTCTGTTTCTCTCTCTCTCCTTCTCTCTCTCTGTTTTTCTCTCTGTCTCTCTCTCTCTCTCTGTCTCTGTCTTTCTGTCTGTCTCTGTCTCTGTCTCTTCCTCCATCCCTCCCTTCTTCTCTCTCCTTCTCTCTGTCTCTTTCTCTCCCCCTTTGTCTCCCTGTTTCTATCTCTCTGTCTTTCTCCTTCTCTTTGTCTCTCTGTCTCTGTCTGTCTGCCTCTCTCTCTTGACTACCCAACTAGAATGGAAGCTCCTTGAAGACAAGGACTGGGTTTTTCTAATTCTCTGTCCTCTTCTCTTCTCCAAGAGAATTCTGTGTAATGCTGGACCAGGAGTCAGAAGGACCTGAGTTCAAGCCCTATCTCAAACACTTACTAGCTATGTGACCCTGGGTAAGTCACTTCACCTCTCTCTGCCTCAGTTTCCTCCCTAATAATAGCACCGGCCTCTTAGGGCTATCATGAGCATAAAATGAGATAATAGATGTAAAGCGCTCTGCAAATCTTCCATTATTAATGTTATTAATTATGATAATGGCGATGATCGATATTATTGGAGCTCTTGAAAGTTTATCAGCCAAGTGACTGTTGTTTGAGCCGTCTCCTATCTGGATTAGCTTTGGATAGTCTCCCTGAGAACCAGCCAGCCAAGATAAAGTTTGAGAAACCAAAGAAGAGAGTAAATCTTCTGAACAGCCCAGAAGAGGCTGTAAAACGGAAATAAAGCTGGATGATAATTTATGGTGCACAGTAAAAAGGAAAAAAAGGTCTGGGGTAGATGAGCTGCCAATGAAGGGCTCACATTTCTCCATGCTTGGTGGGGGCTTAATCATGACTGATAGTTCCCAGGCTATCCCAGAAGCCTCCATGGTCTGAGATGGCCCCTCTGCCCACTGAAGCAATACTGAAGTGGTAGAAGTTTGTGTTCAATACCTCCAGCCACCCACACTTTCCCCACTTGAATGACATCTCTTAACCTCCCCCTTCGTCAGGCACTGAGGCTCATCGTGGCCTTTTCCCTCAAAACCTGCTCTCAGGAGGATCCCCAAAACTCACTCACACTAAGTGACAAATGACCGTTAACTGTATAGCATCACCCCTCTCCAGCGGTCAGAAAACCGGACTGAGAGTCGGAAGACCTGGGTTTGAATCTCGGCTCTGACACGATTAGCCGGTATGACCATAGGCAAATCATTGTAGCTGTCTGCCTCAGTCTCCCCTTCAATAAAAATGGACAAAATAATAATAACCATAATACCTACTCACGGGGTTGTTGAGGAAAATGCTTTGTAACCCCTACAGTGCTATAGAAACACGAGCTGTTACGATGACTGTATTTTATATTAATAGTAAGATAAAAGAGATTAAAAGTGACTTGCCCAGACGCACATAGCTAACAGATCGTTCGGTCAGTCAATAAGTATTTTTTAAACATCTCGTAATAATTGTAAACTTTACATTGTTTGATGTTAGCGTTCTGATGATAGGATTCCAACACGAAGTGATCCTGATGCCCATAGAAACATACAGGCAAACGGACCACGTGTACTTTCCTACCGTTAACTCTGGGTCAGGCCGGGAAGTTTCGTAGCACTTGCTTGGATGGAACCCTTGACCAGCTGCACTGGGCTCAGCTAGTTCTTTCTTCTGCTGACTCAGCTCCTCTCCTCAGTCTGTGATCCTGACAAAGAAACTCCCCTCCCAGAGCCTCACCCAAGGCCATCATCAATGAGAGACCCAGACAACTTCTCCCACACATCGGGGTACGAATAGGAATTTTATTGCTGCTCCATCACATCCAATTCTTCATGGCCCCATTTGGGATTTTCTTGGCAGAGATTCTGGAGTGGTTTGCCATTTCCTTCTCCAGCTCATTTTACAGATGAGGAAAGCGAGGCAAACAAAGTTAAGTGACTTGCCCAAGGTCACACAGCTAGTCAGTGTCTGGGATCAGATCTGAACTTGGGTCCTCTTGACTCCAGATTCTACACTCTATCCACTGCCTTTATGAATAGGAATTTTCCACTCCTATATCTGGCACCAAGTACCTATTCTCAGCCAAGGCCATTCTTAGGATACAGAATTTTGCCACCTGAACCCCAACTTTGAGTATATTTCCTCCCTGACATATGTTTCTCCCCCCTGTACTGGGGAGTTTCTTGAATCTGTGAGGACTCTTTAAATTGCTGCGAGATGTGTGCCTGCTTTTGTTTGCCTGATGGTATCACCTCCCTGGCTCCCAGTTTTCTAGAAATTCTCAAGCCCAGGTTTTTTCTTTACTCTAAGCTGTGAGGCCAAATAAAGCACACCTACTATGTGTCAGGCAATGCACCAAGCTTTGAGGATACAAAGAAAGGCAAAAAAAACCCCAGGCCCTGCTCTCAAAGGGCTCAGTCTAATTAGGTAGAAAACATGCAAACAGCTATATTTAAAAAAGATACATACAGGGGATTGGTAAAGACTTCTTGGGCAAGGTGGGGTTTTAACTGAGGCTTGAAGGAAGCCAGGAGGTAAAGATGAGAAGAGAGAGCATTTCAGGCATGAGGGACAGCCAGTGAAAATGTCTGGAGTCAGGAGACTGAGTGTCAGCAGCGAGGAATCATTGCATCTCAGAGTATGTGGAGAGGGGCGAGGTGTAGGAAGACTGGAAAGGTAGGAGGAGGTCGGCTTCAAATGACAGAGAATTTCACCAACGATCCTGAAGGAGACAGAGATCATACCCAAGTCTCCTGACTTATTTACCGTTTTTCTTTCCATTCTACCACTCAGTCTCATCTGAGAGCCCCTCTTCTCCCTCCTGTTTTCCAACCTCTCCATTGGCCCCAGGGTAGAGATTTCCAGCCGGTTGACTCTGGGGTCCCAACTCCAAGGCCTCCTCCTCCCAACACCTGCATAGTTAGGATCCCGCTCCCTTACCCATCAGCAGTCATCAGCATGCAGTGGCATTCAAAATGGAAGTTCTTTAAAAGAAACATATTCAAGACCTCTATGCTCGTGCAGCCCTTCCCCAAACTTACTCAACCCAATTCCCTTTTGCTGGATTTGCTCTTTTCCGATTTCTCACCTATACCTGAGGACAACAATTGTCACCCTACTACCTGACAGTAGGCTGTGAGAGGGCATTTTGTACATCTTAAAACAATCGATAAATATGAGCTGCTATCGTCATCATCATCACCATCATTATCCTCATCATTATTCCCAGTCCTTTCTGAAGAAGGCACCAAGGGGGATCTACATCCTCATTTCAACCCTTCCTACCTCTTCCCAGAATCCCAAAGCCTTCCATGGGAACAGGTGTGTGCATGAGGCCCCAGGGCTGTCTCAACAAGGGGCACAGGAGCCATTGGATTTAATTGTAGCTCCACTGCCAAGCAGCTGGCAACAGGCCCTCCCCAGATTCCCACAAGGCCCCACTTCAGCAGAAATGGCCAAGTGCATGGCTCTAATTGCAGCTCCCTAATCTGTCCCAGGACCCCCGGATTCTTCTTCACGGCTGGGCCCTTTGTTTAAGCTCGGAGATTCTCTTTGATTCAGTGACTTGTGGCATCAGGCCTCGGCAGCCTATGGCATGGAATGCCAAAGATGATTTTGAGTTTCCGTGGCTACAGCCATCAGGATCTGTGGCACCCTTCCACCCCCCCCTTTCTCACCCCTTGGCCTACTCTCCTTGGTGCCCCAGGTGACCTCTGGGGTCCCTCACTTTCCCCTCTGGCTGTGCAAAGCCCTTCTTCCAGATCTGCCCAATCCCTATTACCCCATGGCGGCACAGGAGTCATAGGGGCTTGAGTTTAAATCACAGCTCTGCTGTTGATCCGCTACACGATTGTGAAGAAGTCACTTCTCTGGGCCTCAGCTTTCTTATCTGTAAAAGGAAGGGGTCAGACCTCTTCTGGAGTATTGTGTTCAAGTTTAAGAAGGACTTTGATAAACTGGAAGGCAGCCAGGATGATGAAGGGCTTGAGTCCGTATCATATTATAATAATGGCTAGCATTAATATCAAAGTTTACCAAGCACCTAATAAATATCATCTCATTTTATCCTTACCACAACCCTGGGAGGTAGGCGTTGTTATTATCCCATTTTATGGGTGAGGAAACTGAGTCTCAGGGAAGTTAAGTGACTCGCCTAGTCATACAACTAGTAAATATCAGAGACAGAACTTGAACTCAGGTCTTTCTCACCCTGCGTCTGGTGCTCTGTCTTCTACAGAGGCATTTGCTCGTTCTTTGGGTTTATTTAAAAAATTTTAATAATATTTTATTTTTTCCCCAATTACATGTAAAGACAATTTTTGACATTCATTTTCTTTTTAAAATTGAGTTCCAAATTTTCTCCCTCCCTCTCTCATCTCCAGCCCCCTGAGACAGTAAGCAATTTGATATAGGTTACGCACATCGTTAGCTAATTCTTTGAAGGAACAGGGCAGGTTTAGCCCAGAGGAGATGCGGGCTGGGGAATTTGGGAAAGACTGGAAGCAAAAGAAAAAGAGGATGGCAGAAGATGAGATGGATAGACAGTGTCATGGAAGCCATGGACATGAGCTTGGACAGACGTCAGCAGATAGCGGAGGAGAGAAGGGTCTGGCACGCTCTTGGAGTCACAAAAAGTCAGACACCGTTGGACGGCTGAACAAAAATGTAGAACGAGACAGCCAGCTCCAAGCATCTGGAGGTCTATCAAGTAGAGATGGGGTTAGGCTTGTTTTCTTTACAGAGGCAGTGTGATCTAATGGCTGAATATTCATACAATATATTATATGATCTATAATGTATAATATAATATAATAAAATATTATAATGGCCAGGAGACCTTGGTTCAACTTCTATGTCTGACACATATTGATTATGGAGCGCTGGGGAAGTCATTTAAATTTCCAGGCAACTTTCTAAGATCACAGAAGGTGCCAAACTGCATTGGGGAGAGAGTTTTATCACTTGGGATTTCTCTGTACCAATGGAATTACAGGTCCATTCCTTAGCCCTATTGGGCCCAGAAGGGAGAGTGATGGACACAAGTAGCACATTTCGACTTGACGTCAGGCGAACTTCCTAACAATGAGAACTATCCTTTAAGTGGAAGAGGCGATGGACCCTTCCTTGAGGGTCTTCAAGCAGAGGCCAGATGACTACTTGTGAACAGATGGAACTAGATGGCCTGGGAAGATCCTTTCAATTCCAAATCCACCCTCCCGGGAATCTACAATTAATTCCATGACCCCTCTCCCAACCACAGTCTCATTGGTCTGAATCTAAGAGCTTCAAGAACTCCAACATAGCCCAGAGTAGTGCAATATGGAAAGACCTCGGACCCTGAGCCAAGGCACATGAGTTTGTCTACTCTTGAAAACCTGCTGGCTGTGAGACCCCAGGATGGTCACTTTACCTCTGTGAAACTCAGTAAAATGGCAGTGATAACACCTACCCTACCCGCTTCTACAGAGATTGAAGGACTCTACATCCAAAAGCTCTAAGGAACTCATATGTGTGTGTTTTACTCAATTGTAATAGGGATGCTTGTGCACCTGTGAGCACTTTTACTTCTACTAAACCATATGGTTCCAATCTCCCACCCTTCTTGTCTTCCCTTTTTCAATCCTCTCCCTTCCTCCTCCCCCACTCCCCTGTGCTCTTCTCTTCTAGAGACCACAAGGGTCATCTTCTGTCATTGTTAGCTCTAGATCTGACCCCAGCACATCACACATTCCTCTCTATATCCCCCCGTTCCTCTCCCTTAGCTTTCATACAGCCTCTTATGTTGTGACGTAGTCCCACAAAAAACCATTGATTCTAATGTCAGCTGGGGGCTCCTTCCCCTCTGTCTGCTGTCCCCTGGATGGGCTGGGCACTCTTGCCCAAAGCTCCAGAAGGTCTTATCTTTTAGCATCATCCATGAGCTAATGGGGTGACTTTTTGACCAGAAGAGCTACAAAGAGGAAGAATCCTGGAGAAGTCAACAACATTAGACAATCTCATTCTGCTGGATAGCCTATTCTGGATGCTGGTCTACAACTCAGTTCCTAAAACCTGGTCTATGGATTCATAAGATGTCAAAGTTGGACAGGGACTGTAGGGATCTCATGCAACATAACAAAAATGTGAACCAATAATAATAACTTTAAGTGCTTAACTTAGTTCTTTAAGGTTTACAAAACACTTGCATTACTTCAACCCTGAGCGTTAGGTCATGCATGGGACCTATTTTTACATATTCCCATTTTACATATGAGGGAACTGAGGCTTGTAGAGCTGGTGCGTAGTCACATAGCTAGTGATTGTCATAACCAGCGTATGGGCCCCTCTCTTCCCAACCAAAAGCCCAACATACTTTCCACTCCACCATGAATTTTTATGGCTGTTTCATTGTTATAAATTATAGTATCTTAATGAATTTTAGAGGTAAGGTTAGTGGGTGACTGTATAGCTAATCATTGTAGATATAGGCAAAATTTTTTATTTCTCCAAGACTTTGCTGACTCATGGTATGTGGGTCAGCAAAGGTCTTGGGGTGACCTTTTGGTTGGTTGGCTGGGATTATAAATCTATCAATGAATTAAGTCTGCAATCATTCAATAAGCCTTCATTGAGCAGATACTAACCCAGAAGAAAATGTAGGAGGAAATGGAATGATATGTGCCAAAGATATGTGCCACCCTACTGGAAATCTACAGCTCTGTGACCCCTCTCCCAACCACAGTCTCATAGGTCTGAATCTAAGAGCTTCAAGAATTCCAACATATCCCAGAGTTCCAACATATCCCAGAATCCCTTAGGATTCAGCCCCGGGTGACGTACTCTGCAAATCTGAGCTTAGCCATAAATGAAAAAAGATGGAAGCTCAATAATAAAGCTGTGCTTAAACATTTTTAGAAAGAAAACCAGAACCAAAGAGATTATTTGCTTCTTGAATACCCCAAACAATAGAAACGTAGGAGGAGTGAATAAAAGGAGCACTCAAGGACAGTAACAGCAAAGACACCAACAAGAAACTTCTTTCTAAATGTAAAGGTTTACAGAGGTGGAGCTGGAAGTCCAGTAGAGGTAACAGTGAAGAGATGGATAGGGGACATGCTGGACAGAACCTGGTGACATCCATCCTACAGGGGAACCAATGACTTTTTACGAGATTATTACAACATGGGAGGGTACATAAAAGAAGAGGTGAATCGAGGAATGCGTGAAGTGCTGGACTCAAATCTAGGACTAATAATGAAGGGAAGATGATCCCTGTGGTCTCTGAGGAAGAAAGGGGAAGGACTGAAAAAGGGAAGGCTTTGATGGTGGAAGGAGAGTCCACTGATGAATGTTCTTTTGTGTGAAGAGAGATAATCTGTGAAGGGAGATGGAAACTTTACTTAAAAAGTATCCTCATTCTGTCTTGGGAGGGGAGGATTGGAACTTCTGAGGGCAGCTGGCACCTGGGAGAGTGGGAAAGCATGAAACCAGGTAGGAGATTTTGAGGCAAATGGGAAAAAATCTTATATACTCCAAAATGGCTTAGCATTTAAATTCATAAAGGAGAGATCTGAACTACAAGAAGACATAGATGGTAACTCAAAAGTGACAGGGGACTTCAATATCCCTCTCTCAGTTTATGTAAGTCTAACAGAAAGATAAAAGGGGAAATATGGAACTAAACAAATTCGTGGAGAAACTAGAGTTAAAAGACTTGTGGCATCTTCTAAGTGGGACTGCAAAAGAATATACATATTTCTTAGCAACACATGGAACTTTTACAAAAATTGACCATATATTAGGGCACATATTACAAACAAATGAAAAAGGGAGAAATAATTCATACATTCTCTATAGGTCATAATGCAATAAAAATGGTAATTGGTTCAGGGACCACAAACAAAAGATATAGACCCAAATGCAGACTTAACAATGAAATCCTAAATAACGAGTAAGTCAAAGAACAAATCATACAAATAATTAAGAACCATGTAAAAGAAAATGATAATAATGAAACAACATTCCATTTTGACGATACAGCTAAAGCAGTCCTACAAAATTATATCCTTGGGGCAGCTAGGTGGTGCAGTAGATAGGGCACTGAGATTGGAATCAGAAAGACTCATCTTCCTGAGTTCCAATCTGGCCTCAGACACTTACTAGCTGTGTGACCTTGGAAAGTCACATAACCCTGTTTGCCTCAGTTTCCTCATCTGTAAAATGATCTGGAGAAGGAAATGGCAAACTACCCCAGCATCTTTGCCAAGCAAACCCCAAATGAGGTCATGAAGAGTTGGACGTGACTGAAAGAGAACTGAACAACAATGAGCTGAAAGGGCATTTTGAAAAATTGGAAAGCAAACACAAAAATCTAAAATAAGCACAAAAGAAGAGATATTAAAAATGAGAAAGGAAATAGATAATCTGGGAACAAAAAAGAATGATAGATAAAACTAAAATCTGGTTCTTTGAAAAGACCAATAAAATTGGTAAACCCTTAAATTAAATTAAAAAGAAGAGAACTTGGAACTTGGAATCAAAGAACCTGAGTTTGAATCCCAACTACTTACTCCCTGTGTGATAGTGAGGAAGCCACCTAACCTTTATGGTCCTCGATTTCTCCATCTGTAAAATTCAGTGTTGGACAAGATGACCTCTAAAGTCCCTTCTGGAACTATGATCCTAAGACTTGTTCTACTTCGTCCTAGAGGGTAGAACTAACCAATAGATGGAAATTGCAGATACAAATAGAACCAAGGAGAATGGTAGGGTGGAAAGGCTCCTGGATCTGGAGCCAGGGGAACTGGGGACAAAATCTGGCTCTCCCACTTACTATTTGACTTTGTGCAATGCTCTCTTTATCCCCGTGGCCCCAGTTTCCTCATTTATAAAATGAAAGGGTTGGTTTTAAGATCCTCCCAATTCTAAATAAATGGAAATCAGTTTGTGATTATGATTAAAAAGAGGTGTGGGATGGGGGGGGGCGGAGCAGGAGCTAAACTGTCCACACCCTTTAACCAAGAGATTTTACTGCTAAGCATATATCCCTAGGAGGTAAAGGTCAGAAAGTTCTCATATATATCAAAAGGGTCAGAGCAGCACCTTTCATTTTTTGTTTTTCTTTCTTGTAGCAGAAAACTGGAAGTAAATTAGGTGCCCATTACTGGAGGATGGCTAAACAAACTGAGACAAACAAATGTAATGAAAGATTACAGCCCCATAAGAAACAACGAGTAGGAAGAATTCACAGAAGCTTGGGAAGACTTATATGAACTGATACAGAATAAACAAATCCGTGGAAGTAATAGACACAGTGACCACAAACAACGGAATGGAAAGAACAAACAAAACTGAACCAAGCTTGGCCCTGGAAAAGAGCTGACATAAAAGTACCTCTCTCTTCTTTTCAGAGGCCAGTGCAGAGGCATGTGGAATACTTCATCGTTTGCAAGCCAGTTGATACATCAGTTGGTTTTGCTAAGCTGCGTTTTTTCCTTTCTTTTTTTATCCTTTGTTACAAGGGATGGGTTGCTTGGGTAGGTGATGGGGGAGGGATATGGCTTTTTTTAAGTTCCAGCTAAAATCTTACCTTCTATTGGAAGCTTCCCCTAACTCTGGAATTAAGATTCTAGTGCCCTCCTTCTTTTAATTATTTCTTATTTATCCTGGATATAGCTGGCTTTATATATATTTGTTCGCACGTTCTCTCTCTTCTTGTATCATAAGCTCCTTGAGTGTTGTCTTAAGAGAATTATAAAAGGAAAACTGAGGCACAGATTTACGAGCTTCATTAGTTTATTAGCAAGGGACACTATTAACAAAGTGAGTCAAGCGGCCACCTCAGTTCAACCAATGACCCAGAGGAGGAAACTCAGCTCCTTTTTATAAGCTTAGAACAAAGAACAGAACTGGGTAGACAGGGCAAATAATGGGGTTGGTTACAGGATTGGCAATATCATGGGGGTGGGGGCGACATGATTGGTTATATCAAGAAAAGTGGGCCAGCACCCAAATGGGGCTAGTGACCACCCCTCCCTGTCCTAGAGAAATGTTTGATTGACTTATTTTATGGGACCCATCTGCATCCGGAGGCTATTGATAGTGGACCAGAGATGACAGACTCCCTGGCTCCTAAGAGAGACCCTCTTTAATTGTACAAGGACAAGCAAGGACGAAGAACGTGCCTTGTGGAAATATACCAGGTCAGCTTGTAGGCCTTCAAAGATAACAAACAGATGTCTTGGAATTTTCCTAGGAGCTAAAGGCAACAGTTTTTCACTTTAATTATAATTTTAAACTAACTCCGAGGGGAAGGTTGAACTTTTAAACTTAGCTCATAGAAAAAGGGACAAAGAAATATGGCTGAGCCATCATACAAAATAGGGCAGTAATACAGACTAGGAACAATTATAAAGTGATACAAAATCAACTTAATTTCCTCAGGACAGGCACTACCTTTTGCCCCTTTGTATTCCCGGCACTTAGCACAGTGCCCGGCACATAGTAGGCACTTAATAAAGGTTTATCGAATTGAATTGATTCCGATATTTTAGTAAATAAAGGGAATGCAGACACAAAAGATGTCAATGAGAAAAATAAATTTGGAAGGTTACCTTTGGTGCCATATAGGCTGCCAACCTCTCTGAGGAGAGTACACATGTTCTTTTGTCATATTCTTTTAAAAAATGTTTAATTTGTTTTCTCTCCCTTCCCACCCTCCTTGGAAAAAAAGAAAAATAAAGAAAAGAAAACCAAAAGCTTTGCAACAAATATGCATAATGAAGCCAGACAAATCCCTGCATTGGTGATAAATCAATATATATATATATATATATATATGTGTGTGTGTGTGTATAAATGTATATATATATATATATATATATACATACACACACGTATCTACATATACACACACATATATACACACACACCTACACACACACACACACACACACACACACACGTCTCATTCAACATCCTGAATCTGTCACCTTTCTGTCAGGAGGTACGTAGCACGTCCTCTGGAGTAGAGGTCGATCCTTGTGTCGATTGGCTAGTTTTGACAATGTCGTTATTTTATAAATGTGGGTGGTACTTTGAGGCCAACAAGATGACCCTGCTTTAAGAACTAAGTAAAGAAGAGGCAGCAGGATATAGAGAAGCTGGGCTAGAATCCAAGCTTTGGCATTTGCTAAATGCATGACCTTGGACAAGTCACTTAAAGTATCTATGGCCCGGGATCCTCGTTAGTAAAACGAGAGAAAGAGATTGAGTAATCTCTGAGGTCCCTGCTAATTCTCCTTCTATGAACCTATGACATATCTTGCTGCTTACAGTCCTATTCTGTTATCCTGCACTGAGGATCATTTATAATTAGCACAAAAATGTTGTACAAATGGGGCAAAGGTGCTTTAAAAGCATCCTCCTCTGCGGTCATACTTGCCCTTGGTTTCCTAGCAAATCTTTTTTTTTTTTTTATGGATAGGTTGAAGGTAAACTTCAGCCTGAGCCACAGGGGAATCATCATGAATTATGAATGAGTGGGGTCTGAATTAATGAGTTGTTTCCCCCCCCAGGTGCGAAATATAGGCCCTGTTCTCCAACAGCTTTCTGGCTGAGGCTGACTGGCTGCCTTTCCCTCCCTTAAGCTGGGGGATCAGTCCCTCTGCTAAGCCCTCCCTTTGTTTGTCTTCAACCTGACATTTCTATTGACATATTGATCTCTCCCAGCTGAGGCACATTTCTGCTGAAAACTTCTCAGCTCTGTTGGGATGGCTAGAGCAAAGCTAATTGAGATTGCTAAGGTTCTAAGACATGCAGACGGGGAGGCCAAGGCGGTGCTCACGGGCTCTCCATGTAGGAAAGCGAAAGGTGTGTGAGGAGCTGGACTCCAGATCACAGGGTCTGGAGTTCAGATGTGAGAAGGAGCAGAACGAGCGATTCTGCCAGGGCTGGAGCGAGCAGAGGAGACGGAGGTCTGGCTCTGCCAGTACTCCCCTCCTCCCTTTGCTGGAATGCAGCGGTGTTAGCTACGGCCCAAGCACATGGTGGGTTGAGGACCAGCCTCAGAGTCAGAAAGACCTAGATTTAAGTGCTATCTCTGACATTTACTGACTGGGTGATATTGGGCGAGGCAGAAGTTGCCAAGACAGCACCAATGTACATTGTAAGAAGGGCCTGACTGAGAATTCCTTCCACTGATGAAATAGCTCCCCACCACCAAAAAAATAAATAAAACCAAAAAACAAATAAACGAAAACCTGCTAGACATATGTAACATTCGTCCCTCCATGTGAAGTGTTAGATAAAGATGAAGCTGATAGGAAATATTCCCTCCTCTGGCCCCCACCTTTGGAACATCAGTGTTAACAGCCAGGATAAGCCATACCATTTCTTCTCCCGCCAAACCCTTCCCACCCCCAACTCATTGCTCCTAACTACCCCTGCAGAGAACTTCCTCTAGGCATACACTGGGGAGGGAAAGGGAGGGAGGATGAATGAGTAAGGCCATGATCCAGCCTCCTCCCAGTTAGCAGAATGGCATTCTGAATCATTTAGCTGTGAGGGGAAGAAGGAAAATAGTGTCCAGTCTAGTTCTGCCTTTTGTGAAGTCTATCCACAATCAATACATCAAAACTACAAGTTCTCTCTCAGTTTAATTGTTCCTTCCCCGACTCCCACACCCAGCTAAGACGAAGTCTGACACTTTGGGACCAAGGCTTAAATCTCTGCATTTGTTCAGTTGTGTCTGACTCTTTGTGACTGTGCACCATGGCACACCAATACTGTCCATGGGGTTTTCTTGGCAAAGATAGTGGAATGATTTGCCAATGAGTTAAGGCAAACAGAGGTTAAGTGACTTGCCCAGGGTCACACAGTTAGGAAAGTGTCTGAGGCCAGATTTGAACTCAGGTCTTGACTCCAGGTCCAGCACTTTATTTACTAAGCTACCTAGTTGCCTTGAATCTCTTGTATACCAAATCCAAATACCATCCTTCTCTCCTACAGCCCTGGTTTGGAATTAAGAATCAAAGAATTAAGGATGTACATAAATCAAAAACAGTTAAATTAGGTCAGATTTTATTTACAATGAGCTAGCTTCTAAAAGTACTACTTAAAACAGCAAATAAATAACTTTAAGGGTGGGGCGGAGCCAAGATGGCGGCTGGTAAGCAGGGACTAGAGTGAGCTCCATACCCAAGTCCCTCCAAAAACCTATAAAAAATGGCTCTGAACCAATTCTAGAATGGCAGAACCCACAGAACAGCAGAGGGAAGCAGGGCTCCAGCCCAGGACAGCCTGGATGGTCTCTGGGTGAGGTCTATTCCACACGGAGCTGGGAGCTGGGAACGGAGTGGAGCAGAGCCCAGCCTGAGCGGCGTGGAACATCCAGTCCAGAAGCCAGGCGGAGGGGGCCCTAGCACCCTGGATTAGTGAGCTGCAGCAATTACTAGACCCCTCGACCCACAAACACCAAAGACTGAGGAGAAGGTTAGTGGGAAAAGCTGTGGGAGTGGAAGGAGTTTGTGGTTTGGCTTCCAGCCCCGGGGGCAGTGAAGGTGTGGCAGCTACAGCTGTTGTTACCTCCGGCTCCAGGCCCACCTGGTGGGAGGAATTAAGTGGCGGATCAGAGCAGGAGTTCAACAGCCTGCTGAAGATCTAAGCCCAGTCTGGACTGGGGGTTCTTGGGGAAGGAGTAGTGCGGGTCTGACAGAGCTGGCACCTCCCCCCCAAACGTGGAACATAGAACTCATTAGTCTACAAGCAGTCATACCCCACTGAAAAACTCAAGGGTCAAGTTAGTTGGTTGGGAATATGGCCAGGCAGCGAAAACGTGCCCAGAGTCAGTCTCAGACTTTGGATTTTTTCTTTGGTGACAAAGAAGACCAAAACATACAGCCTAAAGAAGACAACAAAGTCATAGAGCCTACAACAAAAGCCTCCAAGAAAAACATGAACTGGCCCCAGGCCATAGAAGAACTCAAAAAGGATTTGGAAAAGCAAGTTAGAGAAGTAGAGGAAAAATTGGGAAGAGAAATGAGAAGGATGAGAGAAAACCATGAAAAACAAGTCAATGACTTGCTAAAGGAGACCCAAAAAAATACTGAAAAATACACTGAAGAAAACAACACCTTAAAAAACAGACTAACTCAAATGGCAAAAGAGCTCCAAAAAGCCAATGAGGAGAAGAATGCCTTGAAAGGCAGAATTAGCCAAATGGAAAAGGAGGTCCAAAAGACCACTGAAGAAAATACTACTTTAAAAATTAGATTGGAGCAAGTGGAAGCTAGTGACTTGATGAGAAATCAGGATATTATAAAACAGAACCAAAGGAATGAAAAAATGGAAGACAATGTGAAATATCTCCTTGGAAAAACCACTGACCTGGAAAATAGATCCAGGAGAGATAATTTAAAAATTATTGGACTACCTGAAAGCCATAATCAAAAAAAGAGCCTAGATACCATCTTTCAAGAAATTATCAAGGAGAACTGCCCTGATATTCTAGAGCCACAGGGCAAAATAGAAATTGAAAGAATCCATCGATCGCCTCCTCAAATAGATCCCAAAAAGAAATCTCCTAGGAATATTGTCGCCAAATTCCAGAGCTCCCAGATCAAGGAGAAAATACTGCAAACAGCCAGAAAGAAACAATTTGAGTATTGTGGAAACCCAATCAGAATAACCCAAGATCTAGCAGCTTCTACATTAAGAGATCGAAGGGCTTGGAATGCGATATTCCGAGGTCAATGGAGCTAGGATTAAAACCTAGAATCACCTACCCAGCAAAACTGAGTATCATGTTCCAAGGCAAAATATGGATTTTCAATAAAATAGAGGACTTTCAACCTTTCTCAGTGAAAAGACCAGAACTGAATAGAAAATTTGACTTTCAAACACAAGAATCAAGAGAAGCATGAAAAGGTAATCAAGAAACAGAAATTGCAAGGGACTTACTAAAGTTGAACTGTTTTGTTTACATTCCTACATGGAAAGATGATGTGTATGATTCATGAGACCTCAGTATTAGGGTAGTTGAAAGGAATATGCATATATATGTATATATGTTTATGTATATATATAAGTGAATGTGTATGTATGTATATATCTATGTGTATATGTATGTATGTGTATATACATGTGTTTTATATATGTATATATGTGTTTATGTGTATATGTGTATATATATATGTATATATGTATGTGTATATATATATGTAAAAGAGAGAGAGCAGACACAGCGTGAGTTGAAGATGAAGGGAAGATATCTAAAAGAAATAAAATGAAATTAAGGGATGAGAGAGCAACATACTGAGAGAGGGAGATAGGGAGAGATAGAATGGGGTGGATTATCTCGCATAAAGGTGGCAAGAGGAAGCAGTTCTGTGGGAGGAGGGGAGAGGGCAGGTGAGGGCGGAATGAGTGAACCTTGCTCTCATCAGATTTGGCCTGAGGGGGAATACCATACATACTCAGTTGGGTATCTTACCCCACAGGAAAGAAGAGGGAGGAAGATTAAAAAAAAATAAAAGAGAGGGGGATGATGGAGGGGAGGGCAGATGGGGGTGGAGGTAATCAAAACAAACACTTTGGAAAGGGGACAGGGTCAAGGGAGAAAATTCAATAAAGCGGGATGGGTTAGGGAAGGAGCAAAATGTAGTTAGCCTTTCACAACATGAGTATTGTGGAAGGGTTATACATAATGATACACGTGTGGCCTAGGTTGAATTGCTCAACTTCTTAGGGAGGGTGGGTGGGAAGGGAAGAGGGGAGAGAATTTGGAACTCAAAGTTTTAAAATCAGATGTTCAAAAACAAAAAAAGTTTTTGCATGCAACTAAAAAATAAGATACACAGGCAATGGGGCGAAGAAATTTATCTTGCCCTACAAGAAAAGAAGGGAAAAGGGGATGAGAGGGGAGGGGGGTGATAGAGGGGAGGGCTGACTGGGGAACAGGGCAACCAGAATATACGCCATCTTGGAGTGGGGGGGAGGGTAGAAATGGGGAGAAAATTTGTAATTCAAACTGTTGTGAAAATCAATGCTGAAAACCAAATATGTTAAATAAATAAATTAAAAAATAAATAAATAAATAAATAACTTTAAGGAACAGAAAAGTCCCAATTATACTAATTATTCATAGATCCTTTCCGACAGAAAGATGGGGGTGGTATGGGAGAGACATGGGAAAAGCAGCAATCCTCAGCTAGGAAAAAATCACCAACAATAGGACCCCAATTCTGGTCACAGCTGTCTGACCCATCTTGGTAAACAAAGGGGCCACCTTGGCTCTGTCCACTGCTTTCTCCTACTGTTCCTCTCTACATCATAGGCCTCTCTCTGCAGCCCTTTCCTCTACCGCCCTGCTAACAATGGTCATCTCAAAATCCCCCTTGTGACACCAAGCTCTACTCCCAAGAGGCCCTAGTCTCTTCCAGGGTGGGAAGGCAAAACAACACTGTCTTCTTCAAACTACGTTTCCCAGGAAGCCACACAACATGGCACTGTCTCGTAAGTCTCAGATTTATCAAAATAAATCCTCATGCTGGCAATGTATGACTCAGACAGTCTTCTCAAATTGAATGAGTACTGGGTCTGAAGTCAAAGGTCCTGGGTTCAAATCCCACTTGTGCCGCTTATTGCTTTTCTGAAATGACTTAGCTTTTCCCCTATTAAGATACAGTCAGTTATAATTTCTCTGAACCTCTATTTCCTCATATATAAAATGATGGAGTTGGATTCATTGGCCTCTGAGGTCCCTTTCATCGCTAGATCTATGGTCCTATGATGTGGTCAACATGTCGAAAAGAGAACTCATTACTTTTCCGTTCAAACCTCCTTATTTCTGTAGAAGGCACCAATATTCTTCCAGTCTCTGAAGTTTGTATCCTAGGTCCCTTCTTTTCTCTTCCAAACCCCACCTACCTAATCAGGTGCTGAGTACCTAGTCAACCTGATTGTTCTCCCCCCAGTCCCCTCTCACCCACCCACCCCCATCCCTCCTCAGGTCTCCCTCTATTCCAATCCAACCTCCACATGGCTGCCAAAGTGACTTCCCTTTAAATACAGATGTGATCATGTCATTGTCTTATTCAATAAATTCCAGTGACTTCCTATTACCTCTAGGATAAAATATATGTTCCTCTTCATGGTCTTTAAAATTCTTCCACAGTCTATTTTTCTAGCTTTGGAATAAATACATTACTGCCCTTCTCATACTTTTCCATCAATCGGTGAGGACTGGACTACTGCTAGGCCCTAGGGGACAGAAGTGACGCCATATCTGACAACTGCCTATGAACCAAGAAGTTTCTATGTACAATTGGTTAAGTCAACTTCCTTCAGGTTAGGAATGCAAATCTCTCCTGATTACAATCAAACAGCAAACTTAGGCAAGGTTAGTAAACTTTCTTAAACTCCAGGCCCTTGTGTTTGATAAGGGAGGAGGGGACACAATCCAGACCACCCACTGATTGACTGCCCCTGTGGTGTCCCTCCCACTCAGCCCCTGCAGATCTACCAGTCACCAACAGTCAGATATAAGGGCAGAGACTTCACTCATGATCTCACACCAATCAAAACTGGCCTTTCTCTTTCTCACACACAATCCTCCATAGTCTGTCTCTTTGTCTTTGTATTGGCCAACTCTCATACCTAGAATGCGCTCCATTCCTCACCTTTGTCTCATAGAATCCTTCTCTCCTCTGAAGATGCCGCATATTACTTTCTAAATGAAGCCTTTCCTGATCCCCTCAACTGTTAATGCCCTCCCTCCTTAATTAACTTGTATTTATATTTTATATATATATTTATTTTGGGGCAACGAGGTGGTGCAGTGGATAGAGTGCCAGGCCTGGAGTCAGAAAACTCACCTTCCTGAGTTCAAATCCGGTTTCATACACTTACTAGCTGTGTGACCCCGGACAAGTCACTTAACTCTGTTTGCCTCAGTTTCTTCATCTGTAAAATGAGCTGGAAAAGGAAACAGCAAACCACTCCAGTACCTTTGATGAGAAAACCCCAAATGGGGTCACAAAGAGTCAGACATGGCTGAATTACAACAAAAATATATTTATCTTATATATATGTGTATGTGTGTGTTCATTTAGGTTAGGAATGCAAATGTGGATACACACATATATAAATGAGATTTATCTGATAGAATATAATTATGTATTTGTCCTTGAGGGAAGGGACTGTTTAATTTTTGTCATTGTATCTTCAGTGTATATTTCCTGGCTCATAGTAGACACTTAATTACTTGGTTGATTGATAATAGATCCGGAGCGGAAAGGGACCTTGGAGGCCATTCTAGTCCAATCCCTTCATTTTGCGAATGAAGAAACTGAGGCCCAGGTGACTTGCCCAAGGTCACACAGCTAATAGACACCCATGGCAGAATTGGAAACAATCTGCCCCCAGAACCAGAGTTCTCTCGGCTCATCTCTAACGTCCTTGCCAGCTTCAGATCCTGTTTCCAATTAGGTAATACAAGTTCAACACATGGGTATAAAATAACATGACTGATTTTTCCCTCGTGGATTGTGGAATCAGGCTCGTGACCCTTAGTCACACCTCCTATATATAGCTAGAAATAAGTCCCAGCTTTGAAGATGCCCAGGTTCACACAGCTAGTTAGAAAAATGAGGGGTTGAACTAAGGTCCTTCTCACTCTGTGAGTGTGAGAACAGCTCCCCACGACCTTGTCCCTTATTGGTGTAAATCTCCCCTCCCAGCTACTCAAGTCCAATCTTTTCTCTGTCTCCCTCTCTCAGTGCAGGCTCCACCCCTGGCTCCTTGGGAAATCTATCCAGTCTCTTGCTAGTCCTGGTCTTCTGCACCCCCCCTTCACCATAAAATGCCAGGCTCCCTCCCTTTGCTGCCACTGGCCATTCCTGTAGATACAGAAACATCCACCCTCCACTGCTCCCCCACCCTTCCCCATTCTCCTTTATTGCCTGTCCTACTCCTTGGGAATAAGCCACAGGCAGCATCCCTTTAGGCCTGTTGTCCTAGGAACTTCTAAATCCACTTGACTTCTGGGCTGGGGATTTATCAATTGAATTCAATTCCACTGGAAGAGATACAGAGATTAGATAAGACAGGGTCAGTCCCCTCATGGATCTTACAGTCTAGTAAGGGTGTCCACTCTACAGAGGGTGGCGATTAGAGGTTCACAGAAGACAAATGATGAAGGATGCTTCCCACCTCTGGGCACAGAGGCGATGGACTAGAGGTAGAGAATGAGACATACACTTTCAGACACAGCCAATGTGTGGATTTGTGTTGCTTAAATGTGACACAGGGGAAGGCAGGAAAAACTGGCTTCTGTTTGATGGGAGAAGCTGTAGGGTAGCGATCAGTAGTTTTGCAGTTGTATTCAGCTCTTTGCGATCCCATTTGGGATTTTCTTGGAAAATACTGGAGTGGTTTACCGCGTCCTTCTCCAGCTCATTTTACAGATGAGGAAACTGAGGCAAATAGGGTGAAGTGATTTGCCCAGGGTCACACAGCTAGTATCTGAGGCTGGATTTTAACTCAGGTCTTCCTGATTCCAGGCTAAGTAATCTATCCATTTTGCCACCCAGCTGCCCCACGGTAGTAACAGTGATGCAAAAAAAAAAAAAAAGCAAAGAAAGAAAAAGATGTCAGTGAAACAGTGAAAAATTCTACAGAAGAAGGTAGAAGGATGTGTAGAAGGGGACATAGACAAGCAGGGCAATTTCGTGACTATTTTGTTAAATTTTATCTATGCTTGAAAAAACTGTACTTATATAGAAGTTCTCAATTTCATCCTCTTTTCTGTTGCTTCTCTACTGAAATGTTTATGAGGTCATAACAAAGAAAGAAAACACTTCAAAATTACAGATTCTTAGAGGTGACGGTGTCCTATCTTAAGAGATGTTGTTTAGTTAAGATGTCTGATTTTTAAAGGATTCATACATTGAGTTAGAGGTTGGGTGAGATGAACCTTTAAGGCCCTCTTCCAGTTTTAATAGTTTGTGGCTCTGTAGCCCTTTCCTATTTAAGAGATTTGACACCACTCCATTCCCTTCAGTCCATTCTATTCTCAGCTCAAGTATTTTGCTCCCTGGTTACCCAAGAAATCTGGATAGTCCCTAATTCCATTTCTAGTTCCAACCCTATTTCTATCCCAGGCCAACCTGTGTTTTTCTTGCATGCTGTGAGAAAGCAGCTCTTACCTCATTCCTCATTTCTTATTTTGGGCTTAGGCTGAGCTGGACACCCACCTAGCTGAAGGTTCCATCAGAGAAGGGCACCATGGTATAGTAGAAGGACCACTGCACCGAGAAGGACCATCACATGAGCCAAAGTTAATATCTGCACTATCACAACCTACGTGACTTTTGGTAAGGTACTTCCTCTCCGGGCCTCAGTTTCCTTACCTGTAAAATAAGGAAATTGGACTAGATGGCCTCTAAAGTCCCTCCCAGCTCTAAATCTTCCATCTTGAGATCTTACTATATAATGGTATGAATTACTTGGGATACTTCCTGATCAATTGACCCTGATCCCTCCAATTCGGCTGATAGTATTGGGCAAATGAAAGAGGTTAGGAGCTCCTAATATGTTAAACCAACTGCAAAAATGTGTCCTTTATGAAGTGTGAGAAAGACTTCCTGAATGAACTGGAAAGGAGACTTGGCATTGGCTGGGGAAAGACTGTCTACCACTTTGGTGACCCTTAGAAGAAGCAAGCTTTACCAGCCCCGCCTCTTAATTGAGGAGGAACCCAGCTCCTCAAGAGATACATAGGAGGCATGAAGGGAAGTGGTGGGAAGGAAAACCCACAGGAAGCAACTTGGAACCAGAAGAGTGGATGTACTAGTGGAGGTAGCCAACATGAGGATCCATTGCCAGGAAGTGCTACCTTGCCCCATGCATGGCAGTCGTTCTTGATTTCTTTTCTCTCTTTGAGCTCCCTCTTGGGGGCCTACAGCGTTTTTTCTTTTGGGCAGTGGGAAGTCTGTTTTTTTGTTTGTTTGTTTGTTTTAAGTTTGTCACTTTGTCTTTAGAACCAGGAATTGTGACCCACAGGTATTTGCTAATGCAGATGTACCCATTAGAAATGCATCTAGGAAGATGACACTGAGGGAAGCATGGGGAGAGGAGAGAAAAGATTCACTGTTATGTCAAAACACTATCTCTGGCTGGGGTCTCGGAGCTAAAAAAAAAATTATAGCTTTGCTTGTTGAATCTTCTCAGAACAGAGAGACAATGTTCCTACCAAGAAATCTTATAGTATGGTGAGGAAGGATAAGAATGGATGAATGACCCTACTTACCATCCATTTTGTTGTTTAGTCCTGTCCAACTCTTCATAACCCAGAGCATGCCAGGCTCTTCTAGCTTCCACTATCTCTTGGAGTCTGTCCAAGTTCATATTTGTTGTTTTCATGATACTCATCCTCTGCCATCCACTTTTCTTTTTGCGCTCAATTTTTCCCAACATCAGGGTCTTTCCAATGAGTCCAGTCTTATTATTTGGCCAAAGTGTTTAAGCTCCAGCTTCAGTATTTGACCTTTCAGTGGACAGTCTAAATCAATTTCTTTAAGTATTGACTAATATTGACTAATAATCTCCTTGTTGTCCAAGGGACTCTGAAAAGACTTCTCCGGCACCACAATCCAAAAGCATTGATTCTGTGGCACTCAACTTCCCTTATAGTCCAACTCTCACATCCATACATTGCTACTGGAAAAAACCATAGCTTTGACTTTACAGACCTTTGTCGGCAAGGTTGTGCCTCTGCTTTTTCATTTACTGTCCAGCTTTGCCATAGCTTTTCTTCTTTTAATTGCATGGCTGCAGTCTCCATCTTCAGTGATCTTTGAGCCCTCATTTACCATAGGTAACATATCGCTACTACTACACATACATGGTAGATACATTTGTTTCCTAGCTGTACCTATTTATTTGTCTATACTCGGTTATTGAAGCATGTTCCGTTACTATGTAAACTTACTGATTTCACTATTTGTTTTACTGTCATGCATATCTGATGGTGTTCAATGGTTATGTGTTTATTGCTGTGATATGTGTCAGTAATATGGATTGAATATAATTTAGACCTCTAGTCCCTAGTGCAGCTTGTTAAGTGATGCTTTACCCTGTCTGGTCTATTTCACATATTGCTGATGACTATGACAGATTTTGCATGGGAATGCCAGTTTTTTAGCCCTGGGAAACAAGGTAGGGGCTATGTGTGGCCAGAACCTCTGAGAAGATGTCAGACTTTACCTAAGAACAAATCAAGTAGAAAATCATGCACATTTTGGAAGAACTTGGTACTTTGAGAGGACACGTCAGTCTCTTGGTCCTTGGAACAGCACTGGAAGGAACAGAGTATGCCAAAGGAAGACTGACTCCTGAGCCAGGAAGAGCTTAATGTAGACTTTAAAGAGAGAGACAACTTCCATTCCTATCATCTCTCTTCCTGTTGATGAGGAGTTTGAGGGACTCTGAGGACTTCCTCTGGTTGGAGGAAGTAAAGTGGGGAAGGGAGGAAGTCCCCTTCATCTCACCATGAGAAATCCCAGGAAGAATTCTACCACAGGTTAAGGAGTGAGGAGGAAAAGAGTAGAAGTTTTATCTCCTTTTAAAGTCTACCAAGTAGATGGCTCTTCCTAGCTCAGTAGTACAAGGTGGTGCAATGGATAGAGTGTTGGGCTTGAAATCAGGAAGACCCGAGTTCAACTTTGACCTCAGACACTTGATAGCTGTGTGAACTTGGTCAAATCACTTCATCTCTGTTTTCCTCAGTTTCTGTATCTACAAAATGTGAAAAGAATAACACAGATGTCTCAGGGGTTCTATGTGGATCAAATAAGATATTTGTAAAGTGCTTGGCACAAAATAGGTGATATATAAATGCTAGCTATTATCACTGAAGTGGGCTATTGCCCCTGCCACCATCAGGGCGACCAAGGGATTTTTGTATCATTCCAAAGCCTTTTAGCACTGACAGAAATGGCTAGGGGAGCTCATCTCAGATCCATACATGCTCTAATGGGGTATTCCCTAGCCAAAACAGATCGGGGTGGGGTGAGAGCTGATTTACCCCCATTCTACCATGGTCGTCTCTAAGACACCTTCCAAGTCTCTGAGCAGCAATTCTATTCCAATCAACAGCTCCCAGAGAACTCTCCAATTAATTTACTTTTCTCTCTTACTATAACTGTCCTCTTCCTTCCAACTGGTTGCTGGGATTCTCTCAGCTCCTTGTTTGGCTGACATATCTACAAATGATTCCATCTAATCAGTCTGGTCCTAGCCCAGAATTCCACTTGGTGTCACATCTAAGTAGCTATTTAGCCGAAGCACACAAAAGGCCATTCCACAGAGGTTTGCCAGTAGGTACCTAGAAGGGAAAGCTTTCCTTTCTACCTTAAATCTCTTCTTCCTTTACAATTTTACTTTTGGCTGCTTTCCCCTTCTCTCAAAACTCCAGACACCTGTTACTATGTATATGCATATACCCATCACCTGCCTGGCAGAGTGCCTCTTATTCTCTCAAGATTGAAGGAAAACCCTTTAGAAAGGGAAGGTGTCATTTCCTTTCAAATTCAAGGAACTTTCTGAAGGGCCTATTATGGACAAGGCACTGTGCTCAGTGCGATGGAGAAAACTGTACACAGATGAACAAAACAGTGCTCTCATGAGGCTTACACTCTGCTAGAGCAGATAATCCCGGCATACAAAAAAGAAAAAGAAACAGGAGACAAAACACACTCTTAATTGCATAAAATAGGCTTTTTTAAACAAAACTGTTTTTCCTCCCTCCTCATTCTCTCTAATCTCTATGCGACCCGTGACATTGTTTTAGTTTGCTTTATAATAGCTTGAATGTAGAAAAACCTATAAGATTTTCAAAGCACTTTAGAGTATATTATTTGACTGGAGCCTTAAAATAGCCTTGTGAGATAGCTACGAATATTATTTCCACTTGGTAGTTGAGGAAGCTGTATGTAGATGACTTTCCTAGGGTCACAGACCTAGCAACACTCGATACTGTTGTGATTCCTTCTCTTCTGAGATGCACCCTTTGGCTCTTCCCCTCCTCACCGTACGGTTCATTGATTCTTCCTACTGATCTAACATCAGTGTTCTCCAAATTCAATCCTCAGCCTTCTTCTCTTCCCTCATCTTCCTCTCACCCTACTAGGGCTCCAACCATCCCTTCTGTTCAGGTGTTTCCCAAGTACTTTTCTCCGTCAGGCCTTTCATCCTATGATGCCTCTGCTTGTTCCTCAGGGGAGAAAGAGACAGAGAGAGAGAGAGAGAGACAGACAGACAGACAGACAGACAGACAGAGACAGAGAGAAATTAGTTGTGGGGTACCAAGAAATAGAGGTAGCTGGGTGGCATAGTTGATAGAGCTCTGGGCTTAGAGTTAGAAGACCTGAGTTAAAATCTGGCCTTAGATACTTAGTAGCTGTGTGACCTTGGACAACTCACTTAACCTCTGTTTGCCTCAATCCACTGAGGAAGGACATGGCAAGCTACTATAGTATGTTTGCCAAGAAAATCCCCATATGTGCTATTGGTGTGCTATGATCCATGGGGGCAGGAAGAGTCAGATATGACTGAATGACTGAACAACTCCAGGAAATAATAGACAATAACTGGTATTCACGTAGCACTTTAAGGCTCGCTTTACATAGGTTAACTTTACATGCTTTGTGTATGTTGAGAGTGTTTTACTATCCATTAACTCACTTGATCCTCCTAACAACCCTGGGAGAAAGGTCTGCTATTATCCCCACTTTACAGTTGAGGAAACTAAGGCTCAGAGAGGCTAAGTGACCCAACTGATAAGTATCTGAAATAGATTTGGAGCTCATCTGATTCCAAGTTTTGTGCATTATCTACTCTACCACCTAGTTAGGAACCAAAGAGACTGAACAGGAGAAGGCAGCACTATATCTCCAACTGCCTTCAGAGTGTTTGCACCTGTATACCTCACTGTCTCAAGCTTAGTATGTTCAAAATGAACCTTGCTAGCCATCCCCTAAATCTGTCCCTCCTTCTGATGTCACTACTTCCTTCATTGCTACCACAATTCACCTGATTTCCCAGGCTGGAAAGCTTTTTTTTTAATATTATTTTCTTTTTTTCTAATTACATGTAAAGACAAATTTTAACACTCAGCTTTTTACATTTTTGAGTTCCAAGTTTTCTCCCTCCCTTCCTCCCCTCTCTCCTCCCTAAGTAATTTGATGTAGGTTATATATGTGCAATTATGTAAAATATATTTCCATATTAGTCATGTTGTGAAAGAAGAAACAGACCAAAAGAAAAAACCCACAAAAAATAAAGTGAGAATAGGATGCTTTGATCTGCATTAAGATTCCATCAGTTCTTTTTCTAGAGGTGGTTAACATGTTTCATCACAACTCCTTTAGAATTGTCTTGGATCATTGTATTGCTGAGAAGAGCTAAGTCATTCGTAGCTGATCATTGTACAATGTTGCAGTTGTTGGGTACAATGTTTCCCTGGTTCTGCTCACTTCACTTCACATCAGTTCATGTAAATCTTTCCAGATTTTTCTGAAATCCTCCAGGCTGGAAATCTTGATGTTGTCTTTGTGTGATCTCAGCTACCCACAATGCAGAGGTGAGACTTGAACTCAGAGTCTCTGATCCCAAATTCGTTGCTCTTTTCACTGTACGGCACTGCCTATCCTGTCGATTCTCTGTCTACAGTATTTCTGGAGTCACCTACCTATCTGTCCTTGTTTCTATTCCCACCACACCACTGTAGCCCCTCATGGTTCCCCTACATGGACTAAATGCCATAGCATTCTAAGATAGGGTTAAGCAGTCTATGTCTTGTTCTCTTGTTTTGGGCAATTTCTATTTGTAAATTTTCATGATTTCATTTAGATTGCCAGTTTTATTGGCATATAGTTTGGCAAAATAGCTCCTAATAATTGCTTTCATTTCTTCTTCATTGCTTGTAAATTCACCTTTCTCATTTTTGATGCTGTGTAGGAGCATTCTAACCGATCTTGAACTCACAGGATTTAAGCTGAATACCTGTAACCATAATGGCCTTTGTTTTCTTTGAGTGACTCAATTTATCTCAGTGAGCTTTACTAGGTGCTAAGCCCCAGGCCCAAACCCCATTAGATGTTAACGTAATCCATGTGGATGTGAACCTCCCAGGGTCCTAAGGGGAGGGGCCAACTCAAGAACCAATCACCAGAGCCTGAGCTCTGGTGATTCAGATCATGTTTGATGATGTCTGAAGCCCTATAAGAAGGGAGGACAGAGCCATTTTTGCCGGGCTCTGGAGATGGTGTTGATGAGGAGGCTCTGGGCAGCTGTAGCTAAGGAGCCCTCCAGCTTGTAAACCTGGATGCTGAAACTTTGTTGAACTCTGGTAACTATGTGTTGGGATTTGAATCAGACAAAGTCTGTCTGTTGATGTTTGTAATTTGTTTGCATTTTGTTTTGAAGTTCAGGGTGCTGGCTTTTTCCCCTGAACTAACTGAATGATATTTGAATGCTGAATTAAAAGTAAGCTTGTCAACCCCTTCACCTTGATTTCCTTAATTAAGCAGATCAGAAGAACCTGTGCTGTTGGCAGCTTTCTGGGTGCTGGCTGTGGGTGAATCTCATACCCCCACAGAAGCTGCTAGCCAGATTGTTGAAACAATACCGCAAAGCAATTAGTCCAAGTCCCTTTATTTTATGGATGAGAAAACTGAGGTCTGGAAATGGGAAGCAATTTACCAAAAGTCACATAGCTAGTGAGAAGCAGAACCAGGATTCAAACCCAGACCCTCTGACTCCAAATCCCATGCTTTTTTCTACTTCGCAACTCTCTCCAACCCATCCTTTGTCTTGTTGCCAAACTAATCTTCCTCCTGTATGAATCTGATTGGGTTACTCCCCAGCTCAAAATCTTTCAATGGCTCCCTGTTGCTAACTGAATCAAATTAAAACTCATCTTGTCATAGAAGTATTTCCAGGCTTCTCTCCCACCACTCCCCTCTACTCGCCTTTGAGCCAGCCAAACTGATCTGGTTCCTGTCCCCCCCTTCATTGTTCTTCATTGTGTCTTTGCTCATGCTGTCCTCCACACCTGGAATGTCCTCCCCTCCCCTCAGATCTACTTACTGAAATTTTATCCATCTTTAAAGATCTGGCTCAAATTCCATTTCCTCCTGGAAATGATCCTGATCCTCTCAGTCAGTGCCAGTCCTTCCCAGCTCAGCCTGTCACAGCGCTCAGGTTACATCCCTTTTTATGCATTTACTTCTCTTTTTGTATTAGAGTTTTTATTTGTGCGTGTGTCTTACTTACTCCCTGCTAGGTTTCGAGCTCCATGAGGCCAGGAACCACAATTTAGTTAACCTTTGTATCTGAGACCTCTGCTCAGTGGCCCCTTGTGCCGGAAGGGAACCCAAAGCCCTGGGGATGAGTTTGTTTTCTCATCAACCCCAGGAGGCAGCCTGGTATGCAAATTTATTCTGCAACCTTGGTCAGCTTATTTAGCCTCTCTGGGTCTTATTTTCCTCATTTGTCAAACAGGGATAATAAGCTTAATTTACAGGGGTGTGGTAAGGGTCAAATGAGGTCACACAGAGGAAAATACTGTGGAAACCATTGTCTGGAATGAGAAATTATTGTCACTGCTACTCCTACTGCCACTGTACAAAGAGCACTGGATATGGAGTCAGGGGTCCTGGATTCAAATCTTGCCTCTGTCGCTTGCTACCTGTGTAACCTTTACTTCACCTCTCTGGGCCTCAGTTTCCTCATCTGTAAAAATGATCCTCCTATTACTACCATTAAGGAACATTAGATTTGGAAAGACTTCCAGGAGTCAAGATGGCAGAGAATTGCCATAACTCTCCCATATTCACCTCCAAACAACCATAAAATAGTGTCCTAAAACAAATTCAACAGAACCACCAAAGGATGGGGTTGAACAATCTTTGAGCCCAGGAAACTTGGAAAATCAGCAAGAAAGGTCCATCTCACTTGCGTAAAAGGCGAATTCAATTCAGGACAAGATGCATTCCAGCAAGCCCCATCTTAGCAAACCAGAGTGAGATCCTGAACCCCAGTGTGGTGGAGCAGGCAAATGCCAACAGCAAGACCCACCACATGCATCAACATATGCAGGGAAATGGGCAGACTTCAGTTCAGAGAACCACCACTGTAATGGCAAGCAAAGTGGGACTTTTTGCTGTTTTTTCTTTTGGAGTGCTTCTCAGCACTATGGCAATCAAGAGCCTTTGATTGAGTCTTGCTTTTGTTTGAATCAAGTCTTTGATTGAATCAAGAGTCTTAGATGACCTGCTTAAGTCACAAGAAAGCCTAAGTCTCTTGCCAAAAAGCCTAAGCCTAAGTTTGAATCACATGGTTGTGACCCGCTCTGTGGACTGACCCTGCAGAAGTGTATATATACTCTGAGGTTAGCATTTTGCTTTGGAGCTTACTCACTGGAAGAGTGTTCATGTGATGTAGCCAGATGAGACTCTGGGTAGCTGTTAAAGAACCCCCAGCTTTGAAAACCCAGATGTTGGTGCTTCTCTCTCTGGTAACTACGTATGTATTGCTATGGACAGATAGAAGCCCTTTCTGCTGATTTGTGTTATTAACTCTGTTCATATAATTTCTGCTTGTAATTTCTGTTTGTGTTTTCTCTCAAGTTCAGGGTGCTGACTCTTTCCCCTGAACTAAGTGAAAGATATATGTATGTTTAATTAACGTGAGATTGTGAACCCTTTAAAGTTGCTTTCCTTAGAAAAGCATATCAAAGAACCTGTGCTAGCAGCCCTCCTGTGTGCTGGTGTTGTTGGTCTTACACCTCCACAGCAGCTGCTAGTAACATTGTTACAACCACACACTTCAGTGTAGCCCTGGGTAAAGAGGTAGACATCAACCCCAAGAGTGCCTAAGCAAACAGGCAGCCACCAGGGCAGGGCCCCACCATGTGCTTCAGCATAGCCCCAGGCACACAGGCAATCTCCAGTGGCCAGACCACCACATGCTTCAGTGTAGGCCCAGGGAAATGCAGAAACACCCTACCACCTTAGCACACACCAGATGCCAGCACCAGGACCCTGGCTCAGCACCAAGTAAGCTGCCAGATCCCTATGGCCTCCAGCAGTGCCAGTCGCCTCCTCACCCCACCCCTTAACACAGTACAAGACATGAGGGTCCCCCATGGGCCTCAAGGCAACATCAGTGCAGCACCAGGTAAACAGTCAGGGCCTGCAGCCCCTGGCACAAAAAGCCTGAAACCGTGCTCCTTCTACCCTGGGAAGAGAGCTCAAATTTAAAAGAAAGGAAAAAGACCAAAAAAAAATGAGCAAAAAAACAAGAAAAGAATCTGACCACAGAAAGTTATTGTGGTGACAGGGAAGATCAAGACACAAACTCAGAAGTGGACAACAACATCAAAACACATAAGGGCAAAACCCCAAAGAAAAACAGGGAATGGTCTCAAGACCAGAAAGAATTCATGGAAGGGCTCAAAAAGGAGCTTAAAAATCCTATGAGAGGCAGAAAAAAATTGGGAAGAAAAATGAGAGTGATGCAAGAGAATTACGAAAAAAGAATCAACAGCTTGGAAAAAGAAAACAACTCCTTCAAAAGTACAATTGGCCAAATGCAAAAGGAAGTACAGAAGCTAACTGAGGAAAAAAAAAACTTAAAAGTTAGAATTGGGCAAGTGGAAGCTAAGAACTCTATGAGACATCAAGAATCAAATAAGTTCAAAAGAATGAAAAAATAGAAGAAAATGTAAAATACCTCATGGGAAAAGCAACCGACATGTAAAAAGGAGAGACAATGTCGGAATCACTGGGCTACCTGAAAACTATAATCAAAAGGAGGACCTGGACACCATCTTTCAAAAAATTATCAAGGAAAACTTCCCCAATATCTTGGAATCAGATGGCAAAATAGGCATTGAAAGAACCCACAAATTACCTAAGGAAAGAGATCCCAAAATAAAAACCCTAAGTAACGTTATAGCCAAATTTTAAAACTATCAGGTCAAGGAAAAATACAGCAAGTAGCCAGAAAGAAATAATTCAAATACAGGGGAGCCACAATCAAGATTACACAGGACCTAGCAGCTGCAACATTAAAGGATCGGAGGTCATGGAACATGATATTCCAAAAGGCAAAGGAGCTAGGACTATGACCAAGAATCACCTCCCCAACAAAATTAAGCATAATATTTCAAGGGAAAAAATTGGTCATTCGATGAAATAGAAGGATTTCAAGCTTTCATAAGAAGACTAGAATTGAACCAAAAACTTGATCTCCAATATCAAGACCTAAGAGAAGCCTAAAAAGGGGAAAAGGGAAAAGAAAACATAAGGGATTCAACGGAGCTGAACTGTTTACATCCCTACGTGGGAAGATGATATTTGTAATTCTTAAAAATCGTACACTCACAGTACAGCTGGAAGCCATAAGGTGAATTTGAGGGAGTAACAACCACATAACCACTTCATTATCTTTCACCTGGACTACTGCAATAGCTCAGATACTGACTTGTGAACCTGGGTGACCAGAAGAATGTTGCTGTCCTTGATAAAAACAGCAAAGTCTGGAAAAGAGGTGGGTTAGGGGAAGGTGGGGAGCAAGATAAAGGAATGAGAACTGCCCTGCAGATCACAGCCATAAAACTCATTTTGCCCCACCTAAAACCAAAAGGTAGAGGGGTGAGGTGGTGTAAGAAGAGGTCAAATCCTACTCCCTGATCACTGGCTAGGAATTCAGAATCCCCCTCCAAGAGCCACCTACCAAAGCCAGAAATTCGATATAGGGGACTGGGGTTGGGTGTGATGGGGGAGGAGGAGAAGCATCATTTTTTCCAATGACACCTGCACAGATTGGGTAGTACTTCAGTTATAATCTCTCTAATGAGAGATTGGGCGCTTACTCAACAAGGGAGCTGGGAATATGTTGAGAGAAGATGGTAGTCACAGGTATTTGGGAGACAAGACCCATGATTAGTTATAATGGGGATGTGGGGATGAAACCAATATTCTCACCCTCTAATTAGTTGGTCCCATACCCTTTGGTGACTTCATGACACCCATTTTGGAAACCAACGCCTTAGTAGATGGTCTTCCAGAAAATGAAAAAAAGTCATCGCCTGGTGACCACATCTTTCCAATTTCCTAGGACAGGCATACAGCCTGTGTTCAGACTTTCCAGGTTAGAATGGCCTATCATGAGGACAGCCTTCGAGAGCCCAGGATTACCTCATGACAACAGCAAGGCATCGGAAAAGGTCTTGAATGTGTTGCGCATGGTATCATAGTAGGGGGCTAAAGAAAGTTTTCTGAATATGAGAGTCAAAGGAGGAAAGGAACATTTCTAGCTGGTAGCAACCTAGTGGTATCACCTTGTGCTAATGATTCTCCCACTTATCCTATACATATCCTGTTTGTACTTAATTGTTTGCCTGTTTTCTCTCCATTAGAACATGAACATCTTGAGAGCAGGGACTGTCTTTTGACTTTCTTTGTATCCTTAGCACCTAGCACATAGTAGGCACTTTATAAATGCTGACTTACTTCCCCTCTCTTGAGCCTCAGTCTCCTCAGCTATAAAATGGGAGCGGTTGGAGTTGATGGCCACTGAGGTCTCTGTCAGTTCTAAGGGCTACGTGAGTCTATGAGAGAGCACTGAACCAGGAACCAGGAGACCTGGGTTCTAGTCCTGGTTGGGTCACTAATGAGCAAGTCCACTATATCTTCTCTGGGCTCATCTGTAAAATGAAGAGGTTGGTCAGGTCGACCTCTTCTAGTCCTAATGTTTTCATTGGCTAGTTCCACACAAAGAGGGTCAATGTTTTAAAAGAATATTTCAGGCAAGACAATCATTCATGTCAATACTCCTCTCCCCGCTCCTCCTGCGTAACAAACAGCCTTGCACTGTCTGTCTGTTTGTGCTGAGTCTGCCTTTCTACATGTTAATGATCAGAGTTAATTGTCAAGGTAATGGTAAGCAAGAGATGTCTTTGGCACCACCAGGAGAGAAAGATTAGTTCTGGGAACCTGGGGAGCAGTAGATCAAAGAGGAATCCAGGCAACAGGGCAGGAGGAGGAAAAGTGTAATTAGAGAAAGAGAAAAGTTGGTTGGGCAGAAATGAAGGATGGGGCTAGAATCTACTTTCTGGCCCTGGTAGCAGGAAAGAGAAGGAACTCAGCCTGGTCTAATGGTGTTGGAAGAGGTTATGAGTTAATGGAGCAATAAAAAATTATTGACCAATAGGTGTTTGGATATATGCAAGAAAGAAAAAAGAAAAAAGGAGGAAGGAAGGAAGGAAAGAAGGAAGGGAAGGAAGAAGGGAGGGGAGCAGGAGGAAGAGTGAGAAGAAGAAAGACTGGGTACTTAATCTTGCCAAATTGGCTTTCTTGCATATAAAATTTATCTTTTTTGTTTCCTAATTTATCTATTTTCCCTCTTGTGTTGATTTTAGGCTTGTGTTTTTGTGGATTTTCTAACTTCTAAATCACCTGTTCAATTTATTAATTTTCTCTATTTTGTTAATATTGTTCTGAAAGATGTTTTTCTTCAGAAAGCTATTTTAGCTATAACCCGTAAGTTTCGGTATGTTTTCTTACCATTACCATTCTCTTTCACATAGATGTTAATTGTTTCTATGATTTGGTTTTTTTTTTATTCACTCATTATTCAAGATAACACTTTGTTGTTGTTCAGTTGTTTCAGTGGGCTAACTCTTTGTGACCACATTTGGGTTTTCTTGGCAAAGATATTTGCCATTTCCTCCTCCAGCTCATTTTACAGAGAAGAAAACTGAGGCAAACAGGATTCAGTGACTTGCCCAGAGTCACACAGCTAGTAAGTGTCTGAGGCCAGATTTGAACCCAAAATGAGTCTTCTTGATTCTGGGCCCTACACTCTATCCACTGTGCCATCCAGCTGCCCAGGACAACATTATTAAATCATTATTTAGTTCTATGTCTTTTGTCTATGTTATTGTATTAATTATTATTTCTCTCATGTCATGGTCTGTAAAGGATGTGTTAAATAATTCTTTTTTATGTTTATTTATAATTTCACTGTTATACACATTGTGATGTATTCTTGTAAAGTTACTATGGGGTATTCCTAAGTACTACCATGATACTACCATGTGGTACTTAGAAATATGTATATTCTTTAATGTTCCTATTCACTAATTCCAAAGACACTATAAGCCTTTCAGCTCCAAATTTTCCAAAGGTTGGTCCAGTTTTATATTTTTGTTTCTGTTTAATATTTATTAAATGCTTAGCACGGTGCCTGGCACATAGTAGGTGCTATATAAATGCTCATTCTTCCTCTCCTTCCTTTCCTGGTTTATCTTCTGTTAGATATGTCCAGCTCTGAGAATGGAACATTAAAGTATCCCATAATTATTGTGTTACCATCTGCAGCTACTGTGTGTGTTTTTTTGCAAAACAGTTAACTTTTCCTTCTTGAATTTAAGTGTTACACTATTTGATAAATATATGTTTAGTTTTGACACCAGCATCTAAACTCCCTTTAAGCATAGCTTTTCTATTTACCTCAATTGATTTATCTCACCTTCTCGATAGCTTCTCTACTTATCCCAATTGATATCACAAATTTTTATTTTTGCTTTATCTGATGGCATGATTGCAACTCCTGCTTTTTCTAGATTCACCTGATGCATAGTAAATTTTGTTTCCAGCGTCTCATTTCCATTCTGCACATGTCTTTACTTTTTTCGATGTGGTGAGTTTGTGTGTGTGTGTGTGTGTGTGCGTGTGTGTGTGTAAAAAACAGATTGCTGGGCTCTATTTTCTTATCCATTTTGTCATTTTCTTTTGTTTTATTGGCTTGTTTAATCCATTCACATTTAAAATTATGACTGTTAGGATTGTGTTTTTCTCCATTTATTTCTTTTGTATTGCATTTTCAAATGACTTTCCTCTTTTAAATCAGTATTTTGTCCCTGAGATTAGTTTTGCTTACACTGTTTTGATGCTGGTTTACTCTATTCAAACTGGCCTTACATTTCTTCATGCATTCTCTCCCCATGCCAGGAATGCACACCTTCTTAACCCCAGCTGTCAGACTTCCTCAAGTTCTTCAAAACTCAGACCCATCTTACAAGAAAACCTTTTCTGATCCTCATTCTGTAGCTGCTAGTTTCTCCCCTCCCCCCACCAAAAATGACCTTGTATTAATTTTGTGTATTAAAAAGCACTTCCTTTCACCCCCTCTAGAATGTAGAGGCCCCTAAGGGTGCAGGCATTTTTGTCTCTGTATTCCTGGTGCCTAGCACAGGGTGTGACAAATAGTACTCAGAACTTAATAAACATTTGGCTCAAGGACACACAGGTAGTAAGTATCTGAGGCTAAATTTGAACTCAGGTCTTCTTGACTCCAGACCTAATCAGCGTCCTCACAAGGTGGATGCTATTATTATCCCCATTTCGTAGGTGAAGGAATCTCAGGCGGGCAGTGGTTAAGTGACTTGCCCAGGGTCACACAGCTAGTGAATATTTGAGATTTGATTTGAACTCACACTCCTGATTCTAACCCTAGCCCTCCATCTACTTTGCCATCTATCAAATGTGAAACAGCAGACCACCTTCATGGTATAGGAAGAGAAAAAGGGAGAATCTTTATTCTCCCAGGTTACATCATCTGGGGACTAAGAGGTTTCACCAAAGGAACTTGGGGAAGGCATACCAATATCTACAAGATAATATGGGATGGGGAATCCCAAACTGCCAATGGTAGAAATCTCCAAGGGTCTTCAGCCTTGCACGGAGGAAGAAAGAAGAATTCTTTCTACTACAAATTGATTGATGACCAAAAGAATCCTAAGGCTTTGGAGGTGAACTAGCCCACTTAGAGTTCCATTTCCCTGCCCCTCTCCCCCGCCCCATATATCAAGGAGCTTACAATCTAACTGACTTCCAGTTCATTTCCAAACAATGCTACTGCTTGAGTACCCTAACCCCTCAGCTTTCCAGCTCCCCCTTATGTGTCCCCCTTCTTCCAGGCCTGAGTGAGGATCCAACCAAGGGAGAATGAGATGGAATAATCAGATAGGTAGGAGGAGAACCAGGAGAGAGTGGTGTCCCAAAAACCTAGCGAGGAGAGAGAAAAGTGCTTTGTAAACTTCACAAGGCTCTAGTAATGCCCACTCCTACTTCCATCCCATTTGGTGCCTAGCTCAGAATTCTGCCAGTATCAGTAAATGTTTGTGGAATAGTTGAAAAGCACAGGGAACCTAAACTCATTTACAAATTTACTGCTATCATAATCTTACCACCACAGAGCTATTTTATAGAACATTATTGAAAAATAACAAAATTCATTTTCATTAAGTTGATCACAAAAGGTCTACAATCTCAAGAGAAATGGGGGGTGAGAAGGAATGAAGGGGCCATAGCATGACCATATCTCAAAATATACAGTACTAATAATCAAAATTATTTGGTACTAGTTAAAAATAGAAAGCTAGATCCATGGAGCACCCTGGGTAATCAAAACTCACAAGCAACCCAATGTCTGACAAACCCAAGAGCCAAAACTACTAGAGGAAGAATTCCTGAAAACTAGAAACCAGTTTGGCAGAAAATAGGTTAGAACAGCATTTTACACCATATATGTGGTAAGCTTCAAACAGCTGCATGACCTAAATATAAAAGATTATATCATAAAAAGATTACAGTAAAACAAAGGGAGGTACTTTTCACCATTATGGCAAGGCAAAAACATCATAACAAAACAGGAGATAAAGGTAAAATTATAAAAGATAAAACTAGCAATTTTAATTAAATAAAACATAAAAACTTTTGCCCAAATAAAATCAGTGTAACTGTTGCTAGGAAAAATCTTCACATCAGACACTTCTAATAAAGTTATACTATCCAGGATATGGGGTGTATGGGGTATTTAGGAAAGACTAGCACCTCTGGTGTCCACCTGTCACTCAACTCTCACCCATGGCTCCAAGAAGCTGTAGCATGTACAGCAGCCACACCCCAATGAAACCATCTTGGCAAATGGGCTAAACCTAGTGAGGGTAACTGACAGTCCTGAAACCTGTTGGTGAGTTGGGGGGTGGGAGGGGGGGGGTGTCTACCTCAAGCAGTTGAAGACTTTCCCCAAAGGAATTGATGCAGTTTGAGAGGTTCAGGGACCCCTCAAGGACCAGAGTACTGGACAGGGTCATCTGGAATGAATTCACAGACTCAAGCAATCTTTAAGTCAAGTTGGCAAAAATTTATTGTTATGCTATTCAGTGAGCAAAAGTTCTTAAGGAACCTGCAACCTTAGAGGGGTATAGTCTTACAGGTCAGAGGGTGGCTCTCCTATAACTCTAGTAAACTATAGTAAAATATGCGCCAAATAAACTATAGTAAAAACTATAGTAAAACATGTGCCAAATATGCTAACTAGGTGATATGGGGTGAGATTAGGGAGGGGTTAAGGAATGGTCAGTTTTTAAAGGAACATGCATTTTTTTGTATTTACCTTGCAGGCTTTTTACCCAGAGTTCACCAGGAAAAGCCCAAGAAGGAGCCATAGGGAGGTGTGGTTTTTAGGCCTGATATATCACTAAGTTAACTAACAGTCAGGGCAGACTGAGGATTGTCCAGTCTGTCACCAATCTATGTCTTGTTTGACAAGATAGATGTAGGGAGTATACATATATCATAAGTCTAGGATACATATAATGAGAAGTCCAGGATGCACATAATGAGGTAAGGAGTTGGTATAGATAGTCCAGTGGGTACTGAATATCTTTATGAGCCAGTACAAAACCAGTTGAAGCTAATAATTCCTACAGGTGTGGTTTGTTACTGTATCAGGGAGAGAGATAAGTGTTTGGCTGGGGCCCACTCATGAGTAATTGCTAGGCATAGTGTCCTTGGGCTGGGGAGAAACTGCCAGGGATAGTGTTTCAAGGCTTGGGAGAAATGTGATATTGGAGTTGGGGTCCAAGCACAGGCACCCAAGTGCCCCATCAGAATGGGCAGATAAGAACAATTTGTCCCAACATTCATGAAGGTGGCTGAAGCAGGCTCTGTGGAGTGATTAGAGCTTGGTCAGGCATTGAAGACACCAAGGTCATCTACTGCATCCTGGGCAATCACCAGTCATCTTGACTTTTGTCTTGCCACTGGACTCCCACGACCCTGAAAGAGAGAATGAAACTGATGACTTTGCACAACTCTACCTCTCGTAAATCCGAGTCACATGTAAATCAAGACATCACCTCATGATGTTGTCAGTCCTCTTCAAACAGGGTGGGACCTGTCTGGATTGCTTGCGTGTATACCTCCAGCTCCAAATTCTACTTACACCCCTTTACCCAGGCTTTCCCCCCTTCCTAGAACATTTTACCTCCTCCCATCTGCCTCTTGGAATCCTGAGGAGCAGGGACCTTCTTTTGCTTCTTTTTGCATGCTTGTCGCTTTAAGTATTTGAAGAGCTACCGCAGCTTGTTCAAATGGGCCCAGAGATGAATAGATACACTCATCTATGGGCCTGGGACATGGTTGTCATTTAATAAAAATGTTTATTGATTGAGTAAAGTGGGGAGGTAGCTTGGTTCTGGGCAAGATAAAGCAAAATCTCACCTATCAGAGACCAGGGATCTCTGGGATATCTAGAATCATTTTCAGTGCTATCTCCTTCAAGAGGCCTTTCCTGATAGTTTCACAGTTGTTAGCTTAATGGAGGGAAACAGGTGAGCCACCCTCTGATCT